>NW_026290798.1:262500-621963 GCF_023373465.1 Oncorhynchus keta
CCTGTATCTCCTGTCTTCTCCTGTCTTCTCCTGTTCTCCTGTCTTCTCCTGTGTTCTCTGTCTTCTCCTGTGTTCTCCTGTGTTCTCCTGTATTCTCCTGTCTTCTCCTGTGTTCTTATGTCTTCTCCTGTCTTCTCCTGTGTTCTCCTGTATTCTCCTGTCTTCTCCTGTCTTCTCCTGTGTTCTCCTGTATTCTCCTGTGTCTTCTCCTGTATTCTCCTGTGTTCTCCTGTGTTCTCCTGTATTCTCCTGTCTTCTCCTGTGTTCTTATGTCTTCTCCTGTCTTTTCCTGTATTCTCCTGTCTTCTCCTGTGTTCTCCTGTGTTCTCCTGTGTTCTCCTGTATTCTCTTGTCTTCTCCGGTGTTCTCCTGTCTTCTCCTGTATTCTCCTGTCTTCTCCTGTGTTCTCCTGTATTCTCTTGTCTTCTCCGGTGTTCTTATGTCTTCTCCTGTCTTTTCCTGTGTTCTCTTCACCTGAGACTCTCTCAATTTCTTTCTTGAACTTCCTCATTGTCATCCTCAGGATTTCATACCCACCTGCTCACTCTCCAAACACGTGGCCACTGGTCACCTCAGACAACGCATTCATTTCCAATGACATCAGCATAGTTTCACACATCCAGTACAGTGATTGGTTACTGTAACAGTAATCAGTGATCTGTTTACTATGTATCCTATTCTAAAACAGCAGAACTGATCCCCTCTCCCCATACTCCTGCTCCTCCTCCTTCTACCCATCCTCCTCCTCCTGCTCCTCTTCCTCTGCCCCCCCTCCACCTGCTCCTCCTCCTGCTCCCCCTCCTCCCTGTGTGATGATGAAACTCCCTCCAGCCCAGAGGGGCCTGCAGCCTGCTGTAGGAGGGAGATGGAGCAGCACTCCAGGGCCTGTTGTCCTTGGTAGGGTTCACCTCCAGTTCAAGAGCACCCTAATTCAATCACTGTGTGAAATATTCCAACCTTTCAATGTCCCTGCAGGAGAAATAACTATCCCCACAGCGTGATCACGCTGCTCTCACAGGGAGGAGGGGAACACAGTTGTGTGGTCGTCACACCCAATGGTGTGTGTTAATAGTCGACCAGCGTTTTTAGATAACCTCATTTACAGAATAGAACATTCCTCATTCTTCTTTTTGTCAGAGGTCATATTTGTGCTCTTTCTGTTTGACTATGGCGCCTCCAGCACATCTCATAACATCTCCTTTTCTGTCTTCCTCTTCATTTCATCTTCTTCCCTTTCCTCTGTAGAGTGAGGATGAAGAGGATGGTGAGGTATGTGTGTGTGTGTGTGTGTGTGTGTGTGTGTGTGTGTGTGTGTGTGTGTGTGTGTGTGTGTGTGTGTGTGTGTGTGTGTGTGTGTGTGTGTGTGTGTGTGTGTGTGTGTGTGTGTGTGTGTGTGTGTGTGTGTGTGTGTGTGTGTGTGAGAACAGGTGCATGTGTGTGTGTTATTTCTCCTGTGGTAGTAATGTCTCTAACCTTTAACCAAAAGGCAGAATTCCTCATCACGGTCAAGTTGCCATATTTCTCTCAGGTTGTGTGTCCGCTGAATGCAGCCACCTGTACAATTAACATTACTGACACATCCTTGTTGTTATTGACTTGTACTGATTCATACTAGAATGGAACTCTACTAACTGTATCATTTAAAAAAACATCTACTAGATGTAGTATTTATAGTCTTTACAGTATTTACTGAATACTAGAGGTGCCTCCAAAATTGTACTCTGTTCTAGTGCATTGTATAGGGAATAGGGTGCTATTTGGGATGCAGACTAGGTATTGACAGTATGTTTAGAGGAACCAGCTACAGTAGTAGTTATCAGACTAGGTATTGACAGTATGTTTAGAGGAACCAGCTACAGTAGTAGTTATCAGACTAGGTATTGACAGTATGTTTAGAGGAACCAGCTACAGTAGTAGTTATCAGACTAGGTATTGACAGTATGTTTAGAGGAACCAGCTACAGTAGTAGTTATCAGACTAGGTATTGACAGTATGTTTAGAGGAACCAGCTACAGTAGTAGTTATCAGACTAGGTATTGACAGTATGTTTAGAGGAACCAGCTACAGTAGTAGTTATCAGACTAGGTAGACAAGGACATTTCAGACAAGGCTTACGGGTTAGAAATAGGGGGTTGAGGTTAGGTTCATGGTTGTGTGTGTGAGAGAGAGAGAAGGCTATGGAAGTTCTGTTCACTGCAAGTCTACAGACAAGGGAAGCAGGGTAGGCCAAACTCAAACCAGACCCCAGGGGGTCAGAATCCACAGACAAGCACTTCCTGATAGAACCTAATCCTGGGTAGTAGACCTCATGAGAACCAGAGATTCATCTCTTAAAAAACAATGGGGTCCACATGAGGGTCAGAGTCTTAAATGCCACCCTATTCCTTACATAAAATAGTATAGTATGGTATAGTGTAGTTATTTTGACCAGAGTCCTGGTGTAAAATAGTGCACTATAAAGGAATGGGGTTGCATTTGGGATGAAGCCTCATTCTGCTGACCAGGATCAGCTTACACAGCTCTGTTTGTTCTATAATGGAACCAAGATGGCTGTCAACAGGGAAGGAATCAGCAGGTTTCAATGCAGATGGTTAGGTTTTACTTCACTGTATGTGATGTAAAGGTTCATAAGACGGTCGTCACATAGTGCTGATAACTTCGGTCTAAGTAATGTTAACTTATGACTAATAAGTTATGACAAAGACCTGTGGTGAATGTTTTTTTGACAGTGTGCTTTTTATGCGGGGTGTTGTTGGTTTGTTTGTTTGTTGTTTGTCACAGATACTAAATAAATATGGCTTCTGTTTGTGGGATACAATTTTTAAAAGTGCATGCAGCAGCTGACCATTTAAATATAGCTCCCATGCTGTTGGTCAGGAGACTGTGAAGAACTGTGATTAACCCAGAATGGATTTGTATGTCCTTGTTTTCTAGATGTTTTCTAATTGAGAGCTCTTAATGGTGCCAGAGCATGATGACTTAATGGTAATTACATTTACATTTAAGTCATTTAGCAGACGCTCTTATCCAGAGCGACTTACAAATTGAGAGCTCTTAATGGTGCCAGAGCATGATGACTAATTGAGAGCTCTTAATGGTGCCAGAACATGATGACTAATTGAGAGCTCTTAATGGTGCCAGAGCATGATGACTAATTGAGAGCTCTTAGTGGTGCCAGAGCATGATGACTAATTGAGAGCTCTTAGTGGTGCCAGAGCATGATGACTAATTGAGAGCTCTTAATGGTGCCAGAGCATGATGACTAATTGAGCTCTTAATGGTGCCAGAGCATGATGACTAATTGAGAGCTCTTAGTGGTGCCAGAGCATGATGACTAATTGAGAGCTCTTAATGGTGCCAGAGCATGATGACTAATTGAGAGCTCTTAATGGTGCCAGAGCATGATGACTAATTGAGAGCTCTTAATGGTGCCAGAGCATGATGACTAATTGAGAGCTCTTAGTGGTGCCAGAGCATGATGACTAATTGAGTGCTCTTAGTGGTGCCAGAGCATGATGACTAATTGAGAGCTCTTAATGGTGCCAGAGCATGATGACTAATTGAGAGCTCTTAATGGTGCCAGAGCATGATGACTAATTGAGAGCTCTTAATGGTGCCAGAGCATGATGACTAATTGAACCATTTTCATAGATAGATTTAGGAAGTTTCATCTCTAACCAGCTCTTCTCTCCTAATCCACCCCACAGGATGGAAAGTTTGGCGGTAGCGCCCCGGGGCCTGTAAGCCAGGAGGGCGTGCTGACGCAGGGTCTGCAGTACGCAGAGGATGCAGCGGAGCATGAGAACATGAAGGCAGTGCTGAAGAGCAGCTTGCAGGGCTGCAGTGACAGTGGAGCGTCCACCGTGCCAGGCCTACGTACACGCACCAGAGCCAGCAGGCCAGGTCAGTCTGACAGACCACCACCTTCACACAACTCCTGGCAAAAAGGGAAACTTCTGGACTTTTCTTTTTTACAACGGCCAGCTCTACTACACCTGAGGTTGATTCTGTCTGTCCTTCTCTCCTTTTCTCGTTCTCTTCTCTCCTTGTCTTCTCTCCTTCTCTTCTCTCCTTTTCTCCTTCTGTTCTCTCCTTGTCTTCTCTCCTTCTCTTCTCTCATTTTCTCCTTCTCTTCTCTCCTTGTCTTCTCTCCTTCTCTTCTCTCCTTTTCTCCTTCTCTTCTCTCCTTGTCTTCTCTCCTTCTCTTCTCTTCTCTCCTTTTCTCCTTCTCTTCTCTCCTTTTCTCCTCTTCTCTCCTTGTCTTCTCTCCTTCTCTTCTTTCCTTTTCTCCTTCTCTTCTCTCCTTTTTTCCTTCTGTTCTCTCCTTGTCTTCTCTCCTTCTCTTTTCTCCTTGTCTTCTCTTCTTCTCTTCTCTCCTTTTCTCATTCTCTTCTCTCCTTCTCTTCTTGTTTTCTCTCCTTCTCTTCTCTCCTTGTCTTCTCTCGTTCTCGTCTCTCCTTCTGTTCTCTCCTTGTCTTCTCTCCTTCTCTTTTCTCCTTGTCTTCTCTTCTTCTCTTCTCTCATTCTCTCCTTGTCTTCCCTCCTAGGCCGTGTGGGTCCTTGGGGCTCATCAGTGATTGAAGACCCACCTAATTGCACAGAGACAGACGCTGCAGATGAGATCATGGAGCGCATCGTCAGGTCAGCCACTCAGGGGCCCAGGACACGGACAGAGCCTCGCGAGAGGAAGAGGTCCAGAGCCAACCGCAAGTCACGTGAGTCAGAGGGATTTTTTTTACAGTAACAAAATATTTGAAGTAAGAGTTGCCTTTGTTTGACACCAGATTTGCAACTTTTCTTTTTACAGTATCCTTACATTAGCTTTGGATGTGGTGTGGCCAAAGGTTTAACTGCCCCCGACATCTGATTGTGGACTTTCTGTCAGTGTTAATGCACACTATCTTATCTTCTAGCATCACCTGAGTGATACACTTCAACAACACAGTGCTACAGTAAATACATCCAGTTCTATTTAAACCTCTTCATGTCTCTCTGTCTCTGTCTCTGTCTCTGTCCCTGTCTCTCTCTCTCTCTCTCTCTCTCTCTCTCTCTCTCTCTCTCTCTCTCTCTCTCTCTCTCTCTCTCTCTCTCTCTCTCTCTCTCTCTCTCTCTCTCTCTCGCTCTCTCTCTTTCTCTCTCTGTCTCTCTATGTCTCTCTCCATGTCTCCCTGCCCTCTTCCTCTCTACAGTGAGAAGAACACTGAAAAGCGGTCTGACACCAGAGGAGGCCAATGCCTTGGGGTTGTCCAGTGGTTCAGAGATGGCTGTGTGACAGGAAGAGAAGTGGAGCTGGATCCGGCAGCACAGCACACACAGACACCTGGGAAACCCTCTTACCGCCCGCCCCGCCCTTCACTGACCCCTGACCTCAAACCCCTGCTCATCCAGCCAGCCAGTCAACCGCTGCACCATAGCTTCGCTTGGTCTTTCCCCTGGTTCAACTTTATGATGACTGTAGCTCACCTTCCTGTCTGTGGTTTGTGCAGGTAGCTGGTAAACAATGTTCAGGAAGAGACCATGAGGAATATGGTCCTCATCCAGGATAATAGATGGTTTTCAGTGGAACAAAGTGGTATTGGTATAGGGGCAGTTAAAGGGGTTCAGTGATCCAGCTGACTCAGCTCCATACATACACACTCAGGTAAAGTTCAGCATCCAAACCACTACACTATGCTGCTGTGCCGACTTGAGTGTTTCTTAATGGTGTTGTTCCAATCAGTTGTTTCTCCTAACCTTTGAATATGAGGCTGAGGCCTTTGAGGAACAGCTCACATCCCAACTGTAAGTCTTAATCACTTGATGAAGCCCACAGTGACCACATGACTAGTGGTGAATCTCAGTTGTATTTCCTTGATTCCTTGTGTCTTCTATCCTCACCTGTCTACACAAGGCTTTGGAGGACTAGATCTGAGGTTCGTCCTCCCTAACCTTTCCCTCAATTGAGATTCACCCTATGACTGAAAGATACAAACTGAGACTTACCTACACAGAAGACATTTAGCCTCAGGACTTCTAAAGGGAGGGACATGCGAGTGCTTGAATCACTGTGGACTTGTGTCTGAACCAAAAAGGCCTCGGAGTTGAATAGTAAAGAAGTTAGCATTGACGCTAAAGAAGTTAGCATTGATGCTAAATAAGTTAGCATTGATGCTAAATAAGTTAGCATTGATGTTAAAGAAGTTAACATTGATGCTAAATAAGTTAGCATTGATGTTAAAGAAGTTAGCATTGATGTTAAAGACGTCAGCATTGATGTTATCTATCCCCACTTATGATGAGCATGTGCGTTGGGCTTGGTGTCAGATAGTATTTTTAGTTTGAACAATTTTTGTTTATATAAAAAAAAATGTCTGTGTCCACAGGCTGTTTTGTTCTACTATACTACTGTGGTAGTTTTGTGGGTTTTAAAATACTTTAATGCGTGAGAAAAAGGTGCTCAGAGAAGGAATATTTGCACTGGATGTAGAAGTTGGATATTTAGAGGAAAGGAAGGGGAAATCCTTGACACACACTGATGTACCAATCAGATATCAGATGAATGAAAAAATCCCCCAGACAGAACCAATAATGAAACAGTAGCACAACTGATTATACACTCTAATTTCAGAGGAAAAGTGAACAGATTACTTTGACTTTTGCAAACTAAAATGTTTCCAATTTTGCATGTTGTTGATTCAGTTGGATTTTATACAGATGGAACAAACTGGAATTCCAAGAGGACACACCATGATGTGTTAAGAGGGAAGGTATCATTTACTACATACAATTGAATTACTGGTTTCCACTTATAAAAAACACATAGCATATCAGAGTCGTCAACTTTGGTGAGAACAGTCTGTGAGCTGACAAGTGTACAGAAGGGACGATGCTACTGGGTCCAGACAGACTGACGTCTGTCAATCACGCGTAGCGAATGTTACAGCTTTAACCTATAGGCCTGCCTACAACATACATGTTCCAGCTTTAGCCTATAGGCCTGCCTAGTACCTACAATTACACACGTGTTGCATGCATGACACCAGTGTTACGCAAGCTCCTGCTGTTGTTCGCTGCAAAGCCTTCTTCTATGGTTGAGACATACTTATTGTGGAGTGTTAGAACTGACAGGGAGATATATTTACACTAGTTACATGTACGTACTCTCTCTTTACTCTCTGTGTCAAAGAGTTAGGCAACATTTAAGAATTGTTTAAAAAAGTACAAGATTAATAATTGGTTATTATAGAAAAACGATATGAGCTTCAACTGAATGAGTGCCTTTTATAGACAAGTCTATTTATTCAGTAATGTTCAGGGAGATATTTGTTACAGAAAATGTTACTGTGTGTAATGAAAGGACTTCCTCCTTAGGTCAATTCAACAGCTGTGACTTCCTGATTTCATTCTTTCCTTGATTAATACATTTCAGTACTATGTTCCATGGCTTTATGTCTTGGAAACAGTTCTCCTCTTCCATTTGCGCATTGCAGTTTTATTTCGAATCACAACTAAACGAGGGTTATAGCTAATTGTCTAATGACAATATTTCCATTTTAGCAGTTTTGTCACAAAAAATGTTCTATAAAAAGATATTAGTTGTTTCCATTTGCCTTAATGTAGAATTAGAGCATATAGTATATCTGAACGTTCCTACACTGTTGACTTTTATTGAGGTGTAGTGGTTACAGTCAGCTCGATAGCTCGTTTTTTAAAGTGCATAATTCCAGTTTACATTTGGAATTGTGTAGAGAGTTGTATGATGATTCTACACAGTCACAAACATTCACTGTGATGGAAACAGCCATTGTCGACTAAACATGAAAGAATATATGCTTGCAGCAACACAAGCCACAACAAAACAGTCACACACCTACAAGTATATGTCTTTCTCATGGAGAACTTACAATTTGGTATGAAACTATCCAGCACCTTATACACCATTTGTAGCATGCGTCTTTCATTGAGGAAAACCAGAACATTAACAGTGAGAAAGTATATTCTTTCAGCCTTTTTCTCAGATGGTCATTTTGAGTATTGTAACTCTGAGTACATGTAAAGTAATAATGAGGGAAGAATGCTGTAAAATGATGTAAATGTCACAACAATGTGTTTTATGTCTTTCACTTGTTGGTATTTTGTATAGAATAGTGTATTATAGGTTAAACAAAGCAGTGTTATTCTATGGAAATTGTAATTTAAGTGAAAACCAAACCATGCATGGTTTAAAAAATGTCTACAGATGTGGTGTGTCACGTTCTGCTATGGATAAAGGGAGATTCATTTGATTTGAATGTTCAGAGGCTTAGCATTTGTTATGTTTTATTGTTTTTCCTCTGCACATGACTTGAAACACATTAGGATAGACGGAGTGGTCCATGTAACCACCTAGGACTGGATTCAATCTGTATCGCTGAAGTTCAGCGTTTTAGACTGATTGAAAATGTTCCTGCATTAGCATAGACTGCATTCATGGTCAACACTGCATATGTCGGCTCCATCTGAAATGATCTGTAACGCTTCAGCCCCTAGTACTCCTATGGAACCTTCAGCAGCCTTTCATTACATTGCACTCAATAAAACATGGAGTGTGTCCCAAATGGCACCCTATTCCCTATAGAGTGCACAACTTCTTCTTATTCTTTTTTACCAGGACCCATAGAGTCCAAAAGTAGTGCACTGTGTAGGGAATAGGGTGCCATTTGGGATGCAACCCATGTTTTCTGTGATTGGCTATATTATCTCCTTCTCCCCCACTGCTGTACTGTAAGTCAGTGTGGGACTTGGACACAAGCACATCCAGACTCGGTGAGCTTTTCTTGCGTCTTCGCCCCTCTAACAACAACTGTATGTATGAACATCTGGCAATAAAAGATCTCTTAAGAAACATTCAGAGACACTGTGTGAATTCTGTTGTGTGAGGGGGAAAAAACATCTGATTCTTTGTTAAATGTGTTCTGGTAATAATCCCAGAGCAACTATTAGTAGTCTGGACCTTTACTGTATCTGATGGGAGTATACTGAATTCATGTCCATCATTTTCATTCCTGTCAATGATGTTGCACCTGGAACCCTGTTTGCACTGTAGCCTAGAGTTGTCTACACTGCATGTGACCAACCTAAAAGTACTTGTTACATTTTGAATGCTTAGCAGGACAGGAAAATGGTCCAATTCACGCACTTAACTAGAGCATCCATGGTCATCCCTACTACCTCTGATCTGGCAGACTCACTAAACACAAATGCTTTGTTTGTAAATGATGTCTGAGTGTTGGAGTGTGCCCCTGGCTATAGGTAAATGATGTCTGAGTGTTGGAGTGGTGCCCCTGGCTATAGGTAAATGATGTTGGAGTGGTGCCCCTGGCTATAGGTAAATTATGTCTGAGTGTTGGAGTGGTGCCCCTGGCTATAGGTAAATGATGTCTGAGTGTTGGAGTGGTGCCCCTGGCTATAGGTAAATGATGTCTGAGTGTTGGAGTGGTGCCCCTGGCTATAGGTAAATGATGTCTGAGTGTTGGAGTGGTGCCCCTGGCTATAGGTAAATGATGTCTGAGTGTTGGAGTGGTGCCCCTGGCTATAGGTAAATGATGTCTGAGTGTTGGAGTGGTGCCCCTGGCTATAGGTAAATGATGTCTGAGTGTTGGAGTGGTGCCCCTGGCTATAGGTAAATGATGTCTGAGTGTTGGAGTGGTGCCCCTGGCTATAGGTAAATGATGTCTGAGTGTTGGAGTGTGCCCCTGGCTATAGGTAAATGATGTCTGAGTGTTGGAGTGGTGCCCCTGGCTATAGGTAAATGATGTCTGAGTGTTGGAGTGGTGCCCCTGGCTATAGGTAAATGATGTCTGAGTGTTGGAGTGTGCCCCTGGCTATAGGTAAATGATGTCTGAGTGTTGGAGTGTGCCCTGGCTATAGGTAAATGATGTCTGAGTGTTGGAGTGGTGCCCCTGGCTATAGGTAAATGATGTCTGAGTGTTGGAGTGGTGCCCCTGGCTATAGGTAAATGATGTCTGAGTGTTGGAGTGTGCCCTGGCTATAGGTAAATGATGTCTGAGTGTTGGAGTGTGCCCCTGGCTATAGGTAAATGATGTCTGAGTGTTGGAGTGTGCCCCTGGCTATAGGTAAATGATGTCTGAGTGTTGGGTGGTGCCCCTGGCTATAGGTAAATGAAAAACTGGCTAAGGTAAATGATGTCTGAGTGTTGGAGTGTGCCCCTGGCTATAGGTAAATGATGTCTAAGTGTTGGAGTGTGCCCCTGGCTATAGGTAAATGATGTCTGAGTGTTGGAGTGGTGCCCCTGGCTATAGGTAAATGATGTCTGAGTGTTGGAGTGTGCCCCTGGCTATAGGTAAATGATGTCTGAGTGTTGGAGTGGTGCCCCTGGCTATAGGTAAATGATGTCTGAGTGTTGGAGTGTGGTATGGGACAAGGCTAACCAACAGAGAGGGTATGGGACAAGGCTAACCAACAGGGAGGGTATGTCCCATACCCATCATATTTTAAAATGACATTTTAACAAAATGGTAAATAAAATGTGACACAGCTCTTAGCTCGCTCAGTAGATGCCTACTGGGACACTTTGGGATCTTTTAAATGAAGTATCTTATTAACACCTAGCTAACTATTTTTAGGTAGCTACGCAATGATTTGGGACAAGGCTAACCAACAGAGGGTATGGACAAGGCTAACCAACAGAGAGGGTATGGGACAAGGCTAACCAACAGAGGGTATGGGACAAGGCTAACCAACAGAGAGGGTATGGGACAAGGCTAACCAACAGGGAGGGTATGGGACAAGGCTAACCAACAGAGAGGGTATGGGACAAGGCTAACCAACAGAGAGGGTATGGGACAAGGCTAACCAACAGAGAGGGTATGGGACAAGGCTAACCAACAGAGAGGGTATGGGACAAGGCTAACCAACAGAGGGTATGGGACAAGGCTAACCAACAGAGAGGGTATGGGACAAGGCTAACCAACAGAGAGGGTATGGGACAAGGCTAACCAACAGAGAGGGTATGGGACAAGGCTAACCAACAGAGAGGGTATGGGACAAGGCTAACCAACAGAGAGGGTATGGGACAAGGCTAACCAACAGGGAGGGTATGGGACAAGGCTAACCAACAGAGAGGGTATGGGACAAGGCTAACCAACAGGGAGGGTATGGGACAAGGCTAACCAACAGAGAGGGTATGGGACAAGGCTAACCAACAGGGAGGGTATGGGACAAGGCTAACCAACAGGGAGGGTATGGGACAAGGCTAACCAACAGAGAGGGTATGGGACAAGGCTAACCAACAGAGAGGGTATGGGACAAGGCTAACCAACAGGAGGGTATGGGACAAGGCTAACCAACAATGGGACAAGACAAGGCTAACCAACAGGGAGGGTATGGGACAAACTAACCAACAGGGAGGGTATGGGACAAGGCTAACCAACAGGGTATGGGACAAGGCTAACCAACAGGGAGGGTATGGGACAAGGCTAACCAACAGGAGGGTATGGGACAAGGCTAACCAACAGGGAGGGTATGGGACAAGGCTAACCAACAGGGAGGGTATGGGACAAGGCTAACCAACAGAGAGGGTATGGGACAAGGCTAACCAACAGGGAGGGTATGGGACAAGGCTAACCAACAGAGAGGGTATGGGACAAGGCTAACCAACAGAGAGGGTATGGGACAAGGCTAACCAACAGGGAGGGTATGGGACAAGGCTGGGAGGGTATGGGACAAGGCTAACCAACAGGGAGGGTATGGGACAAGGCTAACCAACAGGAGGGTATGGGACAAGGCTAACCAACAGGGAGGGTATGGGACAAGGCTAACCAACAGGAGGGTATGGGACAAGGCTAACCAACAGAGAGGGTATGGGACAAGGCTAACCAACAGGAGGGTATGGGACAAGGCTAACCAACAGAGAGGGTATGGGACAAGGCTAACCAACAGGGAGGGTATGGGACAAGGCTAACCAACAGAGAGGGTATGGGACAAGGCTAACCAACAGGGAGGGTATGGGACAAGGCTAACCAACAGAGAGGGTATGGGACAAGGCTAACCAACAGAGAGGGTATGGGACAAGGCTAACCAACAGAGAGGGTATGGGACAAGGCTAACCAGAGGAGGGTATGGGACAAGGCTAACCAACAGAGGGTATGGGACAAGGCTAACCAACAGAGAGGGTATGGGACAAGGCTAACCAACAGGAGGGTATGGGACAAGGCTAACCAACAGAGAGGGTATGGGACAAGGCTAACCAACAGGCTAACCAACAGGGGAGGGTATGGGACAAGGCTAACCAACAGGGAGGGTATGGGACAAGGCTAACCAACAGGGAGGGTATGGGACAAGGCTAACCAACAGGGAGGGTATGGTACAAGGCTAACCAACAGAGAGGGTATGGGACAAGGCTAACCGACAGAGGGAATGGAACAAGGCTAACCAACAGAGGGTATGGTACAAGGCTAACCAACAGAGAGGGTATGGGACAAGGCTAACCAACAGAGAGGGTATGGGACAAGGCTAACCAACAGAGAGGGTATGGGACAAGGCTAACCAACAGGGAGGGTATGGGACAAGGCTAACCAACAGGGAGGGTATGGGACAAGGCTAACCAACAGGGAGGGTATGGGACAAGGCTAACCAACAGGGAGGGTATGGGACAAGGCTAACCAACAGGAGGGTATGGGACAAGGCTAACCAACAGGGGAGGGTATGGGACAAGGCTAACCAACAGGGAGGGTATGGGACAAGGCTAACCAACAGGGAGGGTATGGGACAAGGCTAACCAACAGACAAGGCTAACCAACAGGGAGGGTATGGGACAAGGCTAACCAACAGGGAGGGTATGGGACAAGGCTAACCAACAGAGAGGGTATGGGACAAGGCTAACCAACAGGGAGGGTATGGGACAAGGCTAACCAACAGGGAGGGTATGGGACAAGGCTAACCAACAGGGAGGGTATGGGACAAGGCTAACCAACAGGGAGGGTATGGGACAAGGCTAACCAACAGGGAGGGTATGGGACAAGGCTAACCAACAGGGAGGGTATGGGACAAGGCTAACCAACAGGGAGGGTATGGGACAAGGCTAACCAACAGGGAGGGTATGGGACAAGGCTAACCAACAGGGAGGGTATGGGACAAGGCTAACCAACAGAGAGGGTATGGGACAAGGCTAACCAACAGGGAGGGTATGGGACAAGGCTAACCAACAGAGAGGGTATGGGACAAGGCTAACCAACAGGGAGGGTATGGGACAAGGCTAACCAACAGGAGGGTATGGGACAAGGCTAACCAACAGGGAGGGTATGGGACAAGGCTAACCAACAGGGAGGGTATGGGACAAGGCTAACCAACAGAGAGGGTATGGGACAAGGCTAACCAACAGAGAGGGTATGGGACAAGGCTAACCAACAGAGAGGGTATGGGACAAGGCTAACCAACAGAGAGGGTATGGGACAAGGCTAACCAACAGAGAGGGTATGGGACAAGGCTAACCAACAGGAGGGTATGGGACAAGGCTAACCAACAGAGAGGGTATGGGACAAGGCTAACCAACAGAGAGGGTATGGGACAAGGCTAACCAACAGGGAGGGTATGGGACAAGGCTAACCAACAGGGAGGGTATGGGACAAGGCTAACCAACAGAGAGGGTATGGGACAAGGCTAACCAACAGGAGGGTATGGGACAAGGGACAAGGCTAACCAACAGAGAGGGTATGGGACAAGGGACAAGGTATGGGACAAACCAACCAACAGAGAGGGTATGGGACAAGGCTAACCAACAGGGAGGGTATGGGACAAGGCTAACCAACAGAGAGGGTATGGGACAAGGCTAACCAACAGAGAGGGTATGGGACAAGGCTAACCAACAGAGAGGGTATGGGACAAGGCTAACCAACAGAGAGGGTATGGGACAAGGCCAACAGGGAGGGTACAAGGCTAACCAACAGGGAGGGTATGGGACAAGGCTAACCAACAGAGAGGGTATGGGACAAGGCTAACCAACAGAGAGGGTATGGGACAAGGCTAACCAACAGGGAGGGTATGGGACAAGGCTAACCAACAGAGAGGGTATGGGACAACCAACAGGGAGGGTATGGGACAAGGCTAACCAACAGGGAGGGTATGGGACAAGGCTAACCAACAGGGAGGGTATGGGACAAGGCTAACCAACAGGGAGGGTATGGGACAAGGCTAACCAACAGAGAGGGTATGGGACAAGGCTAACCAACAGAGAGGGTATGGGACAAGGCTAACCAACAGGAGGGTATGGGACAAGGGTATGGGACAAGGCTAACCAACAGGGAGGGTATGGGACAAGGCTAACCAACAGGGAGGGTATGGGACAAGGCTAACCAACAGGGAGGGTATGGGACAAGGCTAACCAACAGGGAGGGTATGGGACAAGGCTAAGGGTATGGGACAAGGCTAACCAACAGGAGGGTATGGGACAAGGCTAACCAACAGGAGGGTATGGGACAAGGCTAACCAACAGAGAGGGTATGGGACAAGGCTAACCAACAGGAGGGTATGGGACAAGGCTAACCAACAGGAGGGTATGGGACAAGGCTAACCAACAGGGAGGGTATGGGACAAGGCTAACCAACAGAGAGGGTATGGGACAAGGCTAACCAACAGGGAGGGTATGGGACAAGGCTAACCAACAGGAGGGTATGGGACAAGGCTAACCAACAGGAGGGTATGGGACAAGGCTAACCAACACAGAGGGTATGGGACAAGGCTAACCAACAGGGAGGGTATGGGACAAGGCTAACCAACAGGAGGGTATGGGACAAGGCTAACCAACAGGAGGGTATGGGACAAGGCTAACCAACAGAGAGGGTATGGGACAAGGCTAACCAACAGGAGGGATGGGACAAGGCTAGGGAGGGTATGGGACAAGGCTAACCAACAGAGGGTATGGGACAAGGCTAACCAACAGAGAGGGTATGGGACAAGGCTAACCAACAGGGAGGGTATGGGACAAGGCTAACCAACAGAGAGGGTATGGGACAAGGCTAACCAACAGAGAGGGTATGGGACAAGGCTA
Source organism: Oncorhynchus keta (assembly GCF_023373465.1). Taxonomy (NCBI): domain Eukaryota; kingdom Metazoa; phylum Chordata; class Actinopteri; order Salmoniformes; family Salmonidae; genus Oncorhynchus; species Oncorhynchus keta. Next base: position 277,526 of record NW_026290798.1, read on the forward strand.
ACCAACAGGGAGGGTATGGGACAAGGCTAACCAACAGGGTAGGGTATGGGACAAGGCTAACCAACAGGGAGGGTATGGGGACAAGGCTAACCAACAGAGAGGGTATGGGACAAGGCTAACCAACAGGGAGGGTATGGGACAAGGCTAACCAACAGGGAGGGTATGGGACAAGAGGGTATGGGACAAGGCTAACCAACAGGAGGGTATGGGACAAGGCTAACCAACAGGAGGGTATGGGAGGGAGGGTATGGGGGCTAACCAACAGGAGGGTATGGGACAAGGCTAACCAACAGAGGGGGAGGGTATGGGGGACAAGGCTAACCAACAGAGAGGGTATGGGACAAGGCTAACCAACAGAGAGGGTATGGGACAAGGCTAACCAACAGGGAGGGTATGGGACAAGGCTAACCAACAGGGAGGGTATGGGACAAGGCTAACCAACAGGGAGGGTATGGGACAAGGCTAACCAACAGGGAGGGTATGGGACAAGGCTAACCAACAGGGAGGGTATGGGACAAGGCTAACCAACAGGAGGGTATGGGACAAGGCTAACCAACAGGGAGGGTATGGGACAAGGCTAACCAACAGAGAGGGTATGGGACAAGGCTAACCAACAGGGATGGGACAAGGAGGGTATGGGACAAGGCTAACCAACCAACAGAGAGGGTATGGGACAAGGCTAACCAACAGGGAGGGTATGGGACAAGGCTAACCAACAGGGAGGGTATGGGACAAGGCTAACCAACAGAGAGGGTATGGGACAAGGCTAACCAACAGAGAGGGTATGGGACAAGGCTAACCAACAGGGAGGGTATGGGACAAGGCTAACCAACAGGAGGGTATGGGACAAGGCTAACCAACAGGGAGGGTATGGGACAAGGCTAACCAACAGGGAGGGTATGGGACAAGGCTAACCAACAGGGAGGGTATGGGACAAGGCTAACCAACAGGAGGGTATGGGACAAGGCTAACCAACAGGGAGGGTATGGGACAAGGCTAACCAACAGGAGGGTATGGGACAAGGCTAACCAACAGGAGGGTATGGGACAAGGCTAACCAACAGGGAGGGTATGGGACAAGGCTAACCAACAGGGAGGGTATGGGACCTAACCAACAGGGAGGGTATGGGACAAGGCTAACCAACAGGAGGGTATGGGACAAGGCTAACCAACAGAGAGGGTATGGGACACAGGTATGGGACAAGGCTAACCAACAGGAGGGTATGGGACAAGGCTAACCAACAACCACACAGGGACAAGGCTAACCAACAGGGAGGGTATGGGACAAGGCTAACCAACAGGAGGGTATGGGACAAGGCTAACCAACAGAGGGTATGGGACAAGGCTAACCAACAGGGAGGGTATGGGACAAGGCTAACCAACAGGGAGGGTATGGGACAAGGCTAACCAACAGGAGGGTATGGGACAAGGCTAACCAACAGGGAGGGTATGGGACAAGGCTAACCAACAGGGAGGGTATGGGACAAGGCTAACCAACAGGGAGGGTATGGGACAAGGCTAACCAACAGGGAGGGTATGGGACAAGGCTAACCAACAGGGAGGGTATGGGACAAGGCTAACCAACAGGGAGGGTATGGGACAAGGCTAACCAACAGGGAGGGTATGGGACAAGGCTAACCAACAGGGAGGGTATGGGACAAGGCTAACCAACAGGGAGGGTATGGGACAAGGCTAACCAACAGGGAGGGTATGGGACAAGGCTAACCAACAGGGAGGGTATGGGACAAGGCTAACCAACAGGGAGGGTATGGGACAAGGCTAACCAACATGGGACAAGGCTAACCAACAGGGTATGGGACAAGGCTAACCAACAGGGAGGGTATGGGACAAGGCTAACCAACAGGGAGGGTATGGGACAAGGCTAACCAACAGAGAGGGTATGGGACAAGGCTAACCAACAGGGAGGGTATGGGACAAGGCTAACCAACAGGGAGGGTATGGGACAAGGCTAACCAACAGGGAGGGTATGGGACAAGGCTAACCAACAGGGAGGGTATGGGACAAGGCTAACCAACAGGGAGGGTATGGGACAAGGCTAACCAACAGGGAGGGTATGGGACAAGGCTAACCAACAGAGAGGGTATGGGACAAGGCTAACCAACAGAGGGTATGGGACAAGGCTAACCAACAGGGAGGGTATGGGACAAGGCTAACCAACAGGGAGGGTATGGGACAAGGCTAACCAACAGAGAGGGTATGGGACAAGGCTAACCAACAGAGAGGGTATGGGACAAGGCTAACCAACAGAGAGGGTATGGGACAAGGCTAACCAACAGGGAGGGTATGGGACAAGGCTAACCAACAGGGAGGGTATGGGACAAGGCTAACCAACAGAGAGGGTATGGGACAAGGCTAACCAACAGAGAGGGTATGGGACAAGGCTAACCAACAGAGGGCTCTGAATCAGGACAAAAACAACCGCTGACAGTGTGTATGGGTTCCTCTGGTGGTGACTGACTAGTGCTGCAGCCCAACTATTTCAAGGCAAAAAAATAATAATTTCAACAATGTCAATGAGAAGGTGAGATTATTTGTGGGGGATTGATTGGTATAAAACTAATGTTTTAAAAAAGTACATTTTGTTTATCTCAATTATGTTTCTACTTCTCAATGCCACAGATTTCCCCCCATTTCTTTTGTCTGTGAGAAGTTGATATCCAATACAAACCACAAAGAAACATTGAAATGGACAAGAAAAGTTGAACCTCTTTATTTTCAGTCCACATTAGCCAAGCTGTAATTCACTTATCCACACGGATCACTAAACTGCTCCAGAGTTTATACAGGATCATCACACATACCAATACCCTTGTTCAGGTGTTCACACATGATCATCACACAAAACTCCTATTTGGTCTTGTTTAATGTGTCTATGTCCACAGGTGTCATGGATATTTAAACATGATAACAGTTTGTGTTTTTATAAACTGTAAGCAGAGAGGAGAGGATGAACAACTAGCTCAAAAAAAAGGAAACAGGAAAAACTACTTCTACAGAAAGCACAGAACAATTCAAAAAGATGAGTCAGCTGAATGTGTGAATCCTTGTTTATACCTGGTGCAAACCCCAGTCCTTTGTCCTGATCGTGTCCACATTCTCAGAAACATGTCTCCACATGGTAGTAAAATGTGTCTTGTATCTATCCACGAATTGCATTGTGACCAGATTTCCTGGTCCCTCCCTGTATGCAAATGTTTTTGAGAGCTATTCTTTCAAAATAATATACATTTATTTATTTTAAGACACACATTGATGCCATAAGACAAAAGGTGCTAAATGTCAATATTTTAGAAGGTGTTATAATTGTGATTTAAATGGATTCACTGTCCATATGTCTACACTTGTAAGATATCCAGACACAATGTGTGCCTAACTACCTTCGGGGTGGTCAGGAAGATCTGGTCACAATGCCTTTTTAAATCATCTACACCGGTCTGAAAATGTGGGCACAATCAGAATGTGGACATGATCAAGACAAAGGATACATGATGTTGTAACCAGGTAGAAACAGTGCTTTAGGGAATCCAGTACAACCTAAGATATGATCTGCTCTATACAATTGGTGAACTAATAGCAAGGGCACATATCAATTATTACATCATGTGTCTGTCTCCTGATCTCATTATTCAAACCTATCAATATATAGTATTTTCCCTGAACAAATTTTGCACAGTACCTTAAATGACATATTGGAGTATTCCCTTTCTAACAGAATGATTGACTTTGTAAAATCCCCAGAACAGACAAGTTGTCAAGCAGAAAGAAAGCATATGTATTCATTTTTGTATTGCTACATTTACAACATTTGAGTTAGTTTTAATTTTTTTTGCATAATTTTTCGTGTTTGCAGTTTGGTGTATGGCTGCAATGAAGTATGGCAAATGTCTGTCGTATATCAGCACCAAAAGACTGTTTGCTGGCCAGACATTTGATGACTTGTATTGTATGGTGTAGAAATAGTACATAGCAAAAATGTGCAATGCAGCTCAATCTTTTTGCCTGCAAGGTGATTACATTTTACAAAACAGCAAAGAGAAACAATGCTAACAGCACATTACTAGACAAATAAAGCTGGTCAACACAGTCAGTACAAGTCTGCTCCGTGTTCCCTTGTGATTCAACTACTCCTTCTGTATCCCGGGTTTATTGTTAATGGGTTGCTTTCTGGTCATCTGAGAGGGATACAAAACCACTAGGAGCTGAAAGTCAGACATGTTACGCAGTGAGCGCTTGCTTGGTACAGTAATGTACTTGCCCAAAATTTGACAATAAAACATGTTTTTCAAGTTTTTTTCTAAAAGATTTTGTTCCAATGAAAAAATGAAAAAGGTAGAATGACAGTCTGGTTGCATCCAGGTTACCTTCATTTAAAAACAGGTTACGGGGGGAGATCACTTATCACTTAACTTGATCATTTGGGGTTTGTCTAAAAAGCATTTATTAACATAGTTATAGAAAAACAGAAACCCAGATTGTAGCTTCGATTAGCCAGAGTACGGGAACTAAAGGTTCCCATTCTTACAAAATACTTTACTTTTTAATCTCAGTTATTCAAGAAGTTATATTAATATATAGCACCAGCCTGTAGATCACAAGTCTTGGGGATGCATGTTCTGAAAGAGACAATGTGGTGGTGAACTAAATAGCATAACCCAGACAGCAGTGAGACAAAATGCTGAATTCCCCAAAGAACTAAAAGTGCAGTCCCACTCCAGCAAATTCCCAGACCCAAGCTATCTAACCCCGGCCACAGAACACCTCTCCTCTCCTACCACCTCTATGCCAACTGATGAGGTGCTTCAAGCATTTCCATGAGGAACGTGTCGATAGGGGTGTCACCAATCAGCTTGAAGAAGAACAGGTGCTCCAAACACTTCAAGCCAATAGAACGCAGTGCTGGCAGCCTGAGGAGGAGCTTAGCAAACCTGAGGGAGAGGGGTGAAGAGTGAGGGAATGAAATAACGGGACATTAATAAGCTACATGAATGCAGCAGCAACACTCCAGGGTCCGTTAGCAGCACAACCACAGGAGAGCAGATTAGTATGTATTGTTTTACACACAATACAAATGTAATGAGATACTAGTACTAATTCATGAAGCACATGAATGCCTACCTTCCCTGCTGCTCGGGGTATTTCTGCTTGCAGTAGGCTTCCAGTGAAGCATAGACCTTCTCTCTCAGGAGCTCCACCTCTCCGGTGTTGGACAGACCTTTAGCGTCTGAGGGAGGGACACAACAGTTATTAACAGTAAAGGTGCAGAGGTAACATTGTGTACGAGGGACTAATGGTAACAATAGAGCACCTGGGTTGAAGAGGACGATGGCTCGGAGGCAGCCCAGCTCTGTCTTGTCCATCTGCATGTCTCTCATCTTACTGACCAGCTCAGTGAGAACCCTACAGGAGGCCGGAAAGAGAGGTGGAGAGAGTTGTCTACATAGATGTACACTGTGTGTGTGTGTGTGTGTGTGTGTGTGTGGTGTGTGTGTGTGTGTGTGTGTGTGTGTGTGTAGGTTATTACCGGTCAAATATGGCTCCCACCTCAGCACTCTGCACACTCTCCCTGTGGGGGTCAATTACAGCGTGTTATCACATGATGATGATCACAGAATTTAATTTAAGAACATATCAAGACCATTTCGAGGACAGCTTTTTTCCATCTACGTAATATTGCAAGAATCAGAAACTTTCTGTCCAAAAATGATGCAGAAAAATTAATCCATGCTTTTGTCACTTCTAGGTTAAACTACTGCAATGCTCTACTTTCCGGCTACCCGGATAAAGCACTAAATAAACTTCAGTTAGTGCTAAATACGACTACTAGAATCCTGACTAGAACCAAAAAATTGTATCATATTACTCTAGCCTCTCTGCACTGGCTTCCTGTCAAAGCAAGGGCCGATTTCAAGGTTTTACTGCTAACCTACAAAGGTTACCTGTCAAAGACGGCCGCCACCCCTGCACTGTGTGCCTACCAGTCAAAGATGGCCGTCACCCCTGCACTGTGTGCCTACCTGTCAAAGATGGCCACCACCCCTGCACTGTGTGCGTACCTGTCAAAGATGGCCGCCACCCCTGCACTGTGTGCCTACCTGTCAAAGATGGCCGCCACCCCTGCACTGTGTGCGTTGTCCCGGTGTAGCTCATTGGCCAGCAGGACCCCGTCCTTCACAGCGATGGAGCGGTGTGAGAAGGAGGCGATCAGAAGTTCATTCCACCCTGACACACACAGAAGAAAAAGAGAGGGGAGAAGACAGGAGAGGAGCAGAGGAGGGAGAAGAGACCGAAGGGACGGGACAGATACACAGGACGGAAGAGCAGAGAGGATCAGAGAAGGGAGGAGGAGAGACCTCATCAACAACCTCTGGGGCATTTGCTACTGTGTCCAGAGTCTATCATGTATCAAATGATAGACCATGGAATGCTTGTTGCTCACTTAATCTACATTAGTGGAGCTTCAAATGAGTGGATTCGGCTATTTCAACATTTCTGCTACAATAGCCCTCTGATGAAGGACAGTAAAAACAATTCTGCTACAATAGCCTCCTGACAGTAAAGACATTTCTACTACAATAGCCCCCTGACGAAGGACAGTAAAGACATTTCTGCTACAATAGCCCCCTGACGAAAGACAGTAAAGACATTTCTGCTATAATAGCCCTCTGACGAAGGACAGTAAAGACATTTCTGCTACAATAGCCCCCTGACGAAGGACAGTAAAAACATTTCTGCTACAATAGCCTCCCAACGAAGGACAGTAGACATTTCTGCTACAATAGCCCCCTGACGAAAGACAGTAAAGACATTTCTGCTACAATAGCCCCCTGACGAAAGACAGTAAAGACATTTCTGCTATAATAGCCCTCTGACGAAGGACAGTAAAGACATTTCTGCTACAATAGCCCTCTGACGAAGGACAGTAAAGACATTTCTGCTACAATAGCCCCTTGACTGTAAAGACATTTCTGCTACAATAGCCCCCTGACAGTAAAGACATTTCTGCTACAATAGCCCCCTGACAGTAAAGACATTTCTGCTACAATAGCCTCCCGACGAAGGACAGTAAAGACATTTCTGCTACAATAGCCTCCCAACGAAGGACAGTAAAGACATTTCTGCTACAATAGCCTCCCGACGAAGGACAGTAAAGACATTTCTGCTACAATAGCCCCTGACGAAGGACAGTAAAGACATTTCTGCTACAATAGCCTCCCAACGAAGGACAGTAGACATTTCTGCTACAATAGCCCTCTGACGAAGGACAGTAAAGACATTTCTGCTACAATAGCCCCCTGACTGTAAAGACATTTCTGCTACAATAGCCCCCTGACAGTAAAGACATTTCTGCTACAATAGCCCCCTGACAGTGAAGACATTTCTGCTACAATAGCCCCCTGACGAAGGACAGTAAAGACATTTCTGCTACAATAGCCCTCTGACAGTAAAACCATTTCTGCTACAATAGCCCTCTGACAGTAAAACCATTTCTGCTACAATAGCCCCCTGACAGTAAAGACATTTCTGCTACAATAGCCCCCTGACAGTAAAGACATTTCTGCTACAATAGCCCCCTGACAGTAAAGACATTTCTGCTACAATAGCCCCCTGACGGTAAAGACATTTCTGCTACAATAGCCCCCTGACGAAGGACAGTATAAAGACATTTCTGCTACAATAGCCCCCTGACGAAGGACAGTAAAGACATTTCTGCTACAATAGCCCCCTGACAGTAAAGACATTTCTGCTACAATAGCCCCCTGACAGTAAAGACATTTCTGCTACAATAGCCCCCTGACGAATGACAGTAAAGACATTTCTGCTACAATAGCCCCCTGACGAAGGACAGTAAAGACATTTCTGATACAATAGCCCCATGACAGTAAAGACATTTCTGCTACAATAGCCCCCTGACGAAGGACAGTAAAGACATTGCATCACTGCCTGGTACGGCAATTGCTTGGCCTCTGACCGCAAGGCACTACAGAGGGTAGTGGGTACGGCCCAGTACATCACTGGCACTAAGCTGCCTGCCATCGAGGACCTCTACACCAGGCGGTGTCAGAGGAAGGCCCTAAAATTTGTCAAAGACCCCAGCCACCCCCAGTCATAGACTGTTCTCTCTACTATCGCATGGCAAGCGGTACCGGAGTGCCAAGTCTAGGACAAAAAGGCTTCTCAACAATTTTTACCCCCAAGCCATAAGAGTCCTGAACAGGTAATCAAATGGCTACCCGGACTATTTGTATTGTGTGCCCCCCACAACCCCCTGCTGCTCCTCTGTTTATCATATATGCATAGTCACTTTAACTATATACATTCATGTACATACTACCTCAATTGGGCCGACCAACCAGTGCTCCCGCTCATTGGCTAACCAGGCTATCTGCATTGTATCCCACCCACCAACCTCTCTTCTATGCTACTGCTACTCTCTGTTCATCATATATGCAGTCACTTTAACCATATCTACATGTACATACTACCTCAATCAGCCCGACTAACCGGTGTCTGTATGTAGCCTCGCTACTTTTATAGCCTCGCTACTGTATATTTTACTGTTGTTTTATTTCTTTACCTACCCATTGTTCACCTAATACCTTTTTTGCACTATTGGTTAGAGCCTGTAAGTAAGCATTTCACTGTAAGGTTCACCTACACCTGTTGTATTCAGCAAAACGTGACAAATAAACTTTGATTTGAACACACCTCCAGGCTGTGTAAAGGCTATTTGACCAAGAAGGAGAGTGATTGAGTGCTGCATCAGATGACCTGGCCTCCACAATCACCTGACTTCAACTCAATTGAGATGTTTTGGAATAAGTTGGACCGCAGAGGAAAAGCAGCCAACAAATGCTCAGCATATGTGGGAACTCCTTCAAGACTGTTGGAAAAGCATTTCAGGTGAAGCTGGTTGAGAGAATGCCATGAGTGTGCAAAGTTTTCATCAAGGCAAAGGGTGGCTACTTTGAAGAATCTCAAATATAAAACATTTTGATTTGTTTAACACTTTTTTGGTTACTACACGATTCCATGTGTCTTCACTATTATTCTACAATGTAGAAAAATAGTTATAATAAAGAAAAACCCTTGAACGAGTAGGTGTCTGAAAACTTTTGACTGGTACCGTATATATTAAACCCCCCCCCCAACCACAGATGTGGGTGCTAAACCATTTTTTATTTTTAAATGTTACTTATTATTTTAAATATTCAAAAAATAATTAAGGAGCCATCTCTTTTCGCCTCTTCACTTGTTGACGTTGAGACTGGTGTTTTGCAGGTATTATTTAATGAAGCTGCCAGTTGAGGATTGAGGTGTCTGTTTCTCAAACTAGACACTCTAATGTATGTGTCTTGTATTATAATAGCAGGATATATATGGTCTTGTTTTATAATAGCAGGATATATGTGCATGTAATACAATTGATAGCGGTTAGGAATAATAGGGGCAGCTCCTTCTCTATGATCAGTCGTTTTGGGCTCCTCACTGGTAGATACATGTACACTATCATATGCACTACTCTGGTTGCCTCTCGAATGAATACGGGAACAGAACATCACTTGTAAACTCTATTCTTTGAGACAGTGCATATCACATCCAGCCTCCTGATGTCTCCCTCCCTCCAGACAATGGTACCTGCACGCAGGAGGATGACCTGGTCGTCCAGGGGCAGCTCAGAGAAGTGAGGGATCCTCTTGGCCCACTCCACCAACGCAAACAGCTGCTTGTCTGCGGTCTGGCAGATGTTTGTCACCGCATCATGGGGCTAAAACACAAAACAGATAAATCCCATAAAATGCAATAACAGACCCTAAAAGCCAATGCTGAAGCTAGAAATAATGCAATAATCACAAGTAGGAAAGAAAACACTTTTAAACGCCATGCTAAAGAGACAGCAGTTTATGTAACGTTTTTAAAGAACATTCATCCCAAGAGCTGAGTAGTAGGCTAGGAATTAGAGGCAGATAACTCCTTTAACTGACACCGCAAAATTTCCGGAAACTTTCCCGGGTGGAGGACTCCCTGAGTTAGGAATAAACACAGAAAAACTCCTCCAAACGGGATTTCTGGAAAATATGGGAATTTTGCAACCCTAATACTGATCCAGTCAACAGTATAGCCCTGTATACTCACAGAGCTACCAGCGGAGCCTGTATCAGAGTGGAGCTCCGCCCTCTGCTCCACGGACGTCTCTGCCTCCAAGATCTTCTCCACGGGCATCTCCTCGTTCACAGCACTGCTGCACTCCAGTCCCTCCTCTCGCTCCCTGATCCTCTGACGCTCCTCCTGGACTGCTGCACCCCGCCATGCATCCAACCACACCACAGAGCCAGGAGGGGAGAGGGAGCGACGGGAGACAGGAAGAGGGGCGTGGGTTAATAGGGAGAGAGGGGCGGGAGGGAGTCACAAGGTTAGAAAAGACAAAGTGACAGACGAAAGGAAAGGAGGAAGTTGTGCCCATCTTAACTCCTGTTAGGCTTCATCCAAACAGGGTGAAAGGTCAAATTGGTATACTTTCATATAACAATGCATTCATTTCTTAGCCAATGTTTTGTGAGAATTAACCTACCAGTGTGTGCCAAGCATTTGTTATTTAATTGCACTCTCTCAATACCACATCCAATCATATAATTTATCATCTCTCCATTCTCCCAATGTCTTTATCCTTACATTTCTGACGTTCATCTTGGACCACTATAGAAAGAGGGAGAGAAAGAATAGGGGAAAAGAAAAGGAAGAGAGAGGTTAGTTATATGAACCTACCCCCATATGCTCTCCCCCTGTTTTGTTAATGACTTTGAAAACAACATATCATCCCCCCACACAATCCAATGATCAAATAGAAGTTATCAAAGGTTTTAATGGGCTAGGTCTACATTCAACATAATTCAATCATTTCATCAAATTATTCTGGCCTTTGAACTATACCATTTTACAACAGCCTACTTCACAAATCAAATCAATTTAAAATGTAATTCATTAAAGAAAATGTAGTCAAGTTTGAGATTCTGCAGGTATAAAAAACACATTTCTCAATCGCTCCCTCCAATTTTTTTCATGTTGCCCTTTCAAAAGCACTCCTACAAACTCTCAAAGTTGAAAAATATGGATGGCCCAAAACCATTAGGCTCTGCTCCAAATGTTCAGTCCCTCCATTCCCTCTTCATGATAATAGCCAGACGTTCAGTCCTTCTCTACCTTCCCTCTTCATGATAATAGCCAGACGTTCAGTCCTTCTCTACCTTCCCTCTTCATGATAATAGCCAGACGTTCAGTCCTTCTCTACCTTCCCTCTTCATGATAATAGCCAGACGTTCAGTCCTTCTCTACCTTCCCTCTTCATGATAATAGCCGGACGTTCAGTCCTTCTCTACCTTCCCTCTTCATGATAATAGCCAGACGTTCAGTCCTTCTCTACCTTCCCTCTTCATGATAATAGCCAGACGTTCAGTCCTTCCTTACCTTCCCTCTTCATGCCCATAGCCAGACACTTCTGGTAGCGACAGTACTGGCAGCGATTGCGCTGGCGCTTGTCCACCAGGCATTCTTTGTTATCCCTGCAGGTGTAGCTCAGGTCCTTGCGCACTGTGCGTTTGAAGAAGCCCTTGCAACCTTCACAGCTGTACACACCATAGTGCTTACCTGCGGGAAGGGGGAGACTTGTCACACCAACATTTTTAAAACGATACGACACCAGGCCAGCTAAAAACAAAACCTTTTTTTATTTTTTATCACAGACACACATTCATACATGAATAAACTCATAAAAGTAATACCGCAGTGAACACATTTAAAATGAAAAAAATAAAAAGATATTCAATCAGTGACCTAGAATCCTGTTTGCCCCATCCCCCAGACGCTTGTTCCCGTTTTCTAAGAATTCACACTTCTACTCAATACAACACATTAAATGTAGCGTCACACTGATCACTGTATAATAGAATACTGCATAGAATGTCTGATTTGCTAAGTTTTGCAAAGGCCTACCTGTGATTTGTCTGGAGGAATATACATCAGTGGAGGCTGCTGAAGGGAGGACGGCTCATAATAATGACTGGAACTGTGCAAATGGAATGGCATCAAACACATAGAAAACATGTGTTAGATACCATTCTGCTCCAGCCATTACCATGAGCCCGTCCTTCTCAATAAGCTGCTACCAACCTCCAGTGATATACTGTACATGCATAATGATCTGCAAGTCATTGTCTCAGTAAGAGGAAAACACTGCATGAAACCTTAACTCTTCAGATAACAGGCACAGGCACACACACACACACACACACACACACACACACACACACACACACACACACACACACACACACAACTTGCTGTCTCCCACAACACACACTGATCCCAAATTTTAAAAACGTTCGGCACCAAACAGAATTTAAGGAGTACCAGAAAGAAATAGATTTGTTGATATAGTTTAGTCTTCCATCAGGCCAACAGTATATGAATCGTACCTTTTGAAGCACATCTCATGAGTAGCAGACCCTTTCCCTTTCTTCCTGTTCCAATCAAAATGCTCCTAAACCTACTGCCAAGGTACCAGGTTGTTAGCTAGCTAGGTAACATGACTGAACAACATTGTTTGGTATCAAAACAATAATTAGTAACCCGGTATTAGTTTAAAATGGCTCGCAATTTATTTATTTGTATTATGTATTATATAAAATGTGCGCAAAAGGCATCTCTGGTAATATGGGACATATTTTAGAGACAATACTTTTTTTTGCTGTAAAGCAGCAAGGATGCCTGTCGCCAAGCGGTCCTCCATTTTCCCTCTCTGACACTCAGCAGCTGCATGACCGTGAACTTGAAGTCTACTCAGACTGGTCTGTGCTCTTGGTTATAACAGGCGATGAAATGATACAGTACATCAACATTGCTCGCTGCTCCAATGTAAGAAATCTAACAACAGAAGACTCGCCAGTGTCACGCATTAAGAATGGACGGAGAGAAGCAGGTGAGTGAGGTGCGGGCAGGTAGGGAAAGCTAAGAGAAGCAGGTGAGTGAGGGGCGGGCAGGCAGGTAGGGAAAGCTAAGAGAAGCAGGTGAGTGAGGGGCGGGCAGGTAGGGAAAGCTAAGAGAAGCAGGTGAGTGAGGGGCGGGCAGGCAGGTAGGGAAAGCTAAGAGAAGCAGGTGAGTGAGGGGCGGGCAGGTAGGGAAAGCTAAGAGAAGCAGGTGAGTGAGGGGCGGGCAGGCAGGTAGGGAAAGCTAAGAGAAGCAGGTGAGTGAGGGGCGGGCAGGTAGGGAAAGCTAAGAGAAGCAGTATGCGCAGGTCACAGCTGCCACACGTGACCTGCGCATACAAGAGACTAGTGACTATTTCTAAAATTCAACTGAATTTATAAACAAAAAGTCAGTAGTATCATATGAAACAGTACTACGGTATTCTAAGTATCATGATGTTTTGGTAGCGTGATATTACCGTGGCAACGGTATACACTATGTAGGAATGAGGACAGATTTCGTTTTTTGATGAGCAGTTACGTAGAGCTTCACTAATTAATGAATCTGCAGCGTTTCAAGTGCCTTTATTGTTTATATAGTGACATAGAATCAAACAGGCCAGTAAAGAACATTGGTTAGACTGATGGGGAGAGGTCAGGACACACAGCTGAAGACAGCTGACAAAAAGGATTATCCTCTCTGAAATGGCCAGGGATTTAAAATAAGTCCCCGGCCCGACGTTTCACCTCTACTAACCCTGCTCTTAGTGCACAGCACTCACCAGAGGAGCGGTCTCCACAGATGGCACACATGCGTTTCTGGGAGAGCATTATCCCAGGGCTGTGTGCAGACATAGGCCTCAAGCCAAACGGGGGTTTGACATCATCCGAGCTGCTGATTGAGTGCATCCCCATTGTAGAGTTGATCTGTGCACAAACAAAAAGTGAAAAAAAATATATATATATATAACAATGCTGTTATCATGACTGATTTAAAAAAATAAACATCTAGGCTACGTAGGCTAGCCTAAATGTCAGCCTTTCTGTGCGCAGCAACAAACTTCAGCAGTAGTCTGAGCTTGGAAATAATGCAAGAGAATAAACGCATACAGAGTAGGATCATTTAAATGCAAAGATGAAAGCAAAACAAGGACCCTGGGTGTGTTTCTCACCTGGCTACTGCTAATAGGCCCATAACCCATGGAGGGTGCCACACCAGGGGAGCCCAGTGAGGGGCTGATGACTGAGAAAGGCGAGCCAAAGGTGCTGGTGGGACTGTTGGAGGCTGAACTGGTGGGCTGATGCGATGACATGGCTATTGAGCTACCCAGCGGAGAGGAGGATGTTGAGTTGTCTGAAGGACAATAATCTGTTGGGGTTGAAGGTTACATTATCACAATTGATAACTATTTTTCAAGACTAGCTACATCATCATGTGGCCAGCGAAATGTATTCACATAAATGCCACTTGCAGGCCCCTAGCTACTTAGACAGCTGAAAATATTCAGCTGATTGTAAGACATTCAGTATTCTCACTGGTAATTATTTGATCTAACAACTTACCGTGCTTCTACACCTGCATTGCATTGCTTGCTGTTTGGGGTTTTAGGCTGGGTTTCTGTACAGCACTTTGAGATATCAGCTGATGTACGAAGGGCTATATAAATACATTTGATTTGATTTGATTTACCAGTAGCTAGCTAGTTAGGTTGTCCCTGCTAGCTAGTTAGGTTGTTCCTACTAACTAGCTAGGTAACGTTAAACTGTTTAATTAAAACTAGAAAGGCCTAAATAACTGACATGTTAGCTTGCTAGCTACCATGGAATGGGGTATGCCCGGTACTGTAATAATGATAAATACTCCTTAATCGTATCAACTGACCTTAGATTTGACAGGCCTTCCTCCACATTACTAACGTTAGTTACTAGCTAGCTAAAATAAAACAAATGTCGTAGCTAGCTAGCTATGTTCGGTAGTTGGCTAACGAGTTGCCTCGCTAGGTAGTTAAATTTAAGACGGTCAGTTGACTTTAGCTAGCTAAACATTTTTATAAACACTGGTGTCATCCAAGTGGACAAATGAGAGATCACTTTAATCCAGCGTTGGCAATGATAAAAAAGCTAATATGTACTTCTGGTTCAGAAAGCAATGGCAAATTAGACCAGGCGTTAGCTAACTTTAGTTAGCTAGCTATCACGTAGCTACTGTATGTAAACTAAACAAACTAAACAAATGTATACGATGATTGTAAGCAATTAAATATCACAGCAAGCATCAACCGTTTAAAAACTCACACCATGTTTCGCTAGATAACTTGCCGGCTAGCTAGCTGTTTCAAAATCATTGGTGGTAGCTAGCCAGCGAGCTAACGTTAGCTGTCTAGTTAACTAATGCTAATGTTGGCCTCAAAAAATATTATTTCGCGAGTTACAATTGGGGGGAACGCAATATACTCACTAGAAACACCTTCGGCACATCGTTGTAGGTTACATAACTATTTGTAGTTGCATATTATTTGCGAAATCCAAGAGACGGACCAAATGCGAGGTAATAGGCCTACACTCAAACCCCGTTTACTTGATGCTGTTGTTGTTTACACGGGAAGGAAGCCATGTTGGCTCAATGCCAGTGACAGTGTCTTTAGAGCCACAATGTCTCTGGGCAGAACAGTTGCAACATTCACCAGTGGTAGGACTAACGTTTCAATTTCCGTCTATATACTGTACCTAATATATTAAGGAAAATCAACAGATTCACAAATTAAACAACATTACATTTTACAAGTGTAACTACTATGAATATATGTAAATCAATGTAGACTACATCGATTGTGGACCTCAATTTGGGATATTTATCAGCTGATGATGAAAGATTATTCTGCAAAAGCCTCTTCCTAATACATTTCATGGTTGAATAATGGTGGTGGTTTGACAGGAGGACAGCTGGTTAAACTACATTTGACACATGCCTGTAAGACATTTAAACTGCTTTATTTCACAATGATTCTTAATCTCAAATATGTTTAGGGTTAAATAATCCTTAAAAAAAGTATAAAACATGCAACCAATATGGCTCAGTGTCTGTTTTTTATTCACTTTTCTCATCATGTGATTATTTTGAGAGAAAATGCTAATTGTATATTTTGGTGTAGCCTATGCAAATTTAGGAAGTTGAGGCTACTGTATATGCAAAGTTGGGTAAGCAGCCTCGGGAGATGATAGAGGTTCAGTTAAGTCTTCTATTTTCTACTTTATTTGCTCGTTTTTTCCTGGTGGTTGTGTGCTTTATTCATTCTGATTTTGATTTCAAATTTGAGACATGTAACATGGGAATCATTCTCACATACAGCACCAGTCAAAAGTTTGAACACACCTACTCATTCCAGGGTTTTTCTTTATTTTTACTATTTTATACATTGTAGAATAATAGTGAAGACATCAAAGTATGAAATAATACATATGGAATCATGTAATAACCAAAAACGTGTTAAACAAATCAAAATATGTTTTATATTTAAGATTCAAAGTATCCCCCCTTTACCTTGATGACAGCTCTATACACTCTTTTGCATTCTCTCAACCAGCTTCAAGGGGTAATCACCTTGAATGCTTTTCAATTAACAGGTGTGCCTTGTTAAAAGTACATTTGTGGAATTTCTTTCCTTCTTATTAATGTGTTTGAGCCAATCAGTTGTGTTGTGACAAGGTAGGGATGGTATATAGAAGATAGCCCTATTTGGTATAAGACCAAGTCCATATTATGGCAAGAACATGAAGATCAGTCAATGTGGAAAATGTAAAGAACTTTGACAGTGCAGTCACAAAAACCATCAAGCAATATGATGAAACTGTCTCTCATGAGGCATGGAGGAGGAGGTGTGATGGTGTGGAGGTGCTTTGCTGTTGACACGGTCAGTGATTTATTTAGAATTCAAGGCTCACTTAACCAGCATCGCTACCACAGCATTCTGCAGCGATACACCATTCCACCAAGTTTGTGTTTTTCAACAGGACAATGACCCAACTCACCACCAGGCTGTGCAAGGGATATTTGACCAAGAAGGTTGAGATGGTTTGGGATGAGTTGAACCGCAGAGTGAAGGAAAAGCAGCCAACAAGTGCTCAGCATATGTGGGAACTCCTTCCAGACTGTTGGAAAAGCATTCCAGGTGAAGCTGGTTGAGAGAATGCCAAGAGTGTGCAAAGCTTTCATCAAGGCAAACTGTGGCTACTTTGAAGAATCTCAAATATAACATATATTTTGATATGTCTAACACTTTTTTGGTTACTACATGATTCCATATGTGTTATTTAATAGTTTTGATGTCTTCACTATTATTCTACAATGTAGAAAATTGTAAAAAAATAATAATAATAATAAGGAAAACCCTTGAATGAGTTGTCCAAACTTTTGACTGGTGCTGTACAGTGTGGGCTCCTAGTCTTTTGCATTAAGCAGAGTTAAACTTCCTTGTTCTTTAAAGGGGAACAATAGGTCTGTTCACTCAAGGGCGTGACAATAGGTCATGCCCTTGAGTGAACAATTCTGTCGCTAACCTCAGTAATCATTTTGTTCCACGCTCATTTGTCAGACCAGCAAAAGACAGTAACTACAGTATATTGTCACCTGTTTGGGAAGGTATCTTCATACAGAGTAACCTGAATTGCTCAACCTCATTCCTAACACCTTACTAATGACTTGGACTGTCAACTAGCATTCTATTTTTCAATACAAAATGGACCGTTCTGGGACAATTGCTTTTTATCTGTAGGCGAATAGGCCTAGCAATGACTTTTCCATTATCAGTGTATCTCAACAGTTTCACACTGTGATTATGTACATTTAGTCAGTTATCATGTGGTTTTTGGTGACACACTTCCGTGTTCTTGACTGACATGTTTTTCTTACCACCTGTCACAGCCTCATCATGTGGGCTCTATGTATAAGAGTGACACATCTAAACCTGATGCACTACCTTGTCAGGGAACATTGCGACAAGGGGAACCTAAAACACGTGTTATAAACAAGAACGGTCACATTCTTAAACACCTTACTACTAGGGAGTCTTAATAAGTCAGTCAACTAAGTTACAACGGGTGTCAGTTGCCTCCATTTCAGATGATTTTGTACTCGACTAGAACACAGGGTGTCACAGTTTGTATGTTTTGGTTAGATCTGAACGTTAGTGATGGACAGTTACAACGATTTCAGTTTGACAACCCATTCTGAAGACTAGTGAGAAGCTACAGTCATGAAGAGGAGCACTGCACTGTTGCGTCTCCTGTCCGTCTCAGGTATGTAATTCTTCAGTGCTTTCAATAACATCAAAGTTATTTGTTGGAGTCACTGTGCATCATTGAATAAGGCATTAAAATATAAATCCTTCAGAAAGAGGTATAAGTGTTGGGAGTACCTCATACATAAAAGACTGATCGTCTGTTACCCAATCAACACATGGGTAACTTTCAAACGGCAGGCCATTTTTCAGGATCCTTTCATAGTTCTCTCTCCGATCATGAAAAGCAACATGATGTGTATTATACGTTGATATTCTGTGATATTAACAGGATGTGTGTGTGAAACCTATGCCTGCAGCAAGGAGATATGATTAACTTGCTCTCTAATGGTTTTTGATTGTATTTTACAGGACTGTGTTACCTGACTCTCAGTATCTCCCCTCCTCAGTATCAATATATTAGCCTTCAAATTAATTATAGCCAAGCCCAGACTTACTGTAGAGACATGTACACTGACTTGGCAACCATCTACAACTCAGGGGATCTGGATAGACTTGTACAATTGGTACCGAATGGTACAGCCAGTGTCTGGATAGGACTGGAGTTTGGAGATGAATTTGAGTGGCACTGGTCATTACCAGATCAGAGAAAGATGGAGTTTTTCAACTGGAGGGCAGCAGAGCCGAAGCAAAACAATACTCAAGACAGCTGTGCTGCAATGGATCCAAACGGACAGTGGTTTGAGGATAA
Organism: Oncorhynchus keta; assembly: GCF_023373465.1. Lineage (NCBI taxonomy): Eukaryota > Metazoa > Chordata > Actinopteri > Salmoniformes > Salmonidae > Oncorhynchus > Oncorhynchus keta. The sequence continues at coordinate 296,493 of NW_026290798.1, forward strand.
CTGCCAAATCAAAAGAGGTTTTGTTTGCTTTGATGGTGAGTAATCCTACATCTATTCTATTTATAGCAATTTCAACCGCATATCAGATTCAAACCAGGGCCGATTCCAGGATGATATGTCTGGATGGGCAGTCAGACATTTTTTGCCCGTTTTAAAGCTTGCTGACTGCAATTTCAACTGTTAAACATGACTTGGGTATAATCAGTTGGGTGATTACGTGAGCATAATTATTTTCTTACTTGCTATATTGTATTTACTTCGCCACCATAACCTTTTTTGCCTTTACCTCCCTTATCTCACCTCACTTGCTCATTGTACATAGACTTATTGTTCTACTGTATTATTGACTGTATGTTTTGTTTTACTCCATGTGTAACTCTGTGTTGTTGTATGTGTCGAACTGCTTTGCTTTACCTTGGCCAGGTCGCAATTGTAAATGGGAACTTGTTCTCAACTTGCCTACCTGGTTAAATATAAGTTAAATAAAAAAAAAATAATAATTGTGTGGGCAATGCTCAACCCTGCACCCCGCTATATCTCCAATGCTCAACCCTGCACCCCGCTATATCTCCAATGCTCAACCCTGCACCCTGCTATATCTCCAATGCTCAACCCTGCACCCCGCTATATCTCCAATGCTCAACCCTGCACCCCGCTATATCTCCAATGCTCAACCCTGCACCCCGCTATATCTCCAATGCTCAACCCTGCACCCCGCTATATCTCCAATGCTCAACCCTGCACCCCGCTATATCTCCAATGCTTAACCCTGCACCCCGCTATATCTCCAATGCTTAACCCTGCACCCCGCTATATCTCCAATGCTCAACCCTGCACCCAGCTATATCTCCAATGCTTAACCCTGCACCCCGCTATATCTCCAATGCTCAACCCTGCACCCCGCTATATCTCCAATGCTCAACCCTGCACCCAGCTATATCTCCAATGCTTAACCCTGCACTATATCCCAATGCTCAACCCTGCATATCTCCAATGCTCAACCCTGCACCCCGCTATATCTCCAATGCTCAACCCTGCACCCCGCTATATCTTAACCCCAATGCTTAACCCTGCACCCCGCTATATCTCCAATGCTTAACCCTGCACCCCGCTATATCTCCAATGCTCAACCCTGCACCCAGCTATATCTCCAATGCTCAACCCTGCACCCCGCTATATCTCCAATGCTTAACCCTGCACCCCGCTATATCTCCAATGCTTAACCCTGCACCCCGCTATATCTCCAATGCTTAACCCTGCACCCTGCTATATCTCCAATGCTTAACCCTGCACCCCGCTATATCTCAACCCTGCACCCCGCTATATCTCCAATGCTCAACCCTGCACCCAGCTATATCTCCAATGCTTAACCCTGCACCCCGCTATATCTCCAATGCTCAACCCTGCACCCCGCTATATCTCCAATGCTCAACCCTGCACCCCGCTATATCTCCAATGCTCAACCCTGCACCCCGCTATATCTCCAATGCTCAACCCTGCACCCTGCTATATCTCCAATGCTCAACCCTGCACCCCGCTATATCTCCAATGCTCAACCCTGCACCCCGCTATATCTCCAATGCTCAACCCTGCACCCCGCTATATCTCCAATGCTCAACCCTGCACCCCGCTATATCTCCAATGCTTAACCCTGCACCCCGCTATATCTCCAATGCTTAACCCTGCACCCCGCTATATCTCCAATGCTTAACCCTGCACCCCGCTATATCTCCAATGCTTAACCCTGCACCCTGCTATATCTCCAATGCTTAACCCTGCACCCAGTCTATATCTCCAATGCTTAACCCTGCACCCTGCTATATCTCCAATGCTTAACCCTGCACCCGACTATATCTCCAATGCCCAACCCTGCACCCTGCTATATCTCCAATGCAATGCTAACCCTGCACCCCGCTATATCTCCAATGCTCAACCCTGCACCCCGCTATATCTCCAATGCTCAACCCTGCACCCCGCTATATCTCCAATGCTCAACCCTGCACCCCGCTATATCTCCAATGCTCAACCCTGCACCCCGCTATATCTCCAATGCTTAACCCTGCACCCCGCTATATCTCCAATGCTTAACCCTGCACCCCGCTATATCTCCAATGCTTAACCCTGCACCCCGCTATATCTCCAATGCTTAACCCTGCACCCCGCTATATCTCCAATGCTTAACCCTGCACCCCGCTATATCTCCAATGCTTAACCCTGCACCCCGCTATATCTCCAATGCTTAACCCTGCACCCTGCTATATCTCCAATGCTCAACCCTGCACCCTCGCTATATCTCCAATGCTTAACCCTGCACCCCGCTATATCTCCAATGCTTAACCCTGCACCCTGCTATATCTCCAATGCTTAACCCTGCACCCCGCTATATCTCCAATGCTATAACCCTGCACCCTGCTATATCTCCAATGCTAACCCTGCACCCTGCCCCAATGCTATATCTCCAATGCTTCAACCCTGCACCCTGCTATATCTCCAATGTCAACCCTGCTGCTATATCCCAGCTATATCTCCAATGCTCAACCCTGCACCCCGCTATATCTCCAATGCTCAACCCTGCACCCCGCTATATCTCCAATGCTCAACCCTGCACCCAGCTATATCTCCAATGCTCAACCCTGCACCCAGCTATATCTCCAATGCTCAACCCTGCACCCCGCTATATCTCCAATGCTAACCCTGCACCCCGCTATATCTCCAATGCTTAACCCTGCACCCTGCTATATCTCCAATGCTTAACCCTGCACCCGCTATATCTCCAATGCTTAACCCTGCACCCCGCTATATCTCCAATGCTTAACCCTGCACCCTGCTATATCTCCAATGCTTAACCCTGCACCCTGCTATATCTCCAATGCTCAACCCTGCACCCTGCTATATCTCCAATGCTTAACCCTGCACCCCGCTATATCTCCAATGCTAACCCTGCACCCCGCTCCAATCTCCAATGCTCAACCCTGCACCCCGCTATATCTCCAATGCTCAACCCTGCACCCCTGCTATATCTCCAATGCTCAACCCTGCACCCTGCTATATCCCAATGCTATATCTCCAATGCTCAACCCTGCACCCCGCTATATCTCCAATGCTCAACCCTGCACCCCGCTATATCTCCAATGCTTAACCCTGCACCCCGCTATATCTCCAATAACCCTGCTTAACCCAAACCCCGCTATATCTCCAATGCTCAACCCTGCACCCCGCTATATCTCCAATGCTTAACCCTGCACCCTATATCTCCAATGCTATATATCTCCAATGCTCAACCCTGCACCCCGCTATATCTCCAATGCTTAACCCTGCACCCCGCTATATCTCCAATGCTTAACCCTGCACCCCGCTATATCTCCAATGCTTAACCCTGCACCCCGCTATATCTCCAATGCTCCATGCATGTATTTTCTATCCTCTGACAGGGAAAAACGCTAGTAACAGTCACATCTTCATTGATGACAGCAAGACTTGGAGAGAGGCTCAAGACCACTGCCGGGGTACGTACACAGACCTGGCCAGCATACGGTCCAGAGAGGAAAACCATCACGTCCAGAACATGTCACTGTCCCAGAGCATGTGGATTGGTCTCTTCAAAGACCCATGGAAGTGGTCAGATGGGAGCAACTCCTCATACCGCTTCTGGAAGAACAATCAGACTAACAACTTCAGAGGGGACCAGAACTGTACTTCTGTTATACTCAACGATAACAAGTGGAATGTCCAGTGGTGCAACATCAGTTGGGGGTTTGTGTGCCATGGTGGTGAGTTTGGTACATTTTTGTTAGATGGGATTCAAATTTTGACCGGTAGCAACTTTTAAGAAAACAAATAGAAACAGAGAAAACAATTAAGATACAAAATCAAATCAAATTATATTGGTCACATTAATGAAGATGTTATTGCAGGAAATGCTTGTGTTTCAAGCTCCAACAGTGCAGTGATATCTAACAATTCATAACAATACACACAAACCTAAAAGTAAAAGAAAGGAATTAAAGAATATAGAAATATTAGGATGAGCCATGTCAGAGTGGCATAGACTAAAATACAGTAGAATAGAATACAGTATATACATATGAGATGAGTAAAGCAGTACGTAAACATGATTTAATGTGTTTGTTATGAATTAAATACATTTGACCCTTGTTTCTAATGTATTTGTATATATTCCTTACAGAAATGAAGCGACCCACTACCCAGATACCACCTACAACTCCTCCCACAGCTACTGTGCCACAAACAACTCCTCCCACAGCTACTGTGCCACAAACAACTCCTCCCACAGCTACTGTGCCACAAACAACTCCTCCCACAGCTACTGTGCCACAAACAACTCCTCCCACAGCTACTGTGCCACAAACAACTCCTCCCACAGCTACTGTGCCACAAACAACTCCTCCCACAGCTACTGTGCTTGCCACTGCTGAACAGTCAACAACAGATGAAGTAACACCTAAGCTAACAACTACCCATTTTGTGCAGATTCAACATATTCTTTTAGATCTTTTACCAACCTCAGACCAAGCAACTACTGTAGGCTTACCTGTTCAAAACACTCCATCTACACCAGTACCAACTACATTCACTACCACAGACCAAGGTTCAATTGAACAGTTAACTACAAAATACCTAACTACAAAACATGGAACTACTGTTAAAAAACCAACTACATTCAATACCACAGTAAATGTTACTAAACAGTTGACTACTGAACGCCTAACGTCTGACCAAGCGACTATTGTACCTGTTCAAAGCAATATCTCAATGCCTGTACCAACTACATTAACTAGAGAGCAAGCAACTACTGGTTTCATACCTACAAGCGCTACTTTCAATACCACAGTGCATGTTTCTACTGAACACACAAGCTCTGATCAAGCAATTACTGAACCTGTTCAAAACACTCCTACATCTGTACCAGCTATATTCACTACCACAGAGCAAGTGACTACTAGTTACATACCTACAAGTGCTATGACTGCACCTGTCCAAAACACTCCCTCATCGTCTGTACAAACTACATTCAATTCCACAGAACATACTTCACCAGAACAGTTAACTACTGAACACCTAACCTCTGACCCACAGACTACTGTGCCTGTTCAAAAACCAACTACATCCAATACCACAGTGCGTGTTTCTACTGGACAGCTGTCTACCAGACTCCTAACCTCTGACCCACTGACTACTGTACCTGTTCAAAACACGACCTCAACGCCTGTACAAACTACATCCAATACCACAGTGCGTGTTTCAACTGAAGAGGCAACTCCTGAACGCTCAACCGCTAACCAAGCCACTACTGCTTACTTACCTGCAACAACTGTACCTGTTCAAAACACGACCTCAACGCCTGTACAAACTACATCCAATACCACAGTGCGTGTTTCAACTGAAGAGGCAACTCCTGAACGCTCAACCGCTAACCAAGCCACTACTGCTTACTTACCTGCAACAACTGTACCTGTTCAAAACACGACCTCAACGCCTGTACAAACTACATCCAATACCACAGTGCGTGTTTCAACTGAAGAGGCAACTCCTGAACGCTCAACCGCTAACCAAGCCACTACTGCTTACTTACCTGCAACAACGGTACCTGTTGGAAACACTCCCTCAACACCCGTACCAACTATGTTCAATACCACAGTGCGTGTTTCTATTGAACACCTAACCTCTGACCCACTGACTACTGTACCTGTTCAAAAACCAACTACATCCAATACCACAGTACATGTTTCTACTGAACACCTAACCTCTGACCCACTGACTACTGTACCTGTTCAAAAACCAGCTACGTTCAATACCACAGTGCGTGTTTCAACTGAACACCTAACCTCTGACCCAGTGACTACTGTACCTGTTCAAAACACGACCTCAACGCCTGTACAAACTACATCCAATACCACAGTGCGTGTTTCTACTGGACAGCGGTCTACCAGACTCCTAACCTCTGACCCACTGACTGCTGTAACTGTTCAAAACACGACCTCAACGCCTGTACAAACTACATCCAATACCACAGTGCGTGTTTCTACTGGACAGCTGTCTACCAGACTCCTAACCTCTGACCCACTGACTACTGTACCTGTTCAAAAACTGTACAAACTACATCCAATACCACAGTGCGTGTTTCTACTGGACAGCTGTCTACCAGACTCCTAACCTCTGACCCACTGACTACTGTACCTGTTGTTCAACGCCTGTACAAACTACATCCAATACCACAGTGCGTGTTTCTACTGGACAGCTGTCTACCAGACCTAACCTCTGACCCACTGACTACTGTACCTGTTCAAAACCAGACCTCAACGCCTGTACAAACTACTCCAATACCACAGTGCGTGTTTCGTGTTTACTGGACAGCTGTCTACCAGACCTAACCTCTGACCCACTGACTACTGTACCTGTTCAAAACAAAACGCCCAAACTACATCCAATACCACAGTGCGTGTTTCTACTGGACAGCTGTCTACCAGACTCCTAACCTCTGACCCACTGACTACTGTACCTGTTCAAAACACGACCTCAACGCCTGTACAAACTACATCCAATACCACAGTGCGTGTTTCTACTGGACAGCTGTCTACCAGACTCCTAACCTCTGACCCACTGACTACTGTACCTGTTCAAAACACGACCTCAACGCCTGTACAAACTACATCCAATACCACAGTGCGTGTTTCTACTGGACAGCTGTCTACCAGACTCCTAACCTCTGACCCACTGACTACTGTACCTGTTCAAAACACGACCTCAACGCCTGTACAAACTACATCCAATACCACAGTGCGTGTTTCTACTGGACAGCTGTCTACCAGACTCCTAACCTCTGACCCACTGACTACTGTACCTGTTCAAAAAGCGTTATCTCATCGTCAACCAACTACCACAGAACATGCTTCAACTGAAATGTTAACTACTGGATACTCAACTAGAGAGGAAGCAACTACTGGTTACTTACCTACAAGTGCTTCTGCTTCAAACGTCCAAAACAGTCCCTCAACACCAGTACCAACCACATTCAATACCACAGAACATGTTTCAACTGAACAGTTAACTACTGAACACCTAACCTCTGACCCACTGACTACTGTACCTGTTAAAAAACCAACTACATCCAATACCACAGTGCGTGTTTCTACTGGACAGCTGTCTACCAGACTCCTAACCTCTGACCCACTGACTACTGTACCTGTTCAAAACACGACCTCAACGCCTGTACAAACTACATCCAATACCACAGTGCGTGTTTCAACTGAAGAGGCAACTCCTGAACGCTCAACCGCTAACCAAGCCACTACTGCTTACTTACCTGCAACAACGGTACCTGTTGGAAACACTCCCTCAACACCCGTACCAACTATGTTCAATACCACAGTGCGTGTTTCTACTGAACACCTAACCTCTGACCCAGTGACTACTGTACCTGTTCAAAAACCAGCTACGTTCAATACCACAGTGCGGGTTTCTACTGAACACCTAACCTCTGACCCACTGACTACTGTACCTGTTCAAAAACCAGCTACGTTCAATACCACAGTGCGTGTTTCTACTGAACACCTAACCTCTGACCCAGTGACTACTGTACCTGTTCAAAAACCAGCTACGTTCAATACCACAGTGCGGGTTTCTACTGAACACCTAACCTCTGACCCAGTGACTACTGTACCTGTTCAAAAACCAGCTACGTTCAATACCACAGTGCGTGTTTCTACTGAACACCTAACCTCTGACCCACTGACTACTGTACCTGTTCAAAAACCAGCTACGTTCAATACCACAGTGCGTGTTTCTACTGAACACCTAACCTCTGACCCACTGACTACTGTACCTGTTCAAAAACCAGCTACATCCAATACCACAGTGCGTGTTTCTACTGGACAGCTGTCTACCAGACTCCTAACCTCTGACCCACTGACTACTGTACCTGTTCAAAACACGACCTCAACGCCTGTACAAACTACATCCAATACCACAGTGCGTGTTTCTACTGGACAGCTGTCTACCAGACTCCTAACCTCTGACCCACTGACTACTGTACCTGTTCAAAACACGACCTCAACGCCTGTACAAACTACATCCAATACCACAGTGCGTGTTTCTACTGGACAGCTGTCTACCAGACTCCTAACCTCTGACCCACTGACTACTGTACCTGTTCAAAACACGACCTCAACGCCTGTACAAACTACATCCAATACCACAGTGCGTGTTTCTACTGGACAGCTGTCTACCAGACTCCTAACCTCTGACCCACTGACTACTGTACCTGTTCAAAGCGTTATCTCATCGTCTGTACCAACTACCACAGAACATGCTTCAACTGAAATGTTAACTACTGGATACTCAACTAGAGAGGAAGCAACTACTGGTTACTTACCTACAAGTGCTTCTGCTTCAAACGTCCAAAACAGTCCCTCAACACCAGTACCAACCACATTCAATACCACAGAACATGTTTCAACTGAACAGTTAACTACTGAACACCTAACCTCTGACCCACTGACTACTGTACCTGTTCAAAACACCCCCTCAACACCAGTACAAACTACATCCAATACCACAGTAAATGTTACTAAACAGTTGACTACTGAACGCCTAACGTCTGACCAAGCGACTATTGTACCTGTTCAAAGCAATATCTCTATGCCTGTAGCAACTTCATTGATTTCCTCAGAACATGCTTCAACTGAACAGTTAGCTAATGAACACCTAACCTCTAACCCAGCAACTCCTGTACCTGTTCAAAGCAATATCTCTATGCCTGTAGCAACTACATTAACTAGAGAGCAAGCAACTATTGGTTACATACCTACAAGCTCTACTTTCAATAACACAGTGCATGTTTCAACTGAAGAAGCAACTCCTGAACGCTCAACCGCTAACCAAGCCACTACTGCTTACTTACCTGCAACAACGGTACCTGTTGGAAACACTCCCTCAACACCAGTACCAACTATGTTCAATACCACAGTGCATGTTTCTACTGAACACCTAACCTCTGACCCACTGACTACTGTACCTGTTCAAAAACCAGCTACGTTCAATACCACAGTACATGTTTCTACTGAACACCTAACCTCTGAGCCAGTGACTACTGTACCTGTTCAAAACAGTCCCTCAATGTCTATACCAACTACATTCAATAGAACAGACCAAGTTTCAACTGAACAGTTAACTACTGAACACCTAAATACAGAAAGTGCACCTACTGTACATTTTCAAAGCGTTATCTCATCGTCTGCACCAACTACCACAGAACATGCTTCAACTGAAATGTTAACTACTGGATACTCAACTAGAGAGGAAGCAACTACTGGTTACTTACCTACAAGCGCTACTTTCAATACCACAGTGCATGTTTCTACTACAGAGAAAGTGACTACTGATTTCTCACCTACAAGAGCTTCTAATGCTAATGTCCAAAACATTTCCTCAACACCAGTACCAACCACATTCAATACCACAGTGCATGTTTCTACTGAAGAGGTGACTACTAAACACCTTACTACTGAGAATGTAAAACATCAATCAACAACTGAGACTGCAGACACAGAAATGCAACACAGCATTACACAAGTGACTACTGAACATACTTCTGCCCTACATATAACCACAGTGGCTGAGACTGCTCCATACAGTACTACAGAGCCTGTCAGTCTCTCCACTGTTATGCCAAATGAAAACAGTCGAGGTTTAAGTCCAGGTAACTTTCATCATTATTTCACAATTATTGACATGTTGAAAGACTAATAGTCTCTTTTTTGTTTGGCTGTGGTTTTATGTTGTTTCAAATATGTTATATTACAGAGCAGAGGTATAAATGCATACAAATCTACATTTTGTTGAATGGGCTCCATGTTATCTATCTTTAATATCTTTATTTCTCTCAGACAACCTGATATTGATCCATGAGAACATGACGTGGAACGAGGCCCTGAGCTACTGCAGAGAGCACCACGTTGACCTGGTCTCGATCACTACAGAGCTGCTTCAGTACTGGGTGGCAGAGAGGGCTGCCAACGCCACCTCATCCCACGTCTGGGTGGGCCTGCGCTTCACCTGTTCATTCCACTTCTGGTTCTGGATCAGGTCTGATGCAGGCTGCTACCAGAACTGGGCCCCCGGGCACGGCTCAGACAGCCAGCAGGACTGTGGGATTGCAGGGGCTGTAGAGACCACCGGGAGGCAGCAATGGGTTAGTCTGGAGGAGAACCAGAGGCTCAACTTCATCTGCTACAAATGTTCTGGGGACAGTGGTGAGGGGTTGATACATCCCTGATTCGGACAACTTTTGTATTATGTATGTTTCTTGTGCAACGTGAAAAATGTACACTACCGTTCAAAAGTTTGGGATCACTTAGAAATGTCCTTGTTTTTGAAAGAAAGCACATTTTTGTCCATAAAATAACATCAAGTGGATCAGAAACATAGTGTAGATATTGTTAATGTTGTAAATGACTATTGTAGCTGGAAATGGCAGATTTTTTATGGAATATCTACATAGGCGTACAGAGGCCCATTATCAGCAACCATCACTCCTGTGTTCCAATGGCACGTTGTGTTGGCTAAACCAAGTTTATCATTTTAAAAGGCTAATTGATCAGTAGAAAACTATTTTGCAACTATGTTAGCACAGCTGAAAACTGTTGTTCTGATTAAAGAAGCAATAAAACAACGATAGACAGCTGTATGGGTATGGTTCTGTATGTTTTAGTGTGTTATTGTTGAGTTCTTGTTTGGCACTCCATTTTATGAATAAGAGTTTGCATTATGTCTGCCACAAATGCTACATTGACACAGCAGTAGATTGTATAATAAACAACTGCTACATTGACACGTCAGTAGACTTTATATTGGTCACGCCCTTAGAGAGCCTTTTTTTGTCTCTATTTAGTTTGGTCAGGGTGTGATTTGGATGGGCATTCTATGTTCTGTTTTCTATGTTTTTGTATTTCTATGTTTTGGCCGGGTATGGTTCTCAATCAGGGACAGCTGTCTGTCGTTGTCTCTGATTGGGAATCATACTAAGGCAGCCGTTTTCCCTTTGATCATTGTGGGGAGTTATCTTTGTTAGGGGCACTATAGCCCTTGTAAGCTTCACGGTCGTTTTTGTTATTTCTTGTTTTTTTTTTAGCGACATTTTAACATGGAGCACACGGTGTCTCCAGTGCGCGTTCACAGCCTGGTGCGCTACATCCCAGCTCCCCACATCTGCCGGGCTAGGGTGAGCATCCAGCTAGGAAGGATGGTGCCCGCTCAGCGGGCCTGGTCTCCAGTGTGTCTCTTCGGCCCAAGATCCTGCGCCGGCTCTGCACACTGTGTCTCCGGTGCGTCTGCACAGCCCAGTGCGTCCTGTGCCAGATCCCTTCTTGCCATGATCCATGGCAAGAAGCCTCCAGTGATGATCCAAGGCACGAAGCCTCCAGTGATGATCCATGGCAAGAAGCCTCCAGTGATGATCCATGGCACGAAGCCTCCAGTGAGGATCCATGGCAAGAAGCCTCCAGTGAGGATCCATGGCAAGAAGCCTCCAGTGAGGATCCATGGCATAAAGCCTCCAGTGAGGATCCATGGCACAAAGCCTCCAGTGAGGATCCATGGCACAAAGCCTCCAGCGACGATCCATGGCACAAAGCCTCCAGCGACGATCCATGGCACAAAGCCTCCAGCGAGGAGTCATGGCACGAAGCCTCCAATAATGGCCTCCAGTCCGGAGCCTCCAGCGACGGCTTCCAGTCCAGAGCCTCCAGCAACGGTCTCCTGTCCGGAGCCTCCAGCAACGGTCTCCAGTCCGGGGCCGGCGGCGAGGGTCCCCAGTCCGGGGCCGGCGGCGAGGGTCCCCAGTCCAGGGTCGGCGACAAGGGTCCCCACACCAGAGGTGCCACCAAAGTGGGGTGAGGTGGAGCGGGGTCTATGTCCCGCACCAGAGCCGCCACCAGGGATAGATGCCCACCCGGAACCTCCCCTATAGGTTCAGGTTTTGTGGCCAGAGTCCGCACCTTTGGGGGGGGTTACTGTCACGCCCTGAACTTAGAGAGCCTTTTTATGTCTCTATTTGTTTTGGTCAGTGTCACGACTTCCGCCGAAGTCGGCCCCTTCTTGTTCGGGTGGTGTTCGGCGGTCAACGTCACCGGCTTTCTAGTCACTACCGATCCATTTTTCTGTTTCGTTTGGTTTTGTCTGATTACATACACACCTGTTTTACATTGCCTCATTACATTCCCTATTTAACCATCGGACATACATTTCTGTTCTGTCTGTGATTGTTTATGTCGTTAGTGGTTATGTTTGTGTTAGTCTTGTTGTATGTTCCATTTTTGGAATTTTGCTTTATTCTTTGAGTAAACTCAGTTGGATTACTCCATACCTGTGTCCTGCGCCTGACTCCGCTTTCACTCTGCACCCAATCGCTGACAGAATCACGGACCATTCAAATGGAGTCAGCAGGTACAGCCAGCCCTTCTCTCCCAGTAGAGGAGCGAGTTCAGCAGCACTCAACCATGTTAAACTGGCTAGGGACAGCCATGGATCGCGTGTTGCAAACTCTGGACAGATGGGAGAGAGGAGGCTTTCCTGTCAACGCTACTACACCACCACCCGCGCCTCAACCTACACCGATGTCCACCCCTCCGTCATCAAGTCCCAGTGGAATTCGGCTCCCGCTCCCAGGAGCGTATGACGGATCAGTTGCCGGGTGCCAGGGGTTCCTACACCAGCTGGAGCTCTACCTGGCAGCTGTTCAGCCGGTTCCTACCGGACGGGAGAGAGTGGGCGCTCTCATCTCCTGCCTGACTGGAAAAGCCCTGGAGTGGGCCAACGCCATCTGGGGAAGGTCCGACTCTGGATGACTACGAGGATTTCTCCCGGGAGAGAGACTGTTTCATCTAAGACAGGGGATGAGGAGGGGGATGAGGAGTGCTCAAGAGTTCGCACTGGACTCGAACTCTGGCAGCTGGTGCGGGATGGAATGAGCGGGCCCTGATCGACCACTACAGGTGTAGTTTACGTGAGGACGTTCGTAGGGAGCTAGCCTGCAGGGACACTACTCTCAACCTGGACCAGCTGGTGGACTTGTCTATCCGGCTGGATAACCTGTTGGCCTCCCATGGACGTCTGGATCGGGGTCCGCCCGTTCCATTACCCAGCACATTGGATCCCACACCTATGGAGTTAGGAGGGGCTGCTATGAGGGGGACCGGGGGGGGGACCAGCTGTGGCCGCAGAGGGCACACTGCTGGTCGGTGCTGGGGTGGTTCTCCAGGAAGTCGAGGTAGCAGGTGGAGCACTGGTGGGTCTTCCCAGGTGAGTAGGCACACAACTCACCCAGAGCCCTCTGTTGCATACATGTGGTTACCTATAGAATTTCCTGAGTTCTCCCCACATTCCCAGCATAAGGCGCTAGTAGATTCAGGCGCAGCTAGGAACTTTATTGACCGCTCCTTAGCACATAGATTAGGGATTCCTATTGTTCCTGTTGATGTTCCCTTCCCTGTACATGCCTTAGATAGTCGTCCTTTGGGGTCGGGGCTAATTGGTGAGGTCACAGCGCCCACTGCTATGAGAACGCGGGGGGATCACGAGGAGAGAATTAGTCTTTTCCTGATCGACTCTCCTGCGTTTCCTGTTGTATTGGGTCTTCCTTGGTTAGCCTCTCATGATCCTATTATTTTCGTGGCAACAGAGGGCTCTCAAGGAATGGTCCTGTCAGTGTTCAGGGAGGTGTGTTGGTGTTTCCTTAGGTGCCACTATGGTGGAAAGTCCAAACCAGGTTTCCACCATGCACATTCCCCCGAATATGCTGATTTGGCACTCGCCTTCTGTAAAAAAATACCACCCCATCGACAGGGGGATTGTGCGATAGATCTCTTGATAGATGCTGCACTTCCCAGGAGTCATGTGTATCCTCTGTCACAGGAGGAGACGGTGACTATGTAGACATATGTCACCGAATCTCTGGGACAACGGTACATTCAACCTTCCATCTCACCTGTCTCCTCAAGTTTATTTTTTGTGAAGAAAAAGGATGGAGGTTTGCGCCCATGTATTGATTATCGAGGTTTGAATAAGATCACGGTAAAATACAGTTACCCGCTTTTGGTCACCTGAAGGCTCTGTTTACCTCGGCTCCCGTGTTGGCTCATCCTGATCCCTTTTTAGCGTTCATAGTTGAGTTGGACGCGTCTCAGCGCTCGGGTACGCCACTAAAGCTTCGCCCCTGTGCATTCTTTTTGAAGAATCTCAGCCCGGCGGAGTGAAACTATGATGTGGGGGATCGGGAGGTGTTAGCTGTTGTCATGGCTCTGAAAGCCTGGAGACATTGGCTTGAGGGGGCTAGACACCCTTTTCTCATTTGGACTGACCACCGCAATCTGGAGTACATTCAAGCAGCGAGGAGACTGAACCCTCGCCAGGCAAGGTGGGCCATGTTTTTTACCCATTTTGTTTTCACCCTTTCCTACAAACCAGGTTCCCAGAACGTGAAGGCAGACGCACTGTCCCGGTTGTATGACACAGAGGAGCAGTCCACGGATCCCACTCCCATAATTCCAGTTTCTCGCCTGGTGGCACCGGTGGTTTGGGAGGTGGACGCGGACATCGAGCGGGCGTCACGTGCAGAGCCTACTCCCCCTGAGTGTCCAGCTGGGCTTCTGTACGTTCCGTTTGATGTCCGTGATCGTTTGAACTGTTGGGCTCACACGTCACCCTCCTCTGGTCATTCTGGCATCTGTCGGACGGTGCGCTGCCTTGCTGGGAAGTACTGGTGGCCCACTTTAGCTAAGGACGTGAGGGTGTATGTTTCCTCCTGTTCGGTATGCGCACAGTGCAAGGCACCTAGACACCTGCCCAGAGGGAAATTACAACCACTTCCCGTTCCACATCGACCATGGTCACACCTATCGGTGGATTTCGTGACGGATCTGCCCCCGTCGCGGGGTAACACCACGATTCTGGTCTTTGTGGATCGGTTTTCTAAGTCCTACCGCCTTCTTCCTTTGCCCGGTCTCCCTACGGCTCTACAAACTGCGGAGGCCCTTTTCACCCACGTATTCCGGCACTACGGGGTGCCTGAGGATGTAGTTTCTGATCGGGGTCCCCAATTCACGTCTAGAGTATGGAGGGCGTTTATGGAACGCCTGGGGGTCTCTGTCAGCCTTACCTCAGGTTTTCACCCCGAGAGTAACGGGCAGGTGGAGAGAGTCAACCAGAATGTGGGTAGGTTTCTGAGGTCCTATTGCCAGGACCGGCCGAGGGAGTGGGCCCAAAACTCCCTCTGCCACTCCTCTACCAACCTATCACCATTTCAATGTGTGCTGGGTTATCAGCCGGTCCTGGCACCATGGCATCAGAGCCAGATCGAGACTCCTGCGGTGGATGAATGGTTTCGGCACTCAGAGGAGACATGGAAAGCTGCCCGTGTGCGGCTACAACGGGCCGTCAGGAGGCAAAAGGCGAGTGCTGACCGCTACCGCAGTGAGGCCCCGGAGTATGCACTGGTAGATCAGGTCTGGCTCTCGACCCGAAACCTGCCTCTTCATCTGCCCTGCCGGAAGCTGGTTCCGTGGTTTGTGGGGCCATTTAAAGTCCTGAGGAGACTGAACGAGGTTTGTTATAGGTTACAACTCCCCCCTGATTTATCACATTAACCCCTCGTTCCTTATGTCTCTCCTCAGGCCGGTGGTGGCTGGTCCACTCCAGCAGTCTGAGGTGCGGGAGGTTCCTCCGCCCCCTCTGAACATCGAGGGGGTCCCGGCGTATACCCTACGAGCCATCATGGACTCAAGGCGTCGGGCGAAGGGCCTTCAGTACCTGGTGGAGTGGGAGGGGTACGGCCCGGGAGGAGAGATGCTGGGTACTGGTGGAGGACATCCTAGATCCCTCATTACTACAGGAATTTCACCGTCTCCACCCGGATCGCCCTGGGTCCCGTCCTCCTGATCGTCCCCGAGGCCGGTGTCGGCGCGTTGCTGGAGCCGCGCGTCAAAAGGGGGGGCGGGTACTGTCATGACTTCCGCCGGGTGTCGACGTCACCGGCCTTGTTCGGGTGTCGACGTCACCGGCTTTCTACTCACTACCGATCCATTTTTCTGTTTTGTCTGATTACATACACACCTGTTTTACATTCCCTAGTTAACCATCTGACATACATTTCTGTTCTGTCCGTGATTGTTTATGTCGTTAGTGGTTGTGTTTGTGTTAGAGTTTTGTTCTATGTTCCATATTTGGAATTTTGCTTTATTCTTTGAGTAAACTCAGGATTACTCCATACCTGTGTCCTGCGCCTGACTCAGTTTTCACTCTGCACCCAATCGCTGACAGTTAGGGTGTGATATGAGTGGGCATTCTATGTTCTGTTTTCTATGTTTTTGTATTTCTATGTTTTGGCCGGGTATGGTTCTCAATCAGGGACAGCTGTCTATCGTTGTCTCTGATTGGGAATCATACTTAGGCAGCCTTTTTCCCTTTGGTCATTGTGGGAAGTTATCATTGTTAGGGGCACTATAGCCCTTGTAAACTTCATGATCGTTTTTGTTATTTCTTGTTTTGTTGGCGACATAACAAATAAAATGTACGCTCACAACGCTGCACCTTGGTCTCATTCCGACGACGGCCGTGACAATTATAAACAACTGCTACATTGACACAGCAGTTAAACATTTTCATTGTATGTGTGATACATTCTTGTCTGATGTTTTAATCTCAATAAATATGATTGGACCAGCTGTTCTCCCAATCAGAGTTATCACTAGACTAAAAGATCTCCTTTAATTTCCATTAATCCTTACTGAGGGTTACCTCAAAATTATCAAAATTAGGCTTATTTTAACTGATAATCAGCAGTGTACTTTTTCATGAGAACTGTGATTGAACGGGTTTATTTATCTTTAACCTTCATTTAACTAGGCAAGTCCGTTAAGAAAAAATCTTATTTACAATGACGGCCTACTGGGGAACAGTAGATTAATGGCCTTGTTCAGGGGCAGAATGACGGATCTTTACCTTGTCAGCTCAGGGATTCCATCCAGCAACTTTTACGGTTACTGGCCCAAGGCTCTAACCACCAGGATACCTGCCGCCTTCAAGCTTTAGGGCTCGATTAAATCTATATCACCGAACTTCAGCGCTATTGAGATGTAAAGGAAATGTAAATGCAGCCTTTTCACTGAATGCAGTCTCTACTAACGCCGGAACATTGCCTTTAAATTAAATCAAGCTATAGCTCTGAATTTCCGCTATAACGGATCGAATCGAGCCATTTGACAACCTTCGGGAACACTTTTTTGGGATAATTCTTTTTTTGGGATAATCCATCTGCAGATGCTCTACAGATTATCTACAGACTATTAGTCCGACGAACAGACTATTAGTATTACTAACCCTAGCTCCGTTTGGCCGGTAGGGATATCCTTGTCTCATCGCGCACCAGCGACTCCTGTGGCGGGCCGGGCACAGTGCACACTAACCAAGGTCGCCAGGTGCACGGTGTTTCCTCCGACACATTGGTGCGGCTGGCTTCCAGGTTCGATGTGCGCTTTGTTAAGAAGCAGTGCGGCTTGGTTGGGTTGTGTTTCGGAGGACGCATGACTTTTGACCTTCGTCTCTCCCGAGCCCGTACGGGAGTTGTAGCGATGAGACAAGATAGTAACTACTAATAATTGGATACTACGAAATTGGGGGAAAAAATTAGGTAAAATTTAAAAATAAAACACAAAAAAAAAGACAGAATGACTAAACGGGCGGAACTGCAATCTACTGTAGAGATAGCCTGCAGAGTTCTGTCATACTATCCAGGTCTATGTCCAAACAGTTCGAACATCTACTTTTAAAAATCCTTCTCTCCAGAAATAAATCCCTCACTGTTGCCGCTTGTTATAGACCCCCCTCAGCTCCCAGCTGTGTCTTGGACACCATATGTGAATTGATTGCCCCCCATCTATCATCAGTGTTCGTACTGCTAGGTGTCCTAAATTGGGATATGCTTAACACCCCCGGCCATCCTACAATCTAAGCTAGATGCCCTCAATGTCAAACAAATTATCAATGAACCTACCAGGTACAACCCCAAATCCGTAAACATGGGCACCCTCATGGATATCATCCTGACCAACTTGCCCTCTAAATACACCTCTGCTGTTTTCAACCAAGATCTCAGCAATCACTGCCTCATTGCCTGCGTCTGTTATGGGTCCGCGGTCAAACGACAACCCCTCATCACTGTCAAGTGCTCCCTAAAACACTTCTGTGAGCATGCCTTTCTAATCAACCTGAGCTGGGTATCCTGGAAGGATATTGACCTCATTCCGTTAGTAGAGGATGACATCTTAAAAAGCATGCCCCCTTCAAAAAATGTAGAACTAAGAACAGATATAGCCCTTGGTTCACTCCAGACTTGACTGGCCTTGACGAGCACAAAAATATCCTGTGGCATACTGCACTAGCATCGAATAGTTCCTGCGATATGCAACTTTTCAGGGAAGTCAGGAACCAATGCACACAGTCAGTTAGGAAAGCAAAGGCGAGCTTTTTCAAACAGAAATTTGTATCCTGCAGCACTAATTCCAAAAGGTTTTGGGACATTGTAAACTCCATGGAGAATAAGACTACCTCCTCTCTAGGAAACACTGTCACCACTGATGAATCCACGATAATCGAGAACTTCAATAAGCATTTCTCTACGGCTGGCCATGCTTTCCACCTGGCTACCTAACCCCGGCCAACAGTTCTGCACCCCCCGCAGAAACTGGCCAAAGTCCACCCCCCTCCCTCCACTTGTCCTTCACCCAAATCCAGACAGCTGATGTTCTGAAATAGCCCTGCAAATCAGCTGGGCAAGACAATCTGGACCCTCTCTTTCTAAAACTATTCGCCGTCATTGTTGCAACCCCTATTACTAGTCTGCTCAACCTCTCTTTTGTGTCGTCTGAGATTCCTAAAGATTGGAATGCGGCCACAGTCATCCCCCTCTTCAAAGGGGGTGACACTCTAGACCAAAACTGTTACAGACCTATATCCATCCTGCCTTGCCTTCCTAAAGTCTTCGAAAGCCAAGTGAACAAACAGATCACCGACCATTTCGAATCCCACGTACCTTCTCCCCTATGCAATCTGGTTTCCGAGCTGATCATGGGTGCACCTCAGCCACGCTCAAGGTGCTAAACGATATCATAACCGCCATCGATAAAAGACAGTACTGTACAGCCGTCTTCATTAACCGTATTCTTATCGGCAGACTCAACAGCCTTGGTTTCTCTAATGACTGCCTCACCTGGTTCACTAACTACTTCTCAGATAGAGTTCAGTGTGTCAAATTGGAGGGCCTGTTGTCCAGACCTCTGGCAGTCTCTATGGGGGTGGCACAGGGTTCAATTCTCGGGCCGACTCATTTCTCTGTATTTATCAATGATGTTGCTCTTGCTGTGGGTGATTCTTTGATCCACCTCTACGCAGACGACACCATTCTGTATACATCTGGCCCTTCTTTGGACACTGTGTTAACAAACCTCCAAACGAGCTTCAACGCCATACAACACTCCTTCCGTGGCCTTCAACTGCTCTTAAATGCTAGTAAAACGAAATGCATGCTCTTCAACCGATCACTGCCCTCACCCGCCCACCCGAAGTAGCATCACTGCTCTGGACGGTTCTGACTTAGAATATGTGGACAACTATAAATACCTAGGTGTCTGGTTAGACTGTAAACTCTCCTTCCAGACTCATATTAAGCATCTACCATCCAAAGTTAAATCTAGAATCGGCTTCCTATTTCGCAACAAAGCCTCCTTCACTCATGCTGCCAAACATACCCTCGTAAAACTGACTATCCTACCGATCCTTGACTTCGGCGATGTCATTTACAAAATAGCCTCCAACACTCTACTCAGCAAATTGGATGTAGTCTATCACAGTGCCATCCGTTTTGTCACCAAAGCCCCATATACTACTCACCACTGTGACCTGTATGCTCTTGTTGGCTGGTCCTCGCTACATATTCGTTGCCAAACCCACTGGCCCCAGGTCATCTATAAGTCTTTGCAGGTAAAGTTCCGCCTTATCTCAGCTCACTGGTCACCATAGCAACACTCCCCCGTGACATGCGCTCCAGCAGGTATATTTCACTGGTCATCCCCAAAGCCAGCACCTACTTTGACGGCCTTTCCTTCCAGTTATCTGCTGCTATTGACGGAAACTAATTGCAAAGTCACTGAAGTTGGAGACTTGTATCTCCCTCACTAACTTTAAGCGTCAGCTGTCAGAGCAGCTGTACACAGCCCATCTGTAATTAGCCCAACCAACCAACTACCTACCTCATCCCCATATTTGTTTTTTGTTTTTCTGCTCTTTTGCACACCAATATTTCTACTTGCACATCCTCATCTGCACATATATCACTCCAGTGTAAATTGCTAAATTGTAATTACTTCGCCACTTTTGGCCGATTTATTGCCTTACCTCCTTACTTAATATGCACATACTGTATACAGATTTTCTATTGTGTTATTGACTGTACGTTTGTTTATGTGTAACTCTGTGTTGTTGTTTGTGTTTCACTGCTTAGCTTTATCTTGGCCAAGTTGCAGTTGTAAATGAGAACTTGTTCTCAACTGGCCCACCTGGTTGAATAAAGGTGAAACAAAATATAAATATTGTCAGTGTATGTTCCTTGTATTTACTGCCATGTGCTTAAACACAATTAAAATGCCATTTTATTGATCTTGATAAGTATTGAAAGTGGATGTTACAAACACTGAATTACATGACTGGATAAAAACATGTCATTTTCTAGATGATGTGTTGAGGATGCATGTTAACGTGTCAGTGAACCAGTTACTGGGTGTTGCCATTCAACATGTACTCAGATACAAAGTCTTTAAATGACATGACTGGATAAAAACATGTCATTTTCTAGATGATGTGTTGAGGATGCATGTTAACGTGTCAGTGAACCAGTTACTGGGTGCAGCCATTCAACATGTACTCAGATACAAAGTCTTTAAATTTTTTGCATGTAGGCCTGTTCTTTGATCCTTGGCACTTTCTCTCATTAGGCACTTGTTCAATCCAGGTATTTGATTCCAAAAGGTATTGCATCCTAAAAGTCAAACAGAGAAATGGTGAGACTTTTACCAGGGAAGTCCAGTTCTCACAGAGTCTTAGTGGTAAAAACATCTTCAGTTGTCTTGTGACATCATAGCCAGAACTTACTGGCCATTCGAGTCGGTGGTGGAGCCATCTTTGCCCATGATGAGGTATTTCTTCCCTGTCTCTAGCTGTCCTTTACACTGGAGCCTCTTGGCGAACACTCGCACTTTGCTCTCCTCCAGCTTCACATCTCCGGCTGGCAGAAAGAGGGCACAGAGTTACCATCGTTACCATGACCGTAGAAAGAAGTACATGTACTATCTATGGTTACGTGTTCATGAACATTCTAGTCACAGACAGAGATCTCAAGTCAGGATTGGAATAATGGTTTTATCACTTACTGGCTCGGAGTACCTGAGTCACATTAGTTGTGTAGAGTTCAAAGTTACTCTTCACAGACATACTGATGACTTGGACAATGAAACCTAAAACAACCAGATTTAAAATGAATTACTAGCTTCACCTTATTTGTCCCATACTGTAACTGTTAAATGATTGACCTGTGTCATACTCATAGCTAAATTGTCTACTGACCGTAATCCACAGTGGGGGAATAGCAAGCATGTTCAAAACGATCTTTCTTCTCTAGCTTCAGTGGTCCAAAAGTGTCCTTCTCTTTGTGGCAGGGCCCTAAAAACAAATGGGACTTTCTTTAGTGTCATACAGACACTAACCAATGGAACCAGAACCAATGGGATAGTCCCAAAATGGTAAAATCCAGCCTTTAAGGCCCTACAGGCAGGCTCAATCAAATTCTCCACACTATTAGAACCCAGGTCTGGTGCCATAACAGTGAGAGAATACTTCTATAGGGTAACTGAGAGAATGTTGGCGATAGTGATAGTAATAACAACTTACTCTCTGAACACTGGCACACATCCCCTGAACACAATGTTGAAACCATCTTGCTTCTTTTTGGTGCAGCATAGAAAGTAGTACACTTTCTGTCTGTGATAGTGTGCGTGTGTGTGTGTGTGTGTGTGTGTGTGTGTGTGTGTGTGTGTGAGAGAGAGAGAGAGAGAGAGAGAGAGAGAGAGAGAGAGAGAGAGAGAGAGAGAGAGAGAGAGAGGGGAGGAAGGAAGGGACAGAGGGAGAGGAGGGAGAGAGGATAGAGAGAATAGAGAGAGAGAGAGAGAGAGAGAGAGAGAGAGAGAGAGAGAGAGAGAGAGAGAGAGAGAGAGGAGGGAGAGAGGATAGAGAGAGAGAGAGAGAGAGAGAGAGAGAGAGAGAGAGAGAGAGAGGAGAGAGAGGAGAGAGAGAGAGAGAGAGAGAGAGAGAGAGAGAGAGAGAGAGAGAGAGAGAGGAGGAGAGAGGATAGAAAGAGAGAGAGAGAAGAGAGAGAGAGAGAGAGAGAGAGAGAGAGAGAGAGAGAGAGAGAGAGAGGAGGGAGAGAGAAGAGAGAGAGAGAGAGAGAGAGAGAGAGAGAGAGAGAGAGAGAGAGAGAGAGAGAGAGAAAGGGGAGGGAGGTGTATGTTAGCACAGACAGACAGACCGGGAGGAAGAGAGAGAGACAGTGACAGATGGGGAGAGATAGTTAAATTATACATTATTTTTTAGTGATGGCTAATATATTCAGAAGACTATTTGACAGATACAAAAAAATCTGTCAAGGTAAAAAAAAAGTAGAGAATAAATGTGAAAAGAAAGCCTTGTCTACCTGGTTCATAGTAGTCATAGAATGTGGCCGGAGCAGGCTGCAGTAAACCTATAGTTACTGTCTGCACAGCCCTAAACGTTACACACTCCCTTTCCTCAATCTGGACAGGGACAGAAAAAACACCTTTGGGATTTTCGATTTCACACTGTTCCACCGAGTTGCTTGTGTATTTGTGTCTGTGTGAGTCTCACCTCATTAAAGTACAACAGCACTTTGCCATGTGAGACCTCGTAGTGAGAGATGTATTGTTCATCAGGGTTCTTTAGCTGTGGAGAGACAACAGTTAGAGAAAGAGGAAGGGAGGAAGGAATGATCGAGGGATGAAAAGAGGGAAAGGGGAGAGGAAGGAATGATCGAGGGATGAAAAGAGGGAAGGGATAGAGGAAGGAATGATGGAGGGATGAAAAGGGGGAAGGAGAGAGGAAGATCGGGGGATGAAAAGGGAGAAGGGAGAAGGGAGAGAGGAAGGAATGATAGAGGGATGAAAAGAGGGAAAGGAGAGAGGAAGGAATGATGGAGGGATGAAAAGGGGGAAGGAGAGAGGAAGATCAGGGGATGAAAAGGGAGAAGGGAGAGAGGAAGGAATGATAGAGGGATGAAAAGGGGGAAGGGATAGAGGAAGGAATGATGGAGGGATGAAAAGGGGGAAGGGAGAGAGGAAGGAATGATAGAGGGATGAAAAGGGGGAAGGGATAGAGGAAGGAATGATGGAGGGATGAAAAGGGGGAAGGAGAGAGGAAGGAATGATGGAGGGATGAAAAGGGGGAAGGGAGAGAGGAAGGAATGATGGAGGGATGAAAAGGGGGAAGGAGAGAGGAAGGAATGATGGAGGGATGAAAAGGGGGAAGGGATAGAGGAAGGAATGATGGAGGGATGAAAAGGGGGAAGGGATAGAGGAAGGAATGATGGAGGGATGAAAAGGGGGAAGGAGAGGAAGGAATGATGGAGGGATGAAAAGGGGGAAGGGATAGAGGAAGGAATGATGGAGGGATGAAAAGGGGGAAGGAGAGAGGAAGGAATGATGGAGGGATGAAAAGGGGGAAGGAGAGAGGAAGGAATGATGGAGGGATGAAAAGGGGGAAGGAGAGAGGAAGGAATGATGGAGGGATGAAAAGGGGGAAGGAGAGAGGAAGGAATGATGGAGGGATGAAAAGGGGGAAGGAGAGAGGAAGGAATGATGGAGGGATGAAAAGGGGGAAGGGAGAGAGGAAGGAATGATGGAGGGATGAAAAGGGGGGAAGGGAGAGAGGAAGGAATGATGGAGGGATGAAAAGGGGAAGGGAGAGAGGAAGGAATGATGGAGGGATGAAAAGGGGGAAGGGAGAGAGGAAGGAATGATGGAGGGATGAAAAGGGGGAAGGAGAGAGGAAGGAATGATGGAGGGATGAAAAGGGGGAAGGGAGAGAGGAAGGAATGATGGAGGGATGAAAAGGGGGAAGGAGAGAGGAAGGAATGATGGAGGGATGAAAAGGGGGAAGGGAGAGAGGAAGGAATGATGGAGGGATGAAAAGGGGGAAGGGAGAGAGGAAGATCAGGGGAGAGACTGACAGAACATCGGTTACTAAAGAAAAGTAAAGGGAGGGGTTGGTAATGTGTTTATATAGACTCTATATGATGATGAACACTCACCTTGTCCAGGTCGTCTGTCTGTGCCTCAAAGCCACTGAGCAGTGTGATGTCGGCTATGGACATTCCTGTGAGATTCCTGGTCAAACTATGACTAAAGAATATAAGTTAGTTAGCTTACTGAAAAACCACTGCCCTATCGCCTAGGCCGTCACAAAATATTCCTCCCAGTCACAAATCTTCTGTTATTTGTATATTCATGACAGAATCAGTTCCCTCTCTGTTTAACTGACCTCACACAGACCTCTCTGTTTAACTGACCTCACACAGACCTCTCTGTTTAACTGAGCTCACACAGACCTCTCTGTTTAACATACCTCACACAGACTTCGTATTCAACATCGTTTTCAGAATTCCGGCTTTGCTGAGTATCTCTTCTGTGTCTGCTGCGAGCGTCAAACCACTCAATCGCTGATTGGGGGACATCCTCTTCCTCCCTTTTCTCTCCATCTCCATAGTCACCCTCATAGTCATTGTAGTCTTCAACAATCTGGGCTGATGAAACAAAGTGTTTTCATAGTGTACTCGTGGAACTCAGTCACACACATCCTAACCTGTAGTAAAAGGAGCACTGAATCAGAGTTGTGCGGTGCGCTCACCAGTGTACTCTACTTTCCCCTCTACTTTGACTGTGATTGACAGAAGGTTACAGTCATCTGAGGTGTCCAGTAGATGGTAAGCTTTCGTAACCTGCCAGACAGATCAATATATTACCAGTTTGAATGAACATCAATGAATATTTTTTGATGAGAAAGACACTCACCTTCATCTTGGCTTTTCCCTGTCCCGTTAGGGCTACGTTAATGATAGGATTACCAATCAGTCTCTGGCCAAGTAGAGACAGAGAGAGAGAGTTACGTGTGTGTGTGTGTGTGTGTGTGTGTGTGTGTGTGTGTGTGTGTGTGTGTGTGTGTGTGTGTGTGTGTGTGTGTGTGTGTGTGTGTGTGTGTGTGTGTGTGTGTGTGTGTGTGTGTGTGTGTGTGTGTGTGTGTGTTGGAGTGGGTATACCTTCAGCTCCGTTTCTACTTTATCCCCCTTGTTGTCCAATGACAGCTTCTGAATGGCGCTCTTTCCTGTAATAGTGAACTGTACCTCCACTTCTGTGATGGGAGGTTGGGGCCTGCTCAGTGCATACTCAGAGAGAGCCTCCAAAGCCACTATAGTATCCTAAAGACATTAAGATGAACGCTTAGACTGGATACAAATTGAAGCATGTTATTTCTACCAAATGGTGCAGAATGTAAAATGTCCATCGACTCTCAATGAGTGGGACTATCACCCCTGGGTCACTGTATCAGTAGAATATCAGTATTGTTGGACTGAATATGAAGGCGGAAAATTAGCAAAACATGCTAACTAGGAACAAGGAAACTACATGCACTAGGAGGCAATGAAGCAGCCACATCATGTTTTGGCATTGTTTGGCTCTCCATCAATACAGTATATCTCACCTGTGAGGACCTGAAGTCTCCTCCATCAATACAGTATATCTCACCTGTGAGGACCTGAAGTCTCCTCCATCAATACAGTATATCTCACCTGTGAGGACCTGAAGTCTCCTCCATCAATACAGTATATCTCACCTGTGAGGACCTGAAGTCTCCTCCATCAATACAGTATATCTCACCTGTGAGGACCTGAAGTCTCCTCCATCAATACAGTATATCTCACCTGTGAGGACCTGAAGTCTCCTCCATCAGTACAGTATATCTCACCTGTGAGGACCTGAAGTCTCCTCCATCAATACAGTATATCTCACCTGTGAGGACCTGAAGTCTCCTCCATCAATACAGTATATCTCACCTGTGAGGACCTGAAGTCTCCTCCATCAGTACAGTATATCTCACCTGTGAGGACCTGAAGTCTCCTCCATCAGTACAGTATATCTCACCTGTGAGGACCTGAAGTCTCCTCCATCAATACAGTATATCTCACCTGTGAGGACTTGAAGTCTCCTCCATCAATACAGTATATCTCACCTGTGAGGACTTGAAGTCTCCTCCATCAATACAGTATATCTCACCTGTGAGGACCTGAAGTCTCCTCCATCAATACAGTATATCTCACCTGTGAGGACTTGAAGTCTCCTCCATCAGTACAGTATATCTCACCTGTGAGGACTTGAAGTCTCCTCCATCAATACAGTATATCTCACCTGTGAGGACTTGAAGTCTCCTCCATCAATACAGTATATCTCACCTGTGAGGACTTGAAGTCTCCTCCATCAATACAGTATATCTCACCTGTGAGGACTTGAAGTCTCCTCCATCAATACAGTATATCTCACCTGTGAGGACTTGAAGTCTCCTCCATCAGTACAGTATATCTCACCTGTGAGGACTTGAAGTCTCCTCCATCAATACAGTATATCTCACCTGTGAGGACTTGAAGTCTCCTCCATCAATACAGTATATCTCACCTGTGAGGACTTGAAGTCTCCTCCATCAATACAGTATATCTCACCTGTGAGGACTTGAAGTCTCCTCCATCAGTACAGTATATCTCACCTGTGAGGACTTGAAGTCTCCTCCATCAATACAGTATATCTCACCTGTGAGGACTTGAAGTCTCCTCCATCAATACAGTATATCTCACCTGTGAGGACTTGAAGTCTCCTCCATCAATACAGTATATCTCACCTGTGAGGACTTGAAGTCTCCTCCATCAGTACAGTATATCTCACCTGTGAGGACTTGAAGTCTCCTCCATCAATACAGTATATCTCACCTGTGAGGACTTGAAGTCTCCTCCATCAATACAGTATATCTCACCTGTGAGGACTTGAAGTCTCCTCCATCAATACAGTATATCTCACCTGTGAGGACTTGAAGTCTCCTCCATCAGTACAGTATATCTCACCTGTGAGGACTTGAAGTCTCCTCCATCAGTACAGTATATCTCACCTGTGAGGACTTGAAGTCTCCTCCATCAATACAGTATATCTCACCTGTGAGGACTTGAAGTCTCCTCCATCAATACAGTATATCTCACCTGTGAGGACTTGAAGTCTCCTCCATCAATACAGTATATCTCACCTGTGAGGACTTGAAGTCTCCTCCATCAATACAGTATATCTCACCTGTGAGGACTTGAAGTCTCCTCCATCAGTACAGTATATCTCACCTGTGTGGACTTGAAACCTCCTCCATAGTTCTCCTGTGAAGTCAGCCAGCAGGCTGCAGAGTCTGCCCACTCTGCGTCCTTATGAGCCACTGCAGTTAACAGGGCATAGGCTGTAGTCTCTACTGTTATGGCCTCTGTTGTCGGTACATAATGTTTCTTTTCCTCATTCACCATGCCAGCGTTAGCATACCACCCACGGCAATGGTCATCCCCTGTCAAGAGCAGTCAAAGAACATCAATGTCAGCAGCAATCCCCCATCAGCCCCACCATTCTGACCTATAACAGGAGTGGAATAGGACAATACCTTCAGTTGCCAGTCCTTTGAGTTTTTCCCAGGCAGGCTCAGCCTGTTTCCGATCAGACAGACAGACTGACAGACAGTAGGCTGTTATGGCCACAGCGTAGGGCCTCTGTAGCCCCTCAACACGTGAGAGCAGGTAGTCGGTGGCTTTGGAGATAATGGCTTTCTACACAAACACAAACACAGAGCAGCCATTCTGGTTAAAAATAGGAGAATTTGATGTCTCTGTTTTTCTTCTTCTCCAGGATAGAGACGGATGATTTAGACGGATGATTCGGTTGAAGTTGGTTAATTGGTAACACAATGAAAAAGTACACTATACTAAACACTTGTGAGTTAATAAGGAAATATGTCCACCTATCTTACCGTATCGCTACGCTCCTTGTTGTCTGTCAGAAAAGGGAGCGAGCGATTTAGAGCCACAGTTATGAAAGCAGTCATGGAGACATCTCCCTCTATCCCTCCAATGCCTCCCTAGAGAGAAAAAGAGACAACTGAACTCAACAGATAAAGAGAAAATACAGGAGGGTTGCCAGTTCGAGTCCTGCGTCTGACTGAGTTGGCAACCAGAGGGTTGCTGGAATGAAATCCTAGATGCCTGCCTGCTGTTGTGCTTTTAAGCAAGGCACTTAACCCCCACGCAACAACAGCTCCCCAGGCGTCCAGTGTGGAAGCCTCCCACACCTCTCCAAAACCTGTCTATGTTATGTGTGTCTTTCGGAGGAGTTGGGTGCGGAAGTCAAATTTCGGTTGGACCTTGTGTGAAACTGCCCAATAAAGTGATCTTCATGTTAAAACTAGTGTTTTGAATAATCCTTTACCTGCATTTCCCGGTGTATGACTGGGTTAGGGTCCGAGAATGATCCATCCTCCTTCTGTTTAACCAGGAGGTATCTGACTGAATCAATGATATGCTGCTCAGACACACCCTGTGCCCATCTCCCCTTCTCTCCACCGCCTGCATTCTGACGTTCTGCCACCAGAGACATCACTTTCACAACAAGGCCCGTCAGCCTAGAGAGGAAGGGTAACAAACACTGTGATAGGATCGGCCAGCTCCAGTCCTGGAGAGTTGCAGTGTTTACAGGCTTTTATTCCAGACAGACAGAAAACTACAGTACCACAAAAACAAGCAACGTAAAGAGAGATGTACTGACCAGTAACTGGTGGGATGGTTTGTCCAAGCTCCATACGATCCATCACCCTTTTTAAACGTCAAGATTCTCATATAGCCTGACAGAGAGAGAGAGAGAGAGAGAGAGAGAGAGAGAGAGAGAGAGAGAGAGAGAGAGAGAGAGAGAGAGAGAGAGAGAGAGAGAGAGAGAGAGAGAGAGAGAGAGAGAGACAGAGAGAGAGAGAGAGAGAGAGAGAGAGAGAGAGAGAGAGACAGAGAGAGAGCGAGAGAGAGAGAGAGAGAGAGAGAGAGACAGAGAGAGAGAGAGAGAGAGAGAGAGAGAGAGAGAGAGAGAGAGAGAGAGAGAGAGAGAGAGAGAGAGAGAGAGAGAGAGAGAGAGAGAGAGAGAGAGAGAGAGAGAGAGAGAGAGAGAGAGAGAGAGAGAGAGAGAGAGAGAGAGAGAGAGAGAGAGAGAGAGAGAGAGAGAGACAGAGAGAGAGAGAGAGAGAGAGAGAGAGAGACAGAGAGAGAGAGAGAGAGAGAGAGAGAGAGAGAGAGAGAGAGAGAGAGAGAGAGAGACAGGAGACAGAGAGAGAGAGAGAGAGAGAGAGAGAGAGAGAGAGAGAGAGAGAGAGAGAGAGAGAGAGAGAGAGAGAGAGAGAGAGAGAGAGAGAGAGAGAGAGAGAGAGAGAGAGAGAGAGAGAGAGAGAGAGAGAGAGAGAGAGAGAGAGAGAGAGAGAGAGAGAGAGAGAGAGAGAGAGAGAGAGAGAGAGAGAGAGACAGAGAGACAGAGAGAGAGACAGAGAGAGAGAGGAGAGAGAGAGAGAGAGAGAGAGAGAGAGAGAGAGAGAGAGAGAGAGAGAGAGAGAGAGAGAGAGAGAGAGAGAGAGAGAGAGAGAGAGAGAGAGAGAGAGAGAGAGAGAGAGAGAGAGAGAGAGAGAGAGAGAGACAGAGAGAGAGACAGAGAGAGAGACAGAGAGAGAGAGAGAGAGAGAGAGAGAGAGAGAGAGAGAGAGAGAGAGAGAGAGAGAGAGAGAGAGAGAGAGAGAGAGAGAGAGAGAGTGAGAGAGAGAGAGAGAGAGTGCGAGAGACAGTGAGAGAGAGAGAGAGCGAGAGAGTGAGAGAGAGAGAGAGAGAGAGAGAGAGAGAGAGCGAGAGAGAGAGAGAGAGAGAGAGAGAGAGAGAGAGAGAGAGAGAGAGAGAGAGAGAGAGAGAGAGAGAGAGAGAGAGAGAGAGAGAGAGAGAGAGAGAGAGAGAGACAGAGAGAGATTGTATTTTGTGTTTCTTCCTATAAATGAAAATAAAACATCTTCATTACAGTTCTCCCACACCTTGCTCTGTGAACTGGAGGGCCGTGTCTCTGGTGCCAGCGGGCATCTCATACCAGCGCTGGCTAAGGTCCAGATAGCGGAGGGCCAGGGCTGTGGGGGCCATACGTTTCATTGTCTGCTCTGCACATCCATCAGGAGCATTGAGCAAGCTTCTAACCCCATCGGGAGAGAGCAGGGTTTTGGAAGTGGATTTGCCAAACAGCTCCCCTGGGGAATGGACGAGATGGGATATTAAACTGACAATACTGTTGTGAAGAGAAATGATTGGAGGGTAAAATGAGTCAGACCTTCCATCTTGACGAAGATATTGGTGCTGGAGCCAGGGACTGTGTTGTCTGGTAACTTTCCATCAATGGTGAAAGATTTGCGACTCTTCCCTGACAACAGAGAATGAGAGAAGCTGGTTGGTGCTTTTTATGCCATAAACTATTTACGTGAATAAAATGCTGTCATCATAGATATTCTGTTAGCAATCTCACCAATATTACCATTCAGGTCAACAAAATGAGTTTCCTCCACTCTCTTCTCTATTCCCTCCGTCTAAAATATGAGAAACTATTATATTACATAAATGCAGTAGCTTTACAGTAATGGATCTTCAGTTCAATTTTTTGTAGTAGTAATTTTCCCCGATATTTTTTGTATACTTACTCTAACATTCAGAATCTTTTCAATAGCATCACTGCTGTCCTCATTCTCTATGTCATAAAGGCGTATTTTGATGGGTATGGGGCCGGTTTCCATGGGTACTGCAGAGAATGTGACGGCTTTGGAGGAGTGGGCCTCCACGGTGATGTTGACATAGGTTTTGATGGAACTGGAGCCTGGTGAACAGAGCTTGTCATTTCTCTCCATGTGGAGTGCAATCTGAGAAGGAGGAAGTGCTCCATCAGCTGTATGGCATTTCATATTTCTGTATATGCTTCTGAAGTGTTCAACTGTAGTACTACAGAAAGTGATTCAACTCTACCTGTGCAGCCTGGTCCCAATAGTTGTAGACAACAGGAGCAATAGACATCTGCTCAAATCTTTTGACTGAGTACGGCAGCCTCAGAGAGACAAAAACCTTCTTAAACACACGGAACTCATGTGGTTCTGCCACACAGATGCCTGCAGGAGGGACACACACAGACAGGTCCATTGTATACATATACACTATTGTAAAGTGGCTCTTCCACTGGATGTCATAAGGTGAATGCACCAATTTGTACGTCGCTCTGGATAAGAGCGTCTGCTAAATGACTTAAATGTAAATGAAATGTAAATGCATTACTCTCCAGAATGACACCACATGTTCCTTACTGTCTAGGTACAGGAATATGAACCAATAGAGGGGGAGGATGTTACCATGAGAAGCAGACAAGCTGACAGCCTGTATCTCCCAGGTGGTGATGGAATCAGGCAGAGCCACAGTATGACTAAGGGAGACAGAGAGAGAGACAAATTACAATAGTGTTTCAGATACATGGCGCCGATATAATGTGTGTCTAAATGTCCATTTCTCACCTTCCTTTGCCGTTTATATCGACCACTGTGAATGCAAAGCTTGGGGGGAAACTTCTGCGTATTTGCTGATTGGTTGTGTCAAAGAAGTCTTCGATGTCTGTGGCACTCGCAGCTGAGAGGAGAGAGTGTAGACTAAAGGTGTCACAATAATATAACCTTTTAAGATCGTATTCTCATCCAATCCTTTTAAGTTATAACAAGTCAGACATGTCTGTCTAAAGGATAGTGTCTGTTATCATGTTATACATGTTAGAATGGTAATATCCCCAACAATCAAGTCATCCTCACTCCTGCCATGTCCTCTCTGGGCGTCGTCTTGTTTCTTCTTCTCCCTCAACTTCTCTCCCTCTATGCAGCAGTCCAGGAAGGCCTTGACACAGACATGGTCCTTATTGGCTCGTGCCACTCTCTCGGCTCTCTGCTGACACGTCCTCAGCATGGGGATCTGGGACAAGCCATGAGAACAACACTCCTGCAGCTTGGCGTCTGAGTAACTGGATTCTGGGAGTTGGAGATGGTGAGGTAGTGACAAAAGGTTTTAGTTCATACCTGCCAGGACTGATGAACAGTCTCTCCCACCACCTCAGGCCGCAGTTAGTGACAGTCAATAGTAAAGTAAGGTTGTAATACTTATGGACACCATCTGCTCCTGGAGGTCCAGGGAACGCCTCTGTCGTCTGAAGCCTGACTCACAGTTAAACCCTAAGACAAACACACATACAGTAGGGTGAAGACCATCAAAACATCAACATATTGTGGGAACATGTATGTTTTGAGCAACTATGATGTCATTAATGCTTTGTTGAAATGTACGTCTGAGTTGGTGTTTTTTTCCTTTATGTTGAAGGTTGGGATTTAAGTCCCAGCCAATGTCATGTCTAGTTTAGTGGATCCATGTCTGTGAAATGTTAAGTTGTCTACCTCCTAAAGGGGTTTTAACTCTATCCCAGAGAACATCATTCAGAAACTATGGACCAAAGAAGAAGCAGTGTAGACACTAGACATATGTTTTGTTTAATCACACTACGTTCGTCATACCCTTCCTCATCCCAGATAGCACATGAGAGTTGGAGATGAATGACAAGCCAGCGTCATTCAACACAGAGGCTATATCTGAGCCACCACCGTATGAGCAACCGAGGTCATAGGACTGCATGGACCAGAATACCTGTGAACAGCACACAAAATATTCACACTATTAGTCAAAAAGAGCCGTTTGGGCTTTATTGCATAGAATATATTTATACCTGTACATTATAAGGAGTGAGTTTTAGAGGAAATAATGTTGGGGAGACAATATGTATAATTATTCTTTAGTAAATAGTAGCTTGTATATGTGTATATACAGTACCAGTCAAAAGTTTGGACACACCTACTCATTCAAGGGTTTTTCTTTTCTATATTTCATATTTTATATTCTTCAAAGTAGCCACCCTTTGACTTGATGACAGCTTTGCACACTCTTGGCATTCTCTCAACCAGATTCATGAGGTAGTCACCTGGAATGTATTTCAATTAACAGGTGTGCCTTGTTAAAAGTTCATTTCTGGAATTTCTTTCCTTCTTAATGCGTTTGAGCCAATTAGTTGTGTTATGAAAAGGTAGGGGTGGTATACAGAAGATAGCCAAGACCAAGTCCATATTATGGCAAGAATAGTTCAAATAAACCAAGAGAAATGACAGTCCATCATTACTTTAAGAAATGAAGGTCAGTCAAAATCTTAAGAACTTTGAAAGTTTCTTCAAGTGCAGTCACAAAAACCATCAAGTGCTATGATGAAACTGGCTCTCATGAGGACCGCCACAGGAAAGGAAGACCCAGAGTTACCTCTGCTGCAGAGGATAAGTTACCAGCCTCAGACTGCAGCCCAAATAAATGCTTCACAGAGTTCAAGTTTTTATTTTTTTATTTTTTTATTTATCTGTTATTTTACCAGGTAACTTGACTGAGAACACATTCTCATTTGCATCAACGACCTAGGGAATAGTTACAGGGGAGAGGAGGGGGATTAATGAGCCAATTGTAAACTGGGGATTATCAGGTGACCATGATGGTTTGAGGGCCAGATTGGGAATTTAGCCAGGACACCAGGGTTAACACCCCTACTCTTACGATAAGTGCCATGGGATCTTTAATGACCTCAGAGAGTCAGGACACCCGTTTTAACGTCCCATCCGAAAGACGGCACCCTACACAGGGCAGTGTCCCCAATCACTGCCCTGGGGCATTGGGATATTTTTTTTAGACCAGAGGAAAGAGTGCCTCCTACTGGCCCTCCAACACCACTTCCGGCAGCATCTGGTCTCCCATCCAGGAACTGACCAGGACCAACCCTACTTAGCTTCAGAAGCAAGCCAGCATGCAGGGTGGTATGCTGCTAACAGACATCTAAACAGCAACTGTTCAGAGGAGATCAGGCCTTCATGGTCAAATGCTGCAAAGAAACCATTACTAAAGGACACCAACAAGAAGAAGAGATTTGCTTGGTGAAAGAAACATGAGCAATGGACATTAGACCAGATGGAAATCTGTCTTTTGGTTTGATGAGTCCAAAGTTGAGATTTTTGGTTCCAACCGCCGTGTTTTTGTGAGACGCAGAGTAGGTGAACGGATGATCTCCGCAAGTGTGGTTCCCACCGTGAAGCATGGAGGAGGTGTTATGGGGTGGGGGTGCTTTGCTAGTGACACTGTTGATGATTTATTTAAAATGCAATGCATACTTAACCAGCATGGCTACCACAGCATTCTTCAAAGATACGCCATCCCATCTGGTTTGCGCTTAGTGGGACTATCATTGTTTTTCAACAGGACAATGGCCCAAAACACACCTCCAGGCTGTGTAAGGGCTATTTGTGATGGAGCGCATCAGATGACCTGGCCTCCACAATAACCCAACCTCAACCCAATTGAGATGGTTTGGGATGAGTTGGACAGCATAGTGAAGGAAAAACAGCCAACAAGTGCCCAGCATATGTGGGAACTCCTTCAAGACTGTTGGAAAAGCATTCCTCATGAAGCTGGTTGAGACAATGCTAAGAGTGTGCAAAGCTGTCATAAAGGCAAAGGGTGGTTACTTATATTTTGATTTGTTTAACACTTTTTTGGTTGCTTTTGGTTGTTTGTTTTTTCATAGTTTTGATGTCTTCACCTTGATTCTATAATTTGAATATAGTAAAAATGAAGAACACCCTTGAATGAGTAGGTGTTCTAAAACTTCTGACTGGTACTGTATATTCAAAAAATATATATAAGGGGATTAGAAATTATGCAGACAATTATATTGATGGAAGCTACAGTATTTCTGCAATATTAAAGCTGATGTGCCCCCACCCAACAAACTAAATAATAATATTAAAATAATAGTAGCTTGCCTGTTTGGGGGTGAGTTTGTTGTGGGCATTGAGAGCATAAATAGCCTTGTCCACAGCCAGCAAGGCAACTTTGGCCCTCTGACCATTTAAGTCTATCTCCAGCTTCGCCGTGTTTCCAGGTAGATATTCATCTTTTGACTTTACCTAGAGTATATAAATATACATATACCCAGAGCATATAAATATACATATACCTAGAGCATATAAATATACATATACCCAGAGCATATAAATATACATATACCTAGAGCATATAAATATACATATACCCAGAGCATATAAATATACATGTACCCAGAGCATATAAATATACATGTACCCAGAGCATATAAATATACATGTACCCAGAGCATATAAATATACATATACCTAGAGCATATAAATATACATATACCCAGAGCATATAAATATACATGTACCCAGAGCATATAAATATACATGTACCCAGAGCATATAAATATACATATACCTAGAGCATATAAATATACATATACCTAGAGCATATAAATATACATATACCTAGAGCATATAAATATACATATACCTAGAGCATATAAATATACATGTACCCAGAGCATATAAATATACATGTACCCAGAGCATATAAATATACATATACCTAGAGCATATAAATATACATGTACCCAGAGCATATAAATATACATGTACCCAGAGCATATAAATATACATGTACCCAGAGCATATAAATATACATGTACCCAGAGCATATAAATATACATATACCTAGAGCATATAAATATACATATACCTAGAGCATATAAATATACATATACCTAGAGCATATAAATATACATATACCTAGAGCATATACATATACATATACCTAGAGCATATAAATATACATATACCCAGAGCATATAAATATACATATACCTAGAGCATATAAATATACATATACCCAGAGCATATAAATATACATATACCCAGAGCATATAAATATACATATACCTAGAGCATATAAATATACATATACCTAGAGCATATACATATACATATACCTAGAGCATATAAATATACATATACCCAGAGCATATACATATACATATACATATACCTAGAGCATATA
The DNA here is from genome assembly GCF_023373465.1 of Oncorhynchus keta. Classification (NCBI taxonomy): domain Eukaryota; kingdom Metazoa; phylum Chordata; class Actinopteri; order Salmoniformes; family Salmonidae; genus Oncorhynchus; species Oncorhynchus keta. The sequence goes on from NW_026290798.1 coordinate 332,764, forward strand.
AATATACATATACCTAGAGCATATAAATATACATATACCTAGAGCATATAAATATACATATACCCAGAGCATATACATATACATAGGAAAAGATTAGGATGATAACACCAAATACGTATCATTAGTAAATGACTCTGAACTGAATTGTAACTTATTAACAGTCAGCATAGATTAAACCCTTTATTTCTCTTTCTTTGTTTTGTGTTTCTAACAGGCTTTGGCCACATTGCTGTCTGATTCTCCAGAACTCTCTCGGTCAATGCTGATGCTGATCTACTCCAGTCACTGTTCACTCACCTTCACTGTCCCCTCACAAGCATCGTCGACGTCTACCCACACAGAGTCAGTAATGATGTCACCTTTCTGATCATAGTAGTAGCCAATCAGACGGAAGGAGGGGGTCATATCAGGCGTGATTGGAAGCTGAACCTTTGTTAAGTCCCCTGATTTGACAGAACCCTGTTTTGTTAGCACTCCACGGCTGAAAACCTGGCGATTAAAAACAGAGAAGGGATTGTTTTTCAGTTATAGAACTTTTCCACCATGTCCTGTTCCTTGTGATTTCAATTTAATTCAATTCAAGGGCTTTATTGGCATGGGAAACATGTTAACATTGCCAAAGCAAGTGAGGTAGATAATATACACAAGTGAAATAAACAATAAAATGAACAGTAAACATTACACAGAACTTCCAAAAGAATAAAGATATTACAATTGTCATATTATGTACATATACAGTGTTATAATGATGTACAAATGGTTAAAGTACAAAAGGGAAAATAAATAAGCATAAATATGGGTTGTATTTACAATGGTGTTTGTTATTCACTGGTTGACCTTTACTTGTGGCAACAAGTCACAAAGTTTGCTGCTGTGATGCACACTGTGGTATTTCACCCAGTAGATATGAGAGTTTATCAAAATCATGTTGGTTTTCAATTTTTTTGTGGATCTGTGTAATCTGAGGGAAATATGTGTCTCTAATATGGTCATACATTGGGCATATATCTCTCACCATGTAGTAAATAAACCCATCCTCTGTTGGCCCATTGAAGACTTTGAATACAACGGAAAGGGTTTGACCCAGCGTCAGAATCGTTTGGCTCACGCTCACGCTCAGATAGGTGTTGCCAGGAGACGATGTACGTTTGACGTCTTTGGTCATTTTCTGGTCATCTACAGTCACCTGATGGAAACAGAGAGGGGAAAACCAGGGATAAAAGAAGAGAGAACCAATTCAAAGTCTTTAGTTTCATATGATTCCTTCAGTGTTTAGTTCACAGCCTATTGCTGTATTGCTTGAAGCTACTGCTAGAAGCTACAGTTTTATTTGGACTATTTTGTTATACTTACCTCCACAGTAATGTCATGATCAAGATTGGGAAGGTTAAAATCGTGCCACACTGTGCCCTGCTGGTTAGTCTTTACAGTTTGGTCTCCATCCTGGAGTTCTGGCAGATGCATTCTCACTGGCTCTCCAACAGCTGGGGAACCATTTGGGAGACGGACCACGACCTAACAGATCACCGGACAAAACAATATACAGTTTATCATTTCACAGATAGACATTGTTCAATCTAACGTATCTCTGTCATCCAAATTGAGGCTTACCACTACACTGAGAGGAACTCCAGGGATGTAGTGAGAGCGGGTACGGGCCAGGTCTACAGTGTAACGCTGGGAAACAACAGGAAGAGACACCTCTGCTTCCTGTAGCTCACCACCTGGTGAAGGGATAAAGTCAGTACACTACCAATATCCTTTAGTTGTCTTGTACCTACTGTATGACTGTACCACATTTCAAAAGTCTCTTTTTGTTCAAACTAAGAACAACAACTGATGCCTTACTGATGATGTCAGTGACAGACACGGCCATGTAAAGCTGTGCTTCGCTCTGGACCACGTCTGAGAGGGTGGTGTTGAGGTTGGATTTGAGTTGCTCTAGGAGCTTGGATTCCTGGAGAACCGCCGACCCATTTCCATCTTGTATCTGAGAGAAAAAGGCAAGCGACAGGTTTTTGGTCAAACCATAACTCAAGCTTTGCTTAAACCAAAATGTTGTGACTTTATGTAGAAATAGGTTGGCCGCCACGTCAGTTGTCCTTCAGAGCTCCCAGAGCTTTAGTCTTTGTGAGTCTTCTTCTCTGATCCAAGAGTACAGATATTTTGATTGAAATATGACACATTTATCCTCTCACCGATCCAGTCAGCTCCAATCCTCTGATGAAGACAATTCTGTCTTTTTCACCATCTGGCCCCTGTGTTTTCTCCTTCAGTCCAAACCGGCAGTGGAAAGCTCCCTTTATACTCTCACCATAGGAGTACCTGAGGGGGAAATACAGTGAGGTCAGACCAACTCACAGAGTTCTATAACATATGCATAGATTTGATAAACATTTGGAGGACTTGTACTTGGGTGAATGTCTCAATGAGAACCACATAGCCCGAACTAAAGTTCCATTTGCGTGCTCAGTTCCCTCCTGTACTCCCTGTTCACTCATGACTGCACGGCCAGGCACGACTCCAACACCATCATTAAGTTTGCAGATGACACAACAGTGGGAGGCCTGATCACAGACAATGACGAGACAGCCTATAGGGAGGAGGTCAGAGACCTGGCCGTGTGGTGCAAGGACAGTAACCTTTCCCTCAACGTCATCAAGACAAAGGAGATGATTGTGGACTACAGGAAAAGGAGGACCGAGCACTTCCCTATTCTCATCGGCGGGGCTGTAGTGGAGCAGTTTGAGAGCTTCAAGTTCCTTGGCGTCCACATCAACAACAATCTAACATGGTCCAAGCACACCAAGACAGTCGTGACGAGGGCACAACAAAACCTAATCTCCCTCAGGAGACTGAAAAGATTTGGCATGGGTCCTCAGATCCTCAAAATGTTTTACAGCTGCACCCTCGAGAGCATCCTGATGGGTTGCATCACTGCCTGGTATGGCAACTGCTCGGCCTCCGACCACAAAACGCTACAGAGGGTAGTGCGTACGGCCCAGTACATCACCGGTGCCAAGCTTCTTGCCATCCAGGACCTTTATACCAGACGGTGTCAGAGGAAGGCCCTACAAATGTCCAAAGACTAGAGCCTCCCTAGTCATAGACTGTTCTCTCTGCTACCGCACGGCAAGCGGTACCGGAGCACGAAGTCTATGTCCAAAAGGCTTCTAAACAGCTTCTACCCCCAAGCCTTAAGCTGTAAGGTCTACTACACCTGTTGTATTCAGCATTTCACTGTAAGGTCTACTACACCTGTTGTATTCAGCATTTCACTGTAAGGTCTACTACACCTGTTGTATTCAGCATTTCACTGTAAGGTCTACTACACCTGTTGTATTCAGCATTTCACTGTAAGGTCTACTACACCTGTTGTATTCAGCATTTCACTGTAAGGTCTACTACACCTGTTGTATTCAGCATTTCACTGTAAGGTCTACTACACCTATTGTATTCAGCATTTCACTGTAAGGTCTACTACACCTGTTGTATTCAGCATTTCACTGTAAGGTCTACTACACCTGTTGTATTCAGCATTTCACTGTAAGGTCTACTACACCTGTTGTATTCAGCATTTCACTGTAAGGTCTACTACACCTGTTGTATTCAGCATTTCACTGTAAGGTCTACTACACCTGTTGTATTCAGCATTTCACTGTAAGGTCTACTACACCTGTTGTATTCAGCATTTCACTGTAAGGTCTACTACACCTGTTGTATTCAGCATTTCACTGTAAGGTCTACTACACCTGTTGTATTCAGCATTTCAGCATTTCACTGTAAGGTCTACTACACCTGTTGTATTCAGCATTTCACTGTAAGGTCTACTACACCTGTTGTATTCAGCATTTCACTGTAAGGTCTACTACACCTGTTGTATTCAGCATTTCACTGTAAGGTCTACTACACCTATTGTATTCAGCATTTCACTGTAAGGTCTACTACACCTGTTGTATTCAGCATTTCACTGTAAGGTCTACTACACCTGTTGTATTCAGCATTTCACTGTAAGGTCTACTACACCTGTTGTATTCAGCATTTCACTGTAAGGTCTACTACACCTGTTGTATTCAGCATTTCACTGTAAGGTCTACTACACCTGTTGTATTCAGCATTTCACTGTAAGGTCTACTACACCTGTTGTATTCAGCATTTCACTGTAAGGTCTACTACACCTGTTGTATTCAGCATTTCACTGTAAGGTCTACTACACCTGTTGTATTCAGCATTTCACTGTAAGGTCTACTACACCTGTTGTATTCAGCATTTCACTGTAAGGTCTACTACACCTGTTGTATTCAGCATTTCACTGTAAGGTCTACTACACCTGTTGTATTCAGCATTTCACTGTAAGGTCTACTACACCTGTTGTATTCAGCATTTCACTGTAAGGTCTACTACACCTGTTGTATTCAGCATTTCACTGTAAGGTCTACTACACCTGTTGTATTCAGCATTTCACTGTAAGGTCTACTACACCTGTTGTATTCAGCATTTCACTGTAAGGTCTACTACACCTGTTGTATTCAGCATTTCACTGTAAGGTCTACTACACCTGTTGTATTCAGCATTTCACTGTAAGGTCTACTACACCTGTTGTATTCAGCATTTCACTGTAAGGTCTACTACACCTGTTGTATTCGGCGCAAGTGGCAAATACAATTTGATTTGACATTTTATTTTCAGCACTTTGTAAGGAGCTAGATGTTGTAGTGGGGAAACAGTTGATATTAGGATTAAATCTTACTTGGCTAAAATTGTGAAGGTGAACTGTTCAGTGTTCAATAGAAAGTAGCTTTGCTTAGGTATGACGGTCACCTCAAAGCTCGGCAGCACTGAAACAAAACATGTTCAGAACAACAAAACATCTCTTATCCTTTCTCCATGTGTAAGAAAATGTATAAATAATAGCAGGAATACAATTTCAGTAAAATATTTTAAGAAAGATTGGCTTTAAACTTGAAATATTCAAATGGTAAATAGAGTAAGTTGAGCAAAGGAGATAAAAAGAGAAAATATGAACCAAATTTCTTGACTTGAAATTCTCGAGTAACAGCATTCTTCTCATCTCCTTGGTAATGAGCCACGATCCTCCACACACCCATTCTGAAATAAAAACACACAAGGTATGATATTAGGTTGTCTTATTGTAATGTATTGTAAATCATGTCATCAATTGGTCAAATAAGGATAGTTGCACAATATCAGTCAATTAATAGATGCTAACGTTGAATAATTGTGTCATTTCTATAGCACATAATATACGACTGTACTCTGAGACATCAGGGATATTAAAAGGGATATTGGTGAATATTCCATCCGTAGCTCTCTTAAGAGTCTTCATTATCCGGTTGCCCGCAGCATTCTACCAAGGAGATACAAATCAGTTACAATACAAATCAGTTACTATTTCACAACTCTTTCACACATCAAAACAAGCTTTTTGGCATCAAAGATCTCCACCACTATGATAAACATTTCAACACTTCATCAAATGAAATATAACAACGGAATGTGGTCAAAAATGTCAAGTTTGTACTCACAAAAATAGAGATCTGAAAAACGTCATCATGGGGCTTCATTGAGTGGTTGAGGGTAAATATCCTGTATCTCACTGGTAAAAATAAAATCCTAATATAATATCTTAATTGTAAACCTTTGACCAATATTTAAGTTGTACTTGGGGATTTTGGCAGTGAGGTCCTTTATCTACTTCCTCAGAGTCAGATGTCTATAGGTGTCTTAGCAGATACGCTAGTTAGCATTGGCTCGTGAAACTACCTCTAACTTGCTTCATACTGGACACAGACACATAAAAATGATACCCACCAGTTCATCTGACTCTGGGGGAAGTAGATAAGGGGGCCACATTGCCAAAATCCCAAGTATCCCTTTAAGATCTGGTTTTATTTAATGTAGACTGTAGATGTACCTTGCTGTGTAGGGTTGTAGATAGGCTGGTCAGTCTGAATGAAGATGTAGCCTCTGTGTTGGGAGACTAGGACCCTCACCATCTTTCTGTCTGTCACCCCATCCATCTCAGCCACCAGCAGAAGATTGGGAATATCCACAAAGGTGGGCAGCTTGTCCCTTTCTACCTGCAAGGTGGGAAAAACATTGAAATGAAACCAATAAGACCTAGTGTCTCTCCTTTTTATGGTTTGTGATATAATCTGTATGGTCATTAATTTTATCAAGGCAAGTCTCACTAAGTTATACCTCTAGTTCCACAGTTTGGATCTGTCCCTCCTCAGTACACACAGTGCTGCTCTTTTGAGACATCAGATGTGTAGTTCCCTCATGCTCCAGGTAGAGGGTAACACGTTTATTCAGGAGGGCTTTACCCAGCTGGACATAAACACGCTCCTTCACCCCCACATGGAACACATTGGGAGCTGAGATAAAGAACCTGAGCCAAGAGAAGGTAGCATTTAGAAGACTGTATCTACCACCCAATACTTTTAACAGTCTAGAATGTAAAGTATCACATTCAGAGGTTTTTGTCACATTCAGAGACAAAAACCTAAAGATGTTTTATGTTTGACGAACACCAGTATATCAAAAGGCTAAATGTGCAAGTCATTCAGAGGCATTGAAGTACTCAGATTAATCTGAAACATTAGATTAGAATACAACTAATATAAACGTCTCGACCTGTAAAACATATTGTGCTAGTTCCACTTTAAAAAATGTAGGCTTTCCATCAGCTTTTTGAGGATTTCCAACATGAGGTATTTTTAGGTATAATATACTTCCATTTTAGTGTTTCACAAACACTAATATATTAAGTCCAGCATAAAAATGACTAAGAGGCAACTTAGTGATTTAGTGACTAAGAGACAACTTCATTTGATCTACTTAATCTTTCTGTTTAGTTACTTTCATTGATTGTGTTAAACAGTGTTTGTGTTAAACAGTGTTTGTGTATTTCATCGCTTGGCATCTTTATCCCCTGAAACAGGAATGATTGAGAGCAGAGCTTATTCCACTAGCACTAACTGGAGGTAAAGTTGCAAGCATTGGAGATGTATGTATTTGCTTCTGTCAAGAGTGGGGCACATGATCTAACTAATAGTGAGAATGGGTGGTCACATCATTGAATGTCAATTTGTCCTACGGTTTGGATATCCGTTCATCTTGATCCATTACACCTCATAGCATAAACAAACTGTTTAATACTAACGGAGAAATGGGATTTTTTCATTCTTCAAACGTGCAAACAACATTGTGTAAAAGTATCGTAAAGTTTTTTAAAAAAGAACCACATGGCAAGTTGTTGGAATAACTTAAAATTCTTTAGTTGAAAGGAAAGACTATGATAATTGTTAAACACAATTTTCCTTGTAGTTGTTTTTACACACAAACAGTTGTGTAGATGCTGCATTTATCTTATGCTGAATTCATTATTTTTGGGGGGTTTGAGGTTGATTGAACAAGTAATGTAAAGTACTAATTATATTCAAGTAAAGATGACAACTACGCTTTTTTATGTCAAAATAATTATATTTTCAAGTATAATTGACTAACCACCTGAATCCTTTTTTTACAGTGCATGTGACCATGCTAAAACATAAGTACAAGTCAGTTGAAGTTAAAGCTACATGCACATACAGGACACAGGAAGACACTGATATTACATGGTGAAATGTTTCCTGAAGATATTGTTGAGACATTTACCTGTCCTGTCCATGTACAGACTCAGCAGCCCAAATGAAGAGCACCATAAGACAGACGGGAGAGCCCATGGTTCTGGTTCACTGTCTCTCCTCCTGCTCTGTCCACAGACCCTATCTTCACAGTTTTATTCACTCAGCTTATATAGATCTCTCCCTTTTCTCTCTTTCTCAATCCCCATGTCAATCTTTTATGCTCCTCCCTTCCCCTCTCCCTCTGAGACAAAAGTTATGTCATTTGTAGTCACTGCCTGATTGAGGCAGGATGCCACTTACTGTCAACCATCAATAATCAAGAAATTGGCACAACTTCATTGAAAAGACAACTGTTGTATAGTTCTCTTCAACTGGTTGGTTCAAGATGGGCAAGAAAGGATTACAACTAAAATAAGAAAGTCATCTTTGGGATATTATTATTCAAAATACTCTTCACAGGATTAGATCTGGTGTTACAAACAGAGCAGTTTATTTAACTGTTTGGCTTAAACGGTCAAAACCTGGGGAACTTTGGAGAGGGATTCTTCCATTTCACAATGACAGTCTATGCTCCCATTGGTCAGTGCAATTGTGGTTTTCCCAGAGATCATGTGATTTCTTGGATTTCTGAGGCCTGTTCTAGTCAGTGCCAGCATGATACTATTCTCTGTGTTCTAGTCAGTGCCAGCATGATACTATTCTCTGTGGTCTAGTCAGTGCCAGCATGATACTATTCTCTGTGTTCTAGTCAGTGCCAGCATGATACTATTCTCTGTGTTCTAGTCAGTGCCAGCATGATACTATTCTCTGTGTTCTAGTCAGTGCCAGCATGATACTATTCTCTGTGTTCTAGTCAGTGCCAGCATGATACTATTCTCTGTGTTCTAGTCAGTGCCAGCATGATACTATTCTCTGTGTTCTAGTCAGTGCCAGCATGATACTATTCTCTGTGTTCTAGTCAGTGCCAGCATGATACTATTCTCTGTGGTCTAGTCAGTGCCAGCATGATACTATTCTCTGTGTTCTAGTCAGTGCCAGCATGATACTATTCTAGTCAGTGCCAGCATGATACTATTCTCTGTGTTCTAGTCAGTGCCAGCATGATACTATTCTCTGTGGTCTAGTCAGTGCCAGCATGATACTATTCTCTGTGGTCTAGTCAGTGCCAGCATGATACTATTCTCTGTGGTCTAGTCAGTGCCAGCATGATACTATTCTCTGTGGTCTAGTCAGTGCCAGCATGATACTATTCTCTGTGTTCTAGTCAGTGCCAGCATGATACTATTCTCTGTGGTCTAGTCAGTGCCAGCATGATACTATTCTCTGTGGTCTAGTCAGTGCCAGCATGATACTATTCTCTGTGGTCTAGTCAGTGCCAGCATGATACTATTCTCTGTATTCTAGTCAGTGCCAGCATGATACTATTCTCTGTATTCTAGTCAGTGCCAGCATGATACTATTCTCTGTGTTCTAGTCAGTGCCAGCATGATACTATTCTCTGTATTCTAGTCAGTGCCAGCATGATACTATTCTCTGTATTCTAGTCAGTGCCAGCATGATACTATTCTCTGTGTTCTAGTCAGTGCCAGCATGATACTATTCTCTGTGTTCTAGTCAGTGCCAGCATGATACTATTCTCTGTGTTCTAGTCAGTGCCAGCATGATACTATTCTCTGTGTTCTAGTCAGTGCCAGCATGATACTATTCTCTGTGGTCTAGTCAGTGCCAGCATGATACTATTCTCTGTGGTCTAGTCAGTGCCAGCATGATACTATTCTCTGTATTCTAGTCAGTGCCAGCATGATACTATTCTCTGTGGTCTAGTCAGTGCCAGCATGATACTATTCTCTGTGTTCTAGTCAGTGCCAGCATGATACTATTCTCTGTGTTCTAGTCAGTGCCAGCATGATACTATTCTCTGTGGTCTAGTCAGTGCCAGCATGATACTATTCTCTGTGGTCTAGTCAGTGCCAGCATGATACTATTCTCTGTGTTCTAGTCAGTGCCAGCATGATACTATTCTCTGTGTTCTAGTCAGTGCCAGCATGATACTATTCTCTGTGTTCTAGTCAGTGCCAGCATGATACTATTCTCTGTGTTCTAGTCAGTGCCAGCATGATACTATTCTCTGTGTTCTAGTCAGTGCCAGCATGATATTCTCTTCTCTGTCAGTGCCAGCATGATACTATTCTCTAGTCTAGTGCCAGCATGATATTCTCTGTGTTCTAGTCAGTGCCAGCATGATACTATTCTCTGTGTTCTAGTCAGTGCCAGCATGATACTATTCTCTGTGTTCTAGTCAGTGCCAGCATGATACTATTCTCTGTGTTCTAGTCAGTGCCAGCATGATACTATTCTCTGTGGTCTAGTCAGTGCCAGCATGATACTATTCTCTGTGTTCTAGTCAGTGCCAGCATGATACTATTCTCTGTGGTCTAGTCAGTGCCAGCATGATACTATTCTCTGTGTTCTAGTCAGTGCCAGCATGATACTATTCTCTGTGGTCTAGTCAGTGCCAGCATGATACTATTCTCTGTGTTCTAGTCAGTGCCAGCATGATACTATTCTCTGTGTTCTAGTCAGTGCCAGCATGATACTATTCTCTGTGTTCTAGTCAGTGCCAGCATGATACTATTCTCTGTGTTCTAGTCAGTGCCAGCATGATACTATTCTCTGTGTTCTAGTCAGTGCCAGCATGATACTATTCTCTGTGTTCTAGTCAGTGCCAGCATGATACTATTCTCTGTGTTCTAGTCAGTGCCAGCATGATACTATTCTCTGTTCTAGTCAGTGCCAGCATGATACTATTCTCTGTGTCTAGTCAGTGCCAGCATGATACTATTCTCTGTGTTCTAGTCAGTGCCAGCATGATACTATTCTCTGTGTTCTAGTCAGTGCCAGCATGATACTATTCTCTGTGTTCTAGTCAGTGCCAGCATGATACTATTCTCTGTGTTCTAGTCAGTGCCAGCATGATACTATTCTCTGTGTTCTAGTCAGTGCCAGCATGATACTATTCTCTGTGTTCTAGTCAGTGCCAGCATGATACTATTCTCTGTGTTCTAGTCAGTGCCAGCATGATACTATTCTCTGTGTTCTAGTCAGTGCCAGCATGATACTATTCTCTGTGTTCTAGTCAGTGCCAGCATGATACTATTCTCTGTGTTCTAGTCAGTGCCAGCATGATACTATTCTCTGTGTTCTAGTCAGTGCCAGCATGATACTATTCTCTGTGTTCTAGTCAGTGCCAGCATGATACTATTCTCTGTGTTCTAGTCAGTGCCAGCATGATACTATTCTCTGTGTTCTAGTCAGTGCCAGCATGATACTATTCTCTGTGTTCTAGTCAGTGCCAGCATGATACTATTCTCTGTGTTCTAGTCAGTGCCAGCATGATACTATTCTCTGTGTTCTAGTCAGTGCCAGCATGATACTATTCTCTGTGTTCTAGTCAGTGCCAGCATGATACTATTCTCTGTGTTCTAGTCAGTGCCAGCATGATACTATTCTCTGTGTTCTAGTCAGTGCCAGCATGATACTATTCTCTGTGTTCTAGTCAGTGCCAGCATGATACTATTCTCTGTGTTCTAGTCAGTGCCAGCATGATACTATTCTCTGTGTTCTAGTCAGTGCCAGCATGATACTATTCTCTGTGTTCTAGTCAGTGCCAGCATGATACTATTCTCTGTGTTCTAGTCAGTGCCAGCATGATACTATTCTCTGTGTTCTAGTCAGTGCCAGCATGATACTATTCTCTGTGTTCTAGTCAGTGCCAGCATGATACTATTCTCTGTGTTCTAGTCAGTGCCAGCATGATACTATTCTCTGTGTTCTAGTCAGTGCCAGCATGATACTATTCTCTGTGTTCTAGTCAGTGCCAGCATGATACTATTCTCTGTGTTCTAGTCAGTGCCAGCATGATACTATTCTCTGTGTTCTAGTCAGTGCCAGCATGATACTATTCTCTGTGTTCTAGTCAGTGCCAGCATGATACTATTCTCTGTGTTCTAGTCAGTGCCAGCATGATACTATTCTCTGTGTTCTAGTCAGTGCCAGCATGATACTATTCTCTGTGGTCTAGTCAGTGCCAGCATGATACTATTCTCTGTGTTCTAGTCAGTGCCAGCATGATACTATTCTCTGTGTTCTAGTCAGTGCCAGCATGATACTATTCTCTGTGTTCTAGTCAGTGCCAGCATGATACTATTCTCTGTGGTCTAGTCAGTGCCAGCATGATACTAGTCTAGTCAGTGCCAGCATGATACTATTCTCTGTGGTCTAGTCAGTGCCAGCATGATACTATTCTCTGTGGTCTAGTCAGTGCCAGCATGATACTATTCTCTGTGTCTAGTCAGTGCCAGCATGATACTATTCTCTGTGTTCTAGTCAGTGCCAGCATGATACTATTCTCTGTGTGTTCTAGTCAGTGCCAGCATGATACTATTCTCTGTGTTCTAGTCAGTGCCAGCATGATACTATTCTCTGTGTTCTAGTCAGTGCCAGCATGATACTATTCTCTGTGTTCTAGTCAGTGCCAGCATGATACTATTCTCTGTGTTCTAGTCAGTGCCAGCATGATACTATTCTCTGTGTTCTAGTCAGTGCCAGCATGATACTATTCTCTGTGTTCTAGTCAGTGCCAGCATGATACTATTCTCTGTGTTCTAGTCAGTGCCAGCATGATACTATTCTCTGTGTTCTAGTCAGTGCCAGCATGATACTATTCTCTGTGTTCTAGTCAGTGCCAGCATGATACTATTCTCTGTGTTCTAGTCAGTGCCAGCATGATACTATTCTCTGTGTTCTAGTCAGTGCCAGCATGATACTATTCTCTGTGTTCTAGTCAGTGCCAGCATGATACTATTCTCTGTGTTCTAGTCAGTGCCAGCATGATACTATTCTCTGTGTTCTAGTCAGTGCCAGCATGATACTATTCTCTGTGTTCTAGTCAGTGCCAGCATGATACTATTCTCTGTGTTCTAGTCAGTGCCAGCATGATACTATTCTCTGTGTTCTAGTCAGTGCCAGCATGATACTATTCTCTGTGTTCTAGTCAGTGCCAGCATGATACTATTCTCTGTGGTCTAGTCAGTGCCAGCATGATACTATTCTCTGTGTTCTAGTCAGTGCCAGCATGATACTATTCTCTGTGTTCTAGTCAGTGCCAGCATGATACTATTCTCTGTGTTCTAGTCAGTGCCAGCATGATACTATTCTCTGTGTTCTAGTCAGTGCCAGCATGATACTATTCTCTGTGTTCTAGTCAGTGCCAGCATGATACTATTCTCTGTGTTCTAGTCAGTGCCAGCATGATACTATTCTCTGTGTTCTAGTCAGTGCCAGCATGATACTATTCTCTGTGTTCTAGTCAGTGCCAGCATGATACTATTCTCTGTGTTCTAGTCAGTGCCAGCATGATACTATTCTCTGTGTTCTAGTCAGTGCCAGCATGATACTATTCTCTGTGTTCTAGTCAGTGCCAGCATGATACTATTCTCTGTGGTCTAGTCAGTGCCAGCATGATACTATTCTCTGTGTTCTAGTCAGTGCCAGCATGATACTATTCTCTGTGTTCTAGTCAGTGCCAGCATGATACTATTCTCTGTGTTCTAGTCAGTGCCAGCATGATACTATTCTCTGTGTTCTAGTCAGTGCCAGCATGATACTATTCTCTGTGTTCTAGTCAGTGCCAGCATGATACTATTCTCTGTGTTCTAGTCAGTGCCAGCATGATACTATTCTCTGTGTTCTAGTCAGTGCCAGCATGATACTATTCTCTGTGTTCTAGTCAGTGCCAGCATGATACTATTCTCTGTGTTCTAGTCAGTGCCAGCATGATACTATTCTCTGTGTTCTAGTCAGTGCCAGCATGATACTATTCTCTGTGGTCTAGTCAGTGCCAGCATGATACTATTCTCTGTGTTCTAGTCAGTGCCAGCATGATACTATTCTCTGTGTTCTAGTCAGTGCCAGCATGATACTATTCTCTGTGTTCTAGTCAGTGCCAGCATGATACTATTCTCTGATACTATTCTCTGTGTTCTAGTCAGTGCCAGCATGATACTATTCTCTGTGTTCTAGTCAGTGCCAGCATGATACTATTCTCTGTGTTCTAGTCAGTGCCAGCATGATACTATTCTCTGATACTATTCTCTGTTCTAGTCAGTGCCAGCATGATACTATTCTCTAGTCAGTGCCAGCATGATACTATTCTCTGTGTTCTAGTCAGTGCCAGCATGATACTATTCTCTGTGTTCTAGTCAGTGCCAGCATGATACTATTCTCTGTGTTCTAGTCAGTGCCAGCATGATACTATTCTCTGTGTTCTAGTCAGTGCCAGCATGATACTATTCTCTGTGTTCTAGTCAGTGCCAGCATGATACTATTCTCTGTGGTCTAGTCAGTGCCAGCATGATACTATTCTCTGTGTTCTAGTCAGTGCCAGCATGATACTATTCTCTGTGTTCTAGTCAGTGCCAGCATGATACTATTCTCTGTGTTCTAGTCAGTGCCAGCATGATACTATTCTCTGTGTTCTAGTCAGTGCCAGCATGATACTATTCTCTGTGGTCTAGTCAGTGCCAGCATGATACTATTCTAGTGTGCCAGCATGATACTATTCTCTGTGTTCTAGTCAGTGCCCAGCATGATACTATTCTCTGTGTTCTAGTCAGTGCCAGCATGATACTATTCTCTGTGTTCTAGTCAGTGCCAGCATGATACTATTCTCTGTGTTCTAGTCAGTGCCAGCATGATACTATTCTCTGTGTTCTAGTCAGTGCCAGCATGATACTATTCTCTGTGGTCTAGTCAGTGCCAGCATGATACTATTCTCTGTGTTCTAGTCAGTGCCAGCATGATACTATTCTCTGTGTTCTAGTCAGTGCCAGCATGATACTATTCTCTGTGTTCTAGTCAGTGCCAGCATGATACTATTCTCTGTGTTCTAGTCAGTGCCAGCATGATACTATTCTCTCTAGTCAGTGCCAGCATGATACTATTCTCTGTGTTCTAGTCAGTGCCAGCATGATACTATTCTCTGTGTTCTAGTCAGTGCCAGCATGATACTATTCTCTGTGTTCTAGTCAGTGCCAGCATGATACTATTCTCTGTGTTCTAGTCAGTGCCAGCATGATACTATTCTCTGTGGTCTAGTCAGTGCCAGCATGATACTATTCTCTGTGTTCTAGTCAGTGCCAGCATGATACTATTCTCTGTGTTCTAGTCAGTGCCAGCATGATACTATTCTCTGTGTTCTAGTCAGTGCCAGCATGATACTATTCTCTGTGTTCTAGTCAGTGCCAGCATGATACTATTCTCTGTGTTCTAGTCAGTGCCAGCATGATACTATTCTCTGTGCATGATACTATTCTCTAGTCAGTGCCAGCATGATACTATTCTCTGTGTTCTAGTCAGTGCCAGCATGATACTATTCTCTGTGTCTAGTCAGTGCCAGCATGATACTATTCTCTGTGGTCTAGTCAGTGCCAGCATGATACTATTCTCTGTGATACTATTCTCTGTTCTAGTCAGTGCCAGCATGATACTATTCTCTGTGTTCTAGTCAGTGCCAGCATGATACTATTCTCTGTGTTCTAGTCAGTGCCCAGCATGATACTATTCTCTGTGTTCTAGTCAGTGCCAGCATGATACTATTCTCTGTGTTCTAGTCAGTGCCAGCATGATACTATTCTCTGTGTTCTAGTCAGTGCCAGCATGATACTATTCTCTGTGTTCTAGTCAGTGCCAGCATGATACTATTCTCTGTGTTCTAGTCAGTGCCAGCATGATACTATTCTCTGTGTTCTAGTCAGTGCCAGCATGATACTATTCTCTGTGTTCTAGTCAGTGCCAGCATGATACTAGTTCTAGTCAGTGCCAGCATGATACTATTCTCTGTGTTCTAGTCAGCCAGCATGATACTATTCTCTGTGCCAGCATGATACTATTCTCTGTGTTCTAGTCAGTGCCAGCATGATACTATTCTCTGTGTTCTAGTCAGTGCCAGCATGATACTATTCTCTGTGTTCTAGTCAGTGCCAGCATGATACTATTCTCTGTGTTCTAGTCAGTGCCAGCATGATACTATTCTCTGTGTTCTAGTCAGTGCCAGCATGATACTATTCTCTGTGTTCTAGTCAGTGCCAGCATGATACTATTCTCTGTGTTCTAGTCAGTGCCAGCATGATACTATTCTCTGTGTTCTAGTCAGTGCCAGCATGATACTATTCTCTGTGTTCTTCTAGTCAGTGCCAGCATGATACTATTCTCTGTGTTCTAGTCAGTGCCAGCATGATACTATTCTCTGTGTTCTAGTCAGTGCCAGCATGATACTATTCTCTGTGTTCTAGTCAGTGCCAGCATGATACTATTCTCTGTGTTCTAGTCAGTGCCAGCATGATACTATTCTCTGTGTTCTAGTCAGTGCCAGCATGATACTATTCTCTGTGTTCTAGTCAGTGCCAGCATGATACTATTCTCTGTGTTCTAGTCAGTGCCAGCATGATACTATTCTCTGTGTTCTAGTCAGTGCCAGCATGATACTATTCTCTGTGTTCTAGTCAGTGCCAGCATGATACTATTCTCTGTGTTCTAGTCAGTGCCAGCATGATACTATTCTCTGTGTTCTAGTCAGTGCCAGCATGATACTATTCTCTGTGTTCTAGTCAGTGCCAGCATGATACTATTCTCTGTGTCTAGTCAGTGCCAGCATGATACTATTCTCTGTGTTCTAGTCAGTGCCAGCATGATACTATTCTCTGTGGTCTAGTCAGTGCCAGCATGATACTATTCTCTGTGTTCTAGTCAGTGCCAGCATGATACTATTCTCTGTGTTCTAGTCAGTGCCAGCATGATACTATTCTCTGTGTTCTAGTCAGTGCCAGCATGATACTATTCTCTGTGTTCTAGTCAGTGCCAGCATGATACTATTCTCTGTGTCTCTATGATACTATTCTCTGTGTTCTAGCCAGCATGATACTATTCTCTGTGTTCTAGTCAGTGCCAGCATGTTCTAGTCAGTGCCAGCATGATACTATTCTCTGTGTTCTAGTCAGTGCCAGCATGATACTATTCTCTGTGTTCTAGTCAGTGCCAGCATGATACTATTCTCTGTGTTCTAGTGCCAGCATGATACTATTCTCTGTGTTCTGCCAGTGCCAGCATGATACTATTCTCTGTGTTCTAGTCAGTGCCAGCATGATACTATTCTCTGTGTTCTTCAGTGCCAGCATGATACTATTCTCTGTGTTCTAGTCAGTGCCAGCATGATACTATTCTCTGTGTTCTAGTCAGTGCCAGCATGATACTATTCTCTGTGTTCTAGTCAGTGCCAGCATGATACTATTCTCTGTGTTCTAGTCAGTGCCAGCATGATACTATTCTCTGTGTTCTAGTCAGTGCCAGCATGATACTATTCTCTGTGTTCTAGTCAGTGCCAGCATGATACTATTCTCTGTGTTCTAGTCAGTGCCAGCATGATACTATTCTCTGTGTTCTAGTCAGTGCCAGCATGATACTATTCTCTGTGGTCTAGTCAGTGCCAGCATGATACTATTCTCTGTGTTCTAGTCAGTGCCAGCATGATACTATTCTCTGTGTTCTAGTCAGTGCCAGCATGATACTATTCTCTGTGTTCTAGTCAGTGCCAGCATGATACTATTCTTCTAGTCAGTGCCAGCATGATCTGTCTAGTCAGTGCCAGCATGATACTATTCTCTGTGTTCTAGTCAGTGCCAGCATGATACTATTCTCTGTGTTCTAGTCAGTGCCAGCATGATACTATTCTCTGTGTTCTAGTCAGTGCCAGCATGATACTATTCTCTGTGTTCTAGTCAGTGCCAGCATGATACTATTCTCTGTGTTCTAGTCAGTGCCAGCATGATACTATTCTCTGTGTTCAGTCAGTGCCAGCATGATACTATTCTCTGTGTTCTAGTCAGTGCCAGCATGATACTATTCTCTGTGTTCTAGTCAGTGCCAGCATGATACTATTCTGATACTATTCTCTGTGTTCTAGTCAGTGCCAGCATGATACTATTCTCTGTGTTCTAGTCAGTGCCAGCATGATACTATTCTCTGTGTTCTAGTCAGTGCCAGCATGATACTATTCTCTGTGTTCTAGTCAGTGCCAGCATGATACTATTCTCTGTGTTCTAGTCAGTGCCAGCATGATACTATTCTCTGTGATACTATTTCTAGTCAGTGCCAGCATGATACTATTCTCTGTGTTCTAGTCAGTGCCAGCATGATACTATTCTCTGTGTTCTTCAGTGCCAGCATGATACTATTCTCTGTGTTCTAGTCAGTGCCAGCATGATACTATTCTCTGTGTTCTAGTCAGTGCCAGCATGATACTATTCTCTGTGTTCTAGTCAGTGCCAGCATGATACTATTCTCTGTGTTCTAGTCAGTGCCAGCATGATACTATTCTCTGTGTTCTAGTCAGTGCCAGCATGATACTATTCTCTGTGTTCTAGTCAGTGCCAGCATGATACTATTCTCTGTGTTCTAGTCAGTGCCAGCATGATACTATTCTCTGTGTTCTAGTCAGTGCCAGCATGATACTATTCTCTGTGTTCTAGTCAGTGCCAGCATGATACTATTCTCTGTGTTCTAGTCAGTGCCAGCATGATACTATTCTCTGTGTTCTAGTCAGTGCCAGCATGATACTATTCTCTGTGTTCTAGTCAGTGCCAGCATGATACTATTCTCTGTGTTCTAGTCAGTGCCAGCATGATACTATTCTCTGTGTTCTAGTCAGTGCCAGCATGATACTATTCTCTGTGTTCTAGTCAGTGCCAGCATGATTCTCTGTGTTCTACTATTACTATTCTCTGTGTTCTAGTCAGTGCCAGCATGATACTATTCTCTGTGTTCTTCAGCATGATACTATTCTCTGTGTTCTAGTCAGTGCCAGCATGATACTATTCTCTGTGTTCTAGTCAGTGCCAGCATGATACTATTCTCTGTGTTCTAGTCAGTGCCAGCATGATACTATTCTCTGTACTATTCTCTGTGTTCTAGTCAGTGCCAGCATGATACTATTCTCTGTGTTCTAGTCAGTGCCAGCATGATACTATTCTCTGTGTTCTAGTGTGCCAGCATGATACTATTCTCTGTGTTCTAGTCAGTGCCAGCATGATACTATTCTCTGTGTTCTAGTCAGTGCCAGCATGATACTATTCTCTGTGTTCTAGTCAGTGCCAGCATGATACTATTCTCTGTGTTCTAGTCAGTGCCAGCATGATACTATTCTCTGTGTTCTAGTCAGTGCCAGCATGATACTATTCTCTGTGTTCTAGTCAGTGCCAGCATGATACTATTCTCTGTGTTCTAGTCAGTGCCAGCATGATACTATTCTCTGTGTTCTAGTCAGTGCCAGCATGATACTATTCTCTGTGTTCTAGTCAGTGCCAGCATGATACTATTCTCTGTGTTCTAGTCAGTGCCAGCATGATACTATTCTCTGTGTTCTGCCAGCATGATACTATTCTCTGTGTTCTAGTCAGTGCCAGCATGATACTATTCTCTGCCAGCATGATACTATTCTCTGTGTTCTAGTCAGTGCCAGCATGATACTATTCTCTGTGTTCTAGTCAGTGCCAGCATGATACTATTCTCTGTGTTCTAGTCAGTGCCAGCATGATACTATTCTCTGTGTTCTAGTCAGTGCCAGCATGATACTATTTCTGTGTTCTGTGCCAGCATGATACTATTCTCTGTGTTCTAGTCAGTGCCAGCATGATACTATTCTCTGTGTTCTAGTCAGTGCCAGCATGATACTATTCTCTGTGTTCTAGTCAGTGCCAGCATGATACTATTCTCTGTGTTCTAGTCAGTGCCAGCATGATACTATTCTCTGTGTTCTAGTCAGTGCCAGCATGATACTATTCTCTGTGTTCTAGTCAGTGCCAGCATGATACTATTCTCTGTGTTCTAGTCAGTGCCAGCATGATACTATTCTCTGTGTTCTAGTCAGTGCCAGCATGATACTATTCTCTGTGTTCTAGTCAGTGCCAGCATGATACTATTCTCTGTGTTCTAGTCAGTGCCAGCATGATACTATTCTCTGTGTTCTAGTCAGTGCCAGCATGATACTATTCTCTGTGTTCTAGTCAGTGCCAGCATGATAATATTCTCTGTGGCAAAGTAAAGCAGTGGAGTTGAACTTTTAGGATCAACAGTTTGGTGGGTTTTGTTTTATATTCTCTTATTAAATTTCACAATACCTTACGATTTACATGAATCAAAAGCCAATCCTGTTTATTATGTTAGTTAAGGCTATTTTGTTTGTATGGTACAGTATGTTAGTTCTTAGATTCCCGATACCATTACATTTAAAAACAAGTGTGTATCTGCTCTGGTTTGGTTATGTGATTCATCCAATGACAAACTCTGGAAACTTTCACTTGTCTGTTGCTGTTATGACACAAATGCCAGTCGGGTGAATGCCAAACCCCGTCTGTCTAAAGTGTAAATATACCTTTGCCCTATAACTGTCAATATCACAGGACTGTAATGGTTGCAAAAACTGAGCAATATCAGTTGAGCAATGCATCTGTCTGTGCAACAAACAAAACCTGTTGACATTATCCTGTCCTAGGCCGTGGTGTATATATATTTTTACCTTTATTTAACTAGGCAGATCAGTTGAGAACAAATTCTTATTTTCAATGACGGCCTAGGAACAGTGGGTTACCTGCCTTGTTCAGGGGCAGAACAACAGATTTGTACATTGTCAGCTCGGGGATTTGTTCTTGCAACCATTCGGTTACTAGTCCAACGCTCTGACCACTACGCTACCTGCCGCCCCATATAAAGTCAAATAATAATTAAATTGGATAAAAGTGCAACCAGCATTACATATCACTAATTTCTGGCCAGACACAGATAAAACTCTACCTCTAA
Organism: Oncorhynchus keta; assembly: GCF_023373465.1. NCBI lineage: Eukaryota > Metazoa > Chordata > Actinopteri > Salmoniformes > Salmonidae > Oncorhynchus > Oncorhynchus keta. Next base: position 353,325 of record NW_026290798.1, read on the forward strand.
CATACTGTATATAGGAGAGTAAAAACTACCACTAATATACTGTATATAGGAGGGTAAAAACTACCACTAATATACTGTATATAGGAGAGTAAATACTCTACCACTAACATACTGTATATAGGAGAGTAGAAACTAACACTAACATACTGTATATAGGAGAGTAAATACTCTACCACTAACATACTGTATATAGGGTACAAACTACCACTAATATACTGTATATAGGAGAGTAAATACTCTACCACTAACATACTGTATATAGGAGAGTAAAACTCTACCTCTAACATACTGTATATAGGAGAGTAAAACTCTACCTCTAACATACTGTATATAGGAGAGTAAAAACTCTACCTCTAACATACTGTATATAGGAGAGTAAAACTCTACCTCTAACATACTGTATATAGGAGAGTAAAAACTCTATCTCTAACATACTGTATAAAGGAGAGTAAAACTCTACCTCTAACATACTGTATATAGGAGAGTAAAACTCTACCTCTAACATACTGTATATAGGAGAGTAAAAACTCTACCTCTAACATACTGTATATAGGAGAGTAAATACTCTACCACTAACATACTGTATATAGGAGAGTAAAACTCTACCTCTAACATACTGTATATAGGAGAGTAAAAACTCTACCTCTAACATACTGTATATAGGAGAGGAAAGACTCTACCTCTAACATACTGTATATAGGAGAGTAAAACTCTACCTCTAACATACTGTATATAGAAGAGTAAAAACTCTACCTCTAACATACTGTATATAGCAGAGTAAAAATCTACCTCTAACATACTGTATATAGGAGAGTAAAACTCTACCTCTAACATACTGTATATAGGAGAGTAAAACTCTACCTCTAACATACTGTATATAGGAGAGTAAAACTCTACCTCTAACATACTGTATATAGGAGAGTAAAAACTCTATCTCTAACATACTGTATAAAGGAGAGTAAAACTCTACCTCTAACATACTGTATATAGGAGAGTAAAACTCTACCTCTAACATACTGTATATAGGAGAGTAAAAACTCTATCTCTAACATACTGTATAAAGGAGAGTAAAACTCTACCTCTAACATACTGTATATAGGAGAGTAAAACTCTACCTCTAACATACTGTATATAGGAGAGTAAAAACTCTACCTCTAACATACTGTATATAGGAGAGGAAAGACTCTACCTCTAACATACTGTATATAGGAGAGTAAAACTCTACCTCTAACATACTGTATATAGAAGAGTAAAAACTCTACCTCTAACATACTGTATATAGCAGAGTAAAAATCTACCTCTAACATACTGTATATAGCAGAGTAAAACTCTACCTCTAACATACTGTATATAGGAGAGTAAAACTCTACCTCTAACATACTGTATATAGGAGAGTAAAACTCTACCTCTAACATACTGTATACAGTGAAGGGGAAAAAAGGCCCATCCATGTACACCCTCTCCTCCCCTTTCATGCTTATTTTGTATGTCATTTTTTTTCTCTCTCCTCGAGGCAGTTGAGGACCTGAGAGAGAGAGCTCTCTGTACTCACAGTAAGCCCCCCCGTACCTCCACTACCCTTTACCACCCCCTGCCAAACCCACCACCTTTCCCAGCATCTCGGGTCAGGGTGGGGTAGCTAGCACACTACTGTATTGACAATCAGTCAGTGGATGAATCATTAACTTACAAGACCTAACACTGGGACTGACATACAGGTAAGCAAGCAAACAGTTCAGATATCCTTTATTGAGATGAGGAGAGAGGGAGTGAGGGGGAAAAGGAGGGGTGGAGAGAGAGAGTGAATGAGAGATAGAGAGAGGGAGAGAGAGAGAGAGAGAGAGGAAAAGAGAGCAAGAGAGAGAGAGAGAGAGGAAAAAGAGAGAGAGAGAGAGAGAGAGAGAGAGAGGGGGGGGAGAGAGAGTGAATGAGAGATAGAGAGAGGGAGAGAGGAAAAGAGAGCAAGAGAGAGAGAGGAAAAGAGAGAGAGAGAGGGAGAGAGAGAGAGAGAGAGAGAGAGAGAGAGAGAGAGAGAGAGAGAGCGAGAGAGAGAGAGAGAGAAAGAGAGAGGGAGAGGGGAGAGAGAGGGAGAGCAAAAGAGAGAGAGAGAGAAGAGAAAAGAGAGAAAAGAGGGAGGGAAGAAGGAGGGTTATGGGTGGAGCTGCAGAGGAACAGTCCGGGGTTTATATGGTGATATTATTTTAATGTCAGAACCCTGTTCCAATGTAAGCAGCATGGGGAGTACTGGCCATCACTTCAATCATAGCCAGGTCAATGGCCGTACTGTTTGTGCCATTAGACTTCTCATTAAACGTGAATCAATAAAGGGTAAGCAAATACACACATACCTCAACATCACACATGTTCACTTCAGACAAACCTTATTTGGCTGTTTCTCGACAAACACCTTCAGCACATCTCAAATTCATACATGTTTATTTTTTCTCTCCTAAATGGTTTGAATGTAGAATTTGCATCCTGGCATCCACCAGGCTGTCTGTGTCGTCTGTGTTTATGCTACTGTACAGTAAACGCTAAGGTGTGTTTCTCTATATACAATATTATCTACATAGAATGTCATTACCTGTCAATGATCCTTATGACCTTGATGAAACCTCTGTGGTTCTTCACATGTTATACAACGCCAGACTGTTTCGTGTGTGGCAGAAGTTGGATGATGCTGTATTCACATTAGTTGTATAAACATTCCACACAAAAATGGATTCCCAATAACTAGGCCAAGAACAAAGTAGTAGGCATATTCACAATTAAGAGTAGTCATTGGTCCCATTCAGTAGGACTCGATAATAACAATGACGTCAGTACAGATAAAACGACCGACATCTTCCTTCACCACAAGATCTCTAATCAAAGATTCCCAAAGTGCAGTCGACTGCTGAACCAGAACCACAGGACATGCTTGTGATGTAGTCTATAGTGCATTCAGCCATGCCTGTCTGGTTTCACCTATTCTCCAAATGCCAAGGCAAGGTCAGCAGTTGGCGGGTGGTCCATGGTGAGTTAGAGAGAGGAGAGACAGATTTGGAGAGAGAGAGATGTAGAGAGAGTGATGGAGAGAGGGAGAACGATGTGGATGGAGAGAGCGAGAGAGAGATGGGGAAAGAGGGCGGAGTCGCTGTTGGAAGTTGCCACCAGATGGAGGTGTTGCTGAGAACAGACCACCCAAGTGGAGCGTGTGTGAGGTTGACCCAGTTAATTTTATCACTGGAGTCATTGGCTGCATCCCATAGGGACGAGGGTGCCATTAGGGACGTAGCAATGTCTCACCCATAGGGGACATGAAAGAAAAGGGGGATATTATATTGAGGCTGTAGTTTTCCAGTATGTTTCCAGTGTGTTTTCAGTGCAGGTCATTGAGATAAAGGCATTGAAAATGGTCCGGGGGACATTCTGGTGTCGGGAGTGTTTTCAAGAGGCAGGGAGGTGTAAAGATCCATTGTACTGTACCATAACCACTCAGGTTTGTGCAGGTGTTGGTGTGTGGGGGTATTTGTGTATGTTTGTGCCCATTTTGTGCTGTGTCTGTGTGTGTTTATGTGTGTCTGCGTACGCAAATGTGTTTGATTGTGCAAATACGGGAGCGTGCAGGCGTGCGCACGTGAAATGTGTGTATGTGGTTTACAAAAGGTGGGCTGGTGGGTGGTAATGTGGGTAAAAGATGCAATGCCTCCTTCATACAGCATCTGTTAGATCTGCAAGCTATTCAGTCACTTACATAACACCCCTGTAGTTCTAACCTATTACCTCCAACAGAAACGCCATTCACACAGACAGTACTGCAGGTCTGTGGCACAAGCTCGCCGGCCAATACCTGCGGTTCATTTTCTGCTATTCAACACAGAGAACATTTTGCAGTTTTAAAGCAAATTTCCTGTAATTCAAAAAACATTGCTTATGACTTGTTCATTTGCTATCCGGGGGGACCACCCCCCTTCCCAAAACATGAGTATTATTATTTTGGGGGGCGGAGAGGGGTTGTGGGCCCCCCAAAATGTGTGTGTGTGCTAAATATGCAGTAGTGTTGTTGTTTCACACTCTAGCTAAACATGTTTCTGACTGAACAAGGCTCTAGTCTTAAAGACTAGAAGATGGTGTCTGGATCAGGCTTTCTTTTATTGATGGCTGTAATACATCACGTTTGATGACGTTGAGTAAAAAACAACACCTGTTGACTGTGAGATGTTTATGTACATGTAAGTGTAGTGTAGAGTAGCATGAACAGTATGGTCAAGTATGGGGGTATATAAGTAGGTGCAGACTTTACCCTCTTTCTAGTGGTGGTCCTTTCTCTCTCTCTCCCTTTCTCTCTCTCTCCCTTTCTCTCTCTCCTCTCTCTCTTTCTCTCTCTCCCTTTCTCTCTCTCTCCCTTTCTCTCTCTCTCCCTTTCTCTCTCTCTCTCTCTCCCTTCCTCTCTCTCTCTCTCTCCCTTTCTCTCTCCCTTTCTCTCTCCCTTCCTCTCTCTCTCTCCCTTTCTCTCTCTCTCTCTCCCTTTCTCTCTCTCTCTCTCTCTCTCTCTCTCTCTCTCTCTCTCTCTCTCTCTCTCTCTTTCTCTCTCTCTCTCTCTCTCTCTCTCTCTCTCTCTCTCTCTCTCTCTCTCTCTCTCTCTCTCTCTCTCTCTCTCCTCTTCTCTCTCTCTCTCTCTCTCTCTCTCTCTCTCTCTCTCTCTCTCTCTCTCTCTCTCTCTCTCTCTCTCGCTCCTCCTTCCTCCTCCCTCCTTCATGCCTGGGCAGAAGTCTATATGAGGTGCAAAAGACTGGTACACACTAAGTCACAGGAGGGAATTATTGTCCAGGTAAGTTTCACCTTTTCCTACAAACTTATGGATAATGATGTTATTCAAACATTTTTTTATTAATGAATGAACAATTAAAATAACAGTCAAGCATCTATAGTTAAATAAAGTCATAGGAATACTACATTTGAAATACAATGAAATACAATGAAATATGGTCATCATCAGTCTATGTTCTTAAATCTGTGGGGTATGTGAGAAGAGAGGCCAGTGCTGAATGATCAATGATCTACATCATTCCAAGTCAGTACTAATGTTAATAGTCATGAATTTACTAGTATTGTTCTCCAATTACAAAAAGTTAATGTACTTACTAACGAGTTGTAATCTAATTTCAGAACTTAGTTGTACATGTAATTAGTTGAGGTACAGTACAATGGAACATCAATGCATGAATAGTGGTGAGAAGCATGGTTGTAGTCTGGGTGTTTTAGTAACGCTTTATCAGTAGCCATAAAACTGTCCCCCAAAAAATTTGAAACAATCAATAAATTATTGTGAAATAATAAATCATTTATTTAACACAGCAGTTGTGCACAACCTTCATAAATGTCATTATATTACAGATGCTCTGTATGCTCCTAATGTACTAGCTACTGCATAGCTATGTGCTTCCTCATTCAATTCATTCCTGAGATTTAAGAAATACATTTAATCTGAGCATATTTCTCCTGGTGGTTTTCATAAGGCGCGGGTGTATATGATGTAAGACATTCATTAGTCAAAGACGCACAGTGAGCAGCATACAGTAAGGCTCTGTTCCACCTCTGCACAGCCTCACCACCGACAGGGCAGCAGGACTCGCTAGGTCTCAGTTCCCAGTCCTGACACCTTTTTCCTACTACAAAATTAAGTAACTTGCTAGCCGAGGAGGTGACCTGGCCTTGTCATTTAATCAGACATTGGAGTTAGCCATCCAGTGAGAGAAATATTTGTTATTTCTGTCATCAGAGTATCTATGTGTAAAATGCTTTCCAGATATTCCCTTGCTTGCTCAAGCTCTTTAACTGTACTGTACTGTACTAAGCATCAGTGGAGACTGCTGAGGGGAGGACGGCTCACAATAACGTCTGGAACGGAGGAAATGGAATGGAATACAAAATAATTGAAATCATGAGTTTGATGTATATTATTTACATTCCACCCATTTAAAAAACTGGAGGCCCCTTACACTTCAATGTTGTGATCGAAAATCCTGGCGAAATGCATAGCACATAGAATAAAAAAGGTTTTACCAGATATTGTTCATCCTGATCAGACAGGTTTTTTAAATGGTAATATATAGGAGCTAATATATGGCAATTACTTGAAACAATTGAACATTATGAAACATCAATGATACCAGACCTGGTCTTCATAGCAGATTTTGAAAAGGCGTTTGATAAAGTATAACAAGAATTTATAAATAAATGCCTGGGTTACTTTAATTTCCGCAAATCTCTTATACAAAGAGTTAAAGTTATGTACAGCAACCCCGGATGTAAAATAGTAAATAATGGTTACTTCTCAGAAAGTATTGAGCTTTAAGAGGAGTAAAAGAGGAGTAAAACAAGGCTGTCCGTTGTCTCCATATCTATTTATAATGGCCATTGAAATGCTGCTATTAAAATGAGATCCAACAAGAACATCAAAGGGTTAGAAATCCAGGGGATAAAAACAGTGTCAATGCATACCGACGACTCAAGTTTTTACTTAAGTCCACAATCTGGATCCCTGCACAGTCTCATTGAAGATCTTGATCACTTTTCTAGCCTCTCTGGACTAAAACCGAATTATGACAAGTGTACCATATTATGTATTGGATCGTGAAAAAATAAATTGTTTACACTACCTTGTAGTTTACCACTTTAATGGGTGGATGGAGAAGTAGACATACTTGGTATTCACATCTAAAAAAACACACTTTCCACAATCAATTTCAATAGAAAGTTAGCAAAAATGGATACAATTCTACAACCATGTAAATACTTGTCTATTTATGGAAAGACACATTGAATAACTCTTTGGTTTTATCACAGTTAACTTACTTACTAATGGCACTGCCAACTCTAGAAGACTTGTTTTTTAAATCATATGAGCAGAAAATATTTCATTTTATTTGGAATGCTAAGCCAGTCAAAATGAAACGTGCCTATTTATATAATGAATATGAGTTTGGGGGGCTAAAATTATTAAATGTTAAAGCTTAAACCTCTCATTAAAAGCTTCACTCATCCCTAAATTATACTAAACCCAAAATGGTTCTCCAGTAGATTATTAAGGAAGGCTCATCCTTTGTTTAAAAAAATAGCCTTTTTGCCTTTATACAGATTACAACTTCTCATTTCTGACTAATTGAAAATGAAATGTTGTTTAAAGTATTGGCCTTTCTTAAACAAGCCATACAAAGATGGTTACAATTTCAGTTTTATCCTCCATAAAAGATAAAGCAAATATTACAACAAATGTTATGGATAAACTCAAACATATTGATTAATTAAAAAAACATCTTTATGGAAAAAATGTTTTAAAATGGTGTTATATTTATTCATGATATTATGAATAGAAACGGAGGAGTTATGTCACATATGCAGCTGTCGAAAATATATGGGAATATCTGCTCAATCCAAACTTACAAACAACTGATTGCAGCACTAACACAAAAATGGAGGCAAGTGGAAAACAGAAATAGAATAATGTGTCCCTGAACAAAGAGGGGGTCAAAATCAAAAGTAACAGTTTGGCCACCAGCTGCATTAAGTACTGCAGAGCATCCCCTCCTCATGGACTGCACCAGATTTGCCAGTTCTTGCTGTGAGATGTTACCCCACTCTTCCACCAAGGCACCTGCAAGTTCCCGGACATTTCTGGGGGGAATGGCCCTAGCCCTCACCCTCCGATCCAACATGTCCCAGACGTGCTCAATGGGATTGAGGACTTCGCTGGCCATGGCAGAACTCTGACATTCCTGTCTTGCAGGAAATCACGCACAGAACGAGCAGTATGGCTGGTGGCATTGTCATGCTGGAGGGTCATGTCAGGATTAGCCTGCAGGAAGGGTTACCACATGAGGGAGGAGGATGTCTTCCTTGTAACGCACAGCATTGAGATTGCCTGCAACGACAACAAGCTCAGTCTGATGATGCTGTGACACACCGCCCCAGACCACGACGGACCCTCCACCTCCAAATCGATCCCGCTCCAGAGTACAGGCCTCAGTGTAACGCTCACTCCTTCGACGATAGACGTGAATCCTACTATCACCCGTGGTGAGACAAAACCACAACTCGTCAGTGAAGAGCACTTTTTGCCAGTCCTGTCTGGTCAAGCGACGGTGTGTTTGTGCCCCTAGGCGACGTTGTTGCTGATGATGTCTGGTGAGGACCTGCCTTACAACAAGCCTACAACCCTCAGTCCAGCCTCTCTCAGCCTATCGCGGAAGTCTGAGCACTGATTGAGGGATTGTGCGTTCCTGGTGTAACTCGTGCAGTTGTTGTTCCCATCCTGTACCTGTCCCGCAGGTGTGATGTTCGGATGTACCGATCCTGTGCAGGTGTTGTTACACGTGGTCTGTCACTGTGAGGCAGATCAGCTGTCCGTCCTGTCTCCCTGTAGCGCTGTCTTAGGCGTCTCAGTACGGACACTGCAATTTATTGCCCTGGCCACATCTGCAGTCCTCATGCCTCCTTGCAGAATGCCTAAGGCACGTTCACGCAGATGAGCAAGGACCCTGGGCATCTTTCTTTTGGTGTTTTTCAGAGTTAGTAGAAAGGCCTCTGTAGTGTCCTAAGTTTTCGTAACTGTGACCTTAATTGCCTACCGTCTGTAAACTGTTAGTGTCTTAATGACCATTCCACAGGTGCATGTTCATAATTGTTTATGGTTCATTGAACAAGGATGGGAAACAGTGTTTAAACCCTTTACAATGAAGATCTGTGAAGTTCTTTGGATTTCTACGAATTATCTTTGAAAGACAGGGTCCTGAAAAAGGGACGAGTTTATATGGGATTAAAGAGCTGAGGTCTATGGTGATAGGTGGGATGGGCTGAGAGTGGCAGAGGGGTGGGATTAAAGAGCTGAGGTCTATGGTGATAGGTGGGATGGGCTGAGAGTGGCAGAGGGGTGGGATTAAAGAGCTGAGGTCTATGGTGATAGGTGGGATGGGCTGAGAGTGGTTGAGGGGTGGGATTAAAGAGCTGAGGTCTATGGTGATAGGTGGGATGGGCTGAGAGTGGCAGAGGGGTGGGATTAAAGAGCTGAGGTCTATGGTGATAGGTGGGATGGGCTGAGAGTGGCAGAGGGCTGGGATTAAAGAGCTGAGGTCTATGGTGATAGGTGGGATGGGCTGAGAGTGGCAGAGGGGTGGGATTAAAGAGCTGAGGTCTATGGTGATAGGTGGGAAGGGCTGAGAGTGGCAGCGGGGTGGGATTAAAGAGCTGAGGTCTATGGTGATAGGTGGGATGGGCTGAGAGTGGTAGAGGGGTGGGATTAAAGAGATGAGGTCTATGGTGATAGGTGGGATGGGCTGAGAGTGGCAGAGGGGTGGGATTAAAGAGATGAGGTCTATGGTGATAGGTGGGATGGGCTGAGAGTGGTAGAGGGGTGGGATTAAAGAGCTGAGGTCTATGGTGATAGGTGGGATGGGCTGAGAGTGGCTGAGGGGTGGGATTAAAGAGCTGAGGTCTATGGTGATAGGTGGGATGGGCTGAGAGTGGCTGAGGGGTGGGATTAAAGAGCTGAGGTCTATGGTGATAGGTGGGATGGGCTGAGAGTGGCTGAGGGGTGGGATTAAAGAGATGAGGTCTATGGTGATAGGTGGGATGGGCTGAGAGAAGCTGAGGGGTGGGATTAAAGAGATGAGGTCTATGGTGATAGGTGGGATGGGCTGAGAGAGGCTGAGGGGTGGGATTAAAGAGATGAGGTCTATGGTGATAGGTGGGATGGGCTGAGAGTGGTAGAGGGGTGGGATTAAAGAGCTGAGGTCTATGGTGATAGGTGGGATGGGCTGAGAGTGGCTGAGGGGTGGGATTAAAGAGCTGAGGTCTATGGTGATAGGTGGGATGGGCTGAGAGTGGCTGAGGGGTGGGATTAAAGAGCTGAGGTCTATGGTGATAGGTGGGATGGGCTGAGAGTGGCTGAGGGGTGGGATTAAAGAGATGAGGTCTATGGTGATAGGTGGGATGGGCTGAGAGAGGCTGAGGGGTGGGATTAAAGAGATGAGGTCTATGGTGATAGGTGGGATGGGCTGAGAGAGGCTGAGGGGTGGGATTAAAGAGATGAGGTCTATGGTGATAGGTGGGATGGGCTGAGAGTGGCTGAGGGGTGGGATTAAAGAGCTGATGTCTATGGTGATAGGTGGGATGGGCTGAGAGTGGCTGAGGGGTGGGATTAAAGAGCTGAGGTCTATGGTGATAGGTGGGATGGGCTGAGAGAGGTGGGGTGGGATTAAAGAGCTGATGTCTATGGTGATAGGTGGGATGGGCTGAGAGTGGCTGAGGGTGGGATTAAAGAGCTGAGGTCTATGGTGATAGGTGGGATGGGCTGAGAGAGGCAGAGGGGTGGGATTAAAGAGCTGAGGTCTATGGTGATAGGTGGGATGGGCTGACCTGGTAGAGGGGTGGGATTAAAAAGCTGATGTCTATGGTGATAGGTGGGATGGGCTGAGAGTGGCATTAAAGAGCTGAGGTCTATGGTGATAGGTGGGATGGGCTGAGAGAGGTAGAGGGGTGGGATTAAAGAGCTGAGGTCTATGGTGATAGGTGGGATGGGCTGAGAGAGGCAGAGGGGTGGGATTAAAGAGCTGATGTCTATGGTGATAGGTGGGATGGGCTGAGAGTGGCTGAGGGGTGGGATTAAAGAGATGATGTTTGGTAATGTATTATTGTTATGTGACTGCTTTATATAAAAGTACCATGTATGTAAAATGTGTATGCAAAATGTATACGTAAAATGTATGTATATGTAAAAAAAATAGATTTTTCCTCAAAATGGGTTAATAACAAAAAAAGATGTGCCACTGATTCCACTCCAGCCTTTACCACCAGCCTGTCCTCCCTAATTAAGGTGCCACCAACCTCCTGTGATAAGCATAATGTGCTCATTGAAAGCAATCCAAATAGTCTTTGTCAGTTTGGATGTGGGGGTTTGACCTCAAGGAGGACTTCTGGAGAGAGCTACTACAAGTAGTTGGGTTTGTACGGTATAATAGCCCCTTTCTTCACCTGGTGAGGGAGCAAAAAAATGAATAGTTTAGGAGCAAAGTGAGGAAAGGGTTCAGTGTATGTGTTTGGAGAAGGAGAGCGGAAACGTCCAGTGAAAATGTACAGCAGCACCGCAGAATATACTACTAGTAGTGAACACAGTGCTTATCTGTTGTGCTCTGAGCCTCTGGCTCGTAGTCACTACATACCTCTACAGCCAATGGCCACAGCACAAACCTAACTTCATGACTTGGTTCCAGAATGGCTTTGCATATGTTAATAAACTGTAATCTGAGTATACTCGTCTTGGCTGACTTGTTTATTCTTTTTCATTTGTAGGATTGTCTAGCCTCCTCTCCACTGAGACACTGGGGAAGGAGTTTATAGAACTGTTGGAATTCGGACCATCCAAAAACTATTCTGCCTCAAAATGTTGTTTTCTCTAGCCCTCCTCTTCCTGCTAACCCCGTTCCCCTCCCTTCAAACTCCAGTAACCAATGAGAAAAGAAACGCCACAGGAACAGGAAGTGAACCGAAACCCTATGTCCTACTCACCCTCGCAAGACCAAAAACCGCAGCCACGCTCGTGAATGTCAACAAAGAGACCCCTAAGCCCACTCTGAAAGCCCTAAACCCAACTGCACTCAATCAGACAAATCCAGCCCCCTCAAGCACCCTCAAAACTCCAACAGCCACGCTCGTGAAACTCAACAAAGAGACCCCTAAGCCCACTCTGAAAGCCCTAAGCCCAACTATAGCCAATCAGACACATCCAGCCCCCTCAAGCCCCCTCAAACCTCCAACAGCCACGCTCGTCAAACTCACCAAAGAGACCCCTAAGCCCACTCTGAAAGCCCTAAACCCAACTGCAGCCAATCAGACACATCCAGCCCCCTCAAGCCCCCTCAAAACTCCAACAGCCACGCTCGTGAAACTCAACAAAGAGACCCCTAAGCCCACTCTGAAAGCCCTAAGCCCAACTATAGCCAATCAGACACATCCAGCCCCCTCAAGCCCCCTCAAACCTCCAACAGCCACGCTCGTCAAACTCACCAAAGAGACCCCTAAGCCCACTCCGAAAACCCTAAGCCCACCTATAGCCAATCAGATTCATCCAGCCCCCTCAAGCCCCCTCAAACCTCCAACAGCCACGCTCGTCAAACTCACCAAAGAGACCGCTAAGCCCACTCCGAAAGCCCTAAGCCCAACTATAGCCAATCAGATTCATCCAGCCCCCTCAACCCCCCTCAAACCTCCAACAGCCACGCTCGTCAAACTCACCAAAGAGACCCCTAAGCCCACTGTGAAAACCCTAAACCCAGCTGCAGCGAATCAGACACATCTAGCCCCCTCGACCCCCCTTAAGCCTCCAACAGCCACGTTTATCAAACTCACCAAAGAGACCCCTAAACCCACTGTGAAAGCCCTAAGCCCAACTGCAGCCAATCAGACTCATCCAGCCCCCTCGACCCCCCTCAAGCCTCCAACAGCCATGTTCATCAAACTCACCAAAGAGACCCCTAAGCCCACTGTGAAAGCCCTAAGCCCAGCTGCAACCAATCAGACACATCCAGCCCCCTCAACCCCCCTCAAATCTCCAACAGCCATGCTCGTCAAACTCACCAAAGAGACCCCTAAGCCCACTGTGAAAGCCCTAAGCCCAACCGAAGCCAATCAGATTCTTCCAGCCCCTTCAACCCCCCTCAAGCCTCTCACAGCCAGTGGTCCAAAGACCACAACCAAAGACAAACCCTCCATCACACTGCCGCATCCCATCCCCATCAAGGTGCTCATCACTTCTGACTCTGGCTGCATCAGTAAGGACACCCAGAGCGACGCAAGCAACCGCACCAAGGAGCAGACCCAGACCCATGAGCTGAAGCTGAAGCCTGGCTTTCCTCTAACCCTGACCCACCGCATCAGTCTGGTTCCTACCTCCTGCACCGGGGGATGTGTGGCTGAGATGGCAGCACTGAAAGGACGTGTTGGCAGGCTGGAGAAAGAGATGTCCCTCATGAAGAGTAAATGTACGACTGGTCTTCTTTAGTTACACATAACCGTAACATCCTAGTCGCAAACCTCTTTCATATAATAACTTCATTCTGATATGGAGATTATCCATGAGGCTAGTTTGAATTAAATCCAGTCTTTCTGGTAAAAAACATTAACATTTCATCTTTTGATGTTTGCTCTGTCTGGTTTCATACTGTATACTCTCTTCCCCTTCCTACCAGGTGCTTCCTGCTCCAAAGGCCCATGTCACAATGACTGCAGTGCGAATGGGAAATGTGAGAAGGGAAAGTGTGTCTGCCTCCCAGGGTTCCTTGGTCTAGACTGCAGTAAATGTACAGCTGGAGCTGACTGCAGTAAAAGTCAGTTACTGTGCCTTCTTCATTTGATCTGACCTGTCTTCTTTGATCTGATTTTCTTTATTGCAATTCAGCTAGAAGGTTAACTTCCAGTCGCCATACACAAGCACACCACTTAGAATGCATGCCTAATATACATTCCTTCATTCTAAGTTGTATGCTTGTGTGTTTATTGGAACACATATTTTTTTGTCTCATCTCCAGAAGGTCCCAAAGACAAAATCCAGATAACGGTGGAGACGGTGGCGTTGAAGGTATCACCTGAGAGCAGTGCTATCACAGAGAGTCTGCAGGGGAAGAAGACCAAGGCAGACCAAATCCTCTTCCAGAAGAAAACAGAGCAAAAGAAACCCACAGCCGCCAAAGAGGATGGTGACATCAAAAGCAAAACGAAAGGGACCACAAGTGTAAAAGCAGGGCTCACCAAGACACAAGCCAAACAAGGGGTTACTGTCACTAAAACCAAAACCACCCATTCCAATGCTACCAAGACTGGACTGGGCCGACCAACCGTCGGACAGGTTCTGTTGAAACACCATGGAGGAAGAAAGCAAGAGAGCAAAGGCAAAACGACAGTTATAAAGAAGCTGTCTAAACCTGACCTGAAGTTGAAAGGAACAGTGAAGGAGGAATCTGGAGGTAAAGCCAATGCTGAAGCTGGCAACCTCCAAGACCAGCCTCAAGACAATGTCACCCAAAGCACTGTGAAGACGTTTGTGAACAAAACCCGGTCAGCAAAAGAGACTCTGGAGCAGTCGACGTTGGCTGAGAAGAATGTGACTCTAACATCTGGAAAGAAAACAGTCAAAAAGGTGAAATTAGTTCAGGGGACTATGAACGTTACAAAGGTGTCATTGGCTTTTGATATCACTAAGGCTGGGACGGGCAAGATCACCCTTACAAAGGACATTAAGACAGAGGCAGACATCTCCTCAGGCACATCTAAAACTACTGTGAAGACAGGGTCAGGCAAAGGGAAGCCAGTCCCACGGAAGAGTCAGTATGTTGTGAACATGACCACTGTGGAGACCACCTCTGAAGTCAAAGTCTTCAGCAACAAGACAACAACTATCCAGTCTTCCAAAAACACCACCAGGAAAGCAGGAACAGGAGTGGGCCGTGGACTTGGCTCTGTGAAGGTTCAGAACATCACCACGTACGGCTTCACCCTCACATGGTCGGCCCCAACAGCCATGTTTAAGAACTTCACTGTGTCCAGAAGAGAGCACAGGGCAGAGGGTGAGGAAGAGGAGGAGGAAGAGGGGGAGGAGGGAGCTGCTCTCAGGGAAGAGGACAGAGTAGCCGGAGTCGTAAACTCCACCATTGAGATCCGAAAACAGAGCCCTAATGGAACCGTGGCTTTCCCCACTAAAGCTCCCGGTAGCTCCAGAGGTAAAGCTCACACAAAGAGGGTGTCCGTTGTTCTCCCTGACAGCGTTCGCTCTGTGGAGTTCAGTAACCTGCGACCTCAGACCCGATACTCCCTTCACATATGTGGCACCACTTCCGGATCCCGCTCCAAGATTCACAGAGTAACCACCATGACAGGTAATTAGGAGAACCAAACCCACATAGAGATTTATTCAGAATATTTGACCATAACTTTTTATGAATAACTCCTATAGTAATGTATCTTTTCATTCAATGTGCTTGTTCATGTATTGGATAGCCTGCATGTCTCTCTTTCATTTAAACTGTGGCTGCACTAAACACATCACTCAACACATCACTTGTGTTGAGACAGAATATCCCATTGTATATTTATTTTCTATACTTCAAATGTACTGGGACTTTAGTGACTTTTTAACCTTTTCCTTCACCACGTTTCAGCCTCATGTTCGTTGCCTCCAGTACAATACCAGTGTCTACATATGTGAAAATGGTGAATTTCCACCTTTTGTAGAAGAAGACAAAATAAAGTTAAAAAATGATCAAAAGGTAACCGTTTTAAAAACACAATGACATTCACTGTGACCTGGGGAGCAAGAAAATACCCTCCTTCTGACTAGAAACTCCTTTTGAAAATCACAATTTTTATTACTTTTAATCCAACCCTGTGATGTCACAGAGAAGCAGTTTATAGGACCTTTCAACTCATCTTTTTAACACACAGAATATAGAAACGCCCTGTTTTCACACATGTTGACACTGGTGTGGTGCTGGAGACAATGAATATGAGGTTCCTTTAAATATCCTCTTCTGGCCTCTCCTCTTCCTTATTCATTTTCCTCCCCATGCAGGACCTGAGCCACCCACCGAGCTGGTGTTTAGTAACGTGACAGAAGCCTCTCTTTCTGTGTCCTGGTCCAAACCAAAGAACAAAATCTCAGGCTTCAAAATCACATACTCTCACTCAGTCACGGGTAAGTTACTGTTTCCTTAGCTTTTATCATCTACCTCTAAGTCAGGGTTTTCTAAAACTGGGTCCTAAGGCCCCTCCTTGACAATGAGAATTTGAATCTGCTGTGTAGTGCTAGGGCAGGTTTGGGAAACCCTACTATAAGTGACAAGGTGATGAAACGTTGAACACTTTAAAAATAGTTTTTTCACACCCCATTTGTCAGCACAAGGGCTTCACCAGAATCATTCAAGTGGAATGTACAACTTTGTAGCATTCTTGTGTACTCCATTAATGAATGACATATCAGCTGTTCAGTCAAAATACCTCCGTCATCCACAAACACTGACACTGTTTAAGTGTCAATCATGGCCGGTGTCCCAAATGGCACCCTATTCCCTATGTGTCAAATGTAGTGCATCATAAAGTGAATAGGGTGCCATTTGTTTTCCCCAGAGGACCAGTGTGTTACTATGTCTATTATCATGACAGGAGAGAGTGGTTCTGTGTCTGTCTGTCATCCTGACAGGAGAGAGTGGTTCTGTGCCTGTCTGTCATCCTGACAGGAGAGAGTGGTTCTGTGTCTGTCTGTCATCATGACAGGAGAGAGTGGTTCTGTGTTTGTCTGTCATCCTGACAGGAGAGAGTGGTTCTGTGCCTGTCTGTCATCCTGACAGGAGAGAGTGGTTCTGTGTCTGTCTGTCATCATGACAGGAGAGAGTGGTTCTGTGTTTGTCTGTCATCCTGACAGGAGAGAGTGGTTCTGTGCCTGTCTGTCATCCTGACAGGAGAGAGTGGTTCTGTGTCTGTCTGTCATCCTGACAGGAGAGAGTGGTTCTGTGTCTGTCTGTCATCCTGACAGGAGAGAGTGGTTCTGTGCCTGTCTGTCATCCTGACAGGAGAGAGTGGTTCTGTGTCTGTCTGTCATCCTGACAGGAGAGAGTGGTTCTGTGTTTGTCTGTCATCCTGACAGGAGAGAGTGGTTCTGTGTCTGTCTGTCATCCTGACAGGAGAGAGTGGTTCTGTGTCTGTCTGTCATCCTGACAGGAGAGAGTGGTTCTGTGTTTGTCTGTCATCCTGACAGGAGAGAGTGGTTCTGTGTCTGTCTGTCATCCTGACAGGAGAGAGTGGTTCTGTGTCTGTCTGTCATCCTGACAGGAGAGAGTGGTTCTGTGCCTGTCTGTCATCCTGACAGGAGAGAGTGGTTCTGTGTTTGTCTGTCATCCTGACAGGAGAGAGTGGTTCTGTGTCTGTCTGTCATCCTGACAGGAGAGAGTGGTTCTGTGTTTGTCTGTCATCCTGACAGGAGAGAGTGGTTCTGTGCCTGTCTGTCATCCTGACAGGAGAGAGTGGTTCTGTGTTTGTCTGTCATCCTGACAGGAGAGAGTGGTTCTGTGCCTGTCTGTCATCCTGACAGGAGAGAGTGGTTCTGTGTTTGTCTGTCATCCTGACAGGAGAGAGTGGTTCTGTGTCTGTCTGTCATCATGACAGAAGAGAGTGGTTCTGTGTCTGTCTGTCATCCTGACAGGAGAAAGTGGTTCTGTGTTTGTCTGTCATCCTGACAGAAGAGAGTGGTTCTGTGTCTGTCTGTCATCCTGACAGGAGAAGTGGTTCTGTGTCTGTCTGTCATCATGACAGGAGAGAGTGGTTGTGTCTGTCATCCTGACAGGAGAGAGTGGTTCTGGTTCTGTCATCCTGACAGAAGAGAGTGGTTCTGTGTCTGTCTGTCATCCTGACAGGAGAGAGTGGTTCTGTGTTTGTCTGTCATCCTGACAGGAGAGAGTGGTTCTGTGTCTGTCTGTCATCCTGACAGGAGAGAGTGGTTCTGTGTCTGTCTGTCATCCTGACAGGAGAAAGTGGTTCTGTGTTTGTCTGTCATCCTGACAGAAGAGAGTGGTTCTGTGTCTGTCTGTCATCCTGACAGGAGAGAGTGGTTCTGTGTTTGTCTGTCATCCTGACAGGAGAGAGTGGTTCTGTGTCTGTCTGTCATCCTGACAGGAGAGAGTGGTTCTGTGTCTGTCTGTCATCCTGAGAGTGGTTCTGTGGTCTGTCATCCTGACAGGAAAGTGGTTCTGTGTCTGTCATCCTGACAGGAGAGAGTGGTTCTGTGTCTGTCTGTCATCATGACTGGAGAGAGTGATTCTGTGTCTGTCTGTCATCCTGACAGGAGAGAGTGGTTGTGTGTCTACAGTATGTCTGTCATCATGACAGGAGAGAGTGGTTCTGTGTCTGTCTGTCATCCTGACAGGAGAGAGTGGTTCTGTGTCTGTCATCCTGACAGGAGAGAGTGGTTCTGTGTCTGTCTGTCATCCTGACAGGAGAGAGTGGTTCTGTGTCTGTCTGTCATCCTGACAGGAGAGAGTGGTTCTGTGTCTGTCTGTCATCCTGACAGGAGAGAGTGGTTCTGTGTCTGTCTGTCATCCTGACAGGAGAGAGTGGTTCTGTCTGTCATCATGACAGGAGAGAGTGGTTCTGTGTCTGTCTGTCATCATGACAGGAGAGAGTGGTTCTGTGTCTGCTGTCATCATGACAGAAGAGAGTGGTTGTGTCTGTCATCTGACAGTGGTTCTGTGTATGTCTGTCATCCTGACAGGAGAGAGTGGTTCTGTGTCTACAGTATGTCTGTCATCCATGACAGGAGAGAGTGGTTCTGTGTCTGACAGTATGTCTGTCATCCTGACAGGAGAGAGTGGTTCTGTCTGTCATCATGACAGGAGAGAGTGGTTCTGTGTCTGTCATCCTGACAGGAGAGAGTGGTTCTGTGTATGTCTGTCATCCTGACAGGAGAGAGTGGTTCTGTGTCTGTCATCTGACAGGAGGAGGAGTGGTTCTGTGTCTGTCATCCTGACAGGAGAGAGTGGTTCTGTGTCTACAGTATGTCTGTCATCATCAGTGGTTCTGTCCAAGTCTGATCATGACAGAAGAGAGTGGTTGTGTGTCTGTATGTCTGTCATCATGACAGAAGAGAGTGTTCTGTGTCTGTGTCTGTCATCCTGACAGGAGAGAGTGGTTCTGTGTCTACAGTGTCTGTCATCCTGACAGGAGAGAGTGGTTCTGTGTCTACAGTATGTCTGTCATCATGACAGGAGAGAGTGGTTCTGTGTCTACAGTATGTCTGTCATCATGACAGGAGAGAGTGGTTCTGTGTCTACAGTATGTCTGTCATCATGACAGGAGAGAGTGGTTGTGTATCTGTCATCCTGACAGGAGAGAGTGGTTCTGTGTCTGTCATCCTGACAGGAGAGAGTGGTTCTGTGTCTGTCATCCTGACAGGAGAGAGTGGTTGTGTGTCTGTCTTCCTGACAGGAGAGAGTGGTTCTGTGTCTGTCCCTGACAGTCCCAGAGTGTTCTCTGTCCAATGTCTGTCATCATCAGGGGAGTACGAGGTTCTGTGTGTGATGTCTGTCATCATGACAGGAAGAGTGAAAGTGATCTGTCCCTGACAGAGTGGTTCTTGCCATCATGACCACAGGTGTTCACCACCTGACAGATCTAATGTGCTGTGTGTCAACTCATCATCTACAGTACATCATCATGCATTCTGCTTTGAAAACAGTGTTTTGTGGATTTTTGCAGAACGATTTGCCTTCCATTCTTACCCACAGTTTCAATTGTCTTGTCCTGCAATATGACAACAATTAAGTGTTTTAAAACATGACATATCATCTGTTGACTGCATTTTGCATAACCAACGGAATTGCCTTATGTCTAAATTCACCATGTAAATGACACATTGTCTTTGGACTGTAGTACCTGTACCCCCTCCAACTGTTCTCCAAGCAATGAACTAACAGATACCAAGGCAGTGCTGCAATGGACCCCGCCATGGGCCAAGTAGACCGCTTCATCATCAGTTATGAGTCTGCAAGAAGTGAGTTTCCTGATGAAAAGATACGGTGAACATACATACAGTAGTATAACTGTAGTTATACAGTTCCTTCAGAAAGTATTCAGACCCCTTGACTTTTTACACATTTTGTTACGTTACAGCCTTATTATAAAAAAAAATCCTCATCAATCTACACACAATAACCCATAATGACTAAGTGAAAACAGGTTTTTGGAAATTTTTGAAACCAAGATTTAACTCTTTGGCTTGAATGCCAAGCGTCACATCTGGAGGAAACCTGGCACCATCCCTACAGTGAAGCATGGTGGAGGCAGCATCATGCTGTGGGGATGTTTTCAACGGCAGGGACTGGGAGACTAGTCAGGATCAAGGAAAAGATTAACGGAGCAAAGTACAGAGAGAACCTTGATAAAAACCTGCTCCAGAGCGCTCAGGACCTCAGACTGGGGCGAAGGTTCACCTTCAAAAACAAGTGTGCCAAGCTTGTAGCATCAGACCCAAGAAGACTTGATGCTGTAATCACTGCCAAAGTTGCTTCAACAAAGTACTGAGTAAATGTTCTGAATGTAAATGTGATATATATATTTCTTTTATATATATATATATATATATATATAAATTAGCAACAAAAAAAAAAATATATATTTTTGTTTTGGCATTATGGGGCATTGTGTGTAGTTTGATTAGGGAAAAATCTATTGAATCAATTTTATAATAAGGCTGTCACGTATGTGGAAAAAGTCAAGGGGTCTGAATACTTTCAGAAGGCACTGTAGACCAGTGGAGGCTGCAGAGGGGAGGACGACTCATAACAGTGTCTGGAAGGGAGCAAAGGGAATGGCATCAAACACATAGGAACTACTCCAGTCACGAGCCCGTCCTCCCCAATTAAGGTGCCACCAACCTCATGTAGTATATACTATGTACCATAGCTAGTATAACTACACCTGTACATTGTATACTGTTCTACTCACGTTCCAAGCTGTAATCCAGCCTAAGCTGCATCCCCTGTCCCTCCTCCCTCGTCTCTCCCACAGCTCCCAATGTAACAGTGACAGTGATGGTGTCTGGTAACTCAGTAGAGCAGCAGCTGAGAGGGCTGCAGAGAGACACCGTGTACACAGTCAAAGCCCTGAGTCAGAAAGACAGTCTGCAGAGCACAGCCATCACTACCACCTTCACAACGGCCAGTGGTGAGTACACAGGGGGAGACACACTGCACAACATCACATGTAACTACAGCGTAGAACCTCAAAGATCTGAAGCTCAGAGTTACCGGTCAAAGTTACAACACGACCTCCATTCCCGACTCGTTGGTATTTCTGAGGTCCTACTGTATAGGGAAAAGAACCAGGACAGAACGTACCTGTATGTGTGATGGTTTGTCCTTCAGCTGTAAAGGCCGGTGAGGTGGGCGCTCGTTCTGCTGTTGTATCATGGAAATCCCCCAGTGTTGCGTTCAGCAGATACAGAGTGACCTATCAGACGGCAGGAGAGGAGGTCAAGGTGAGCTTTATTCCTCACATGATACATTCGTATGAACTTAATACCACAACTATACTGCTACTATATTGTATACAAAGATGTAGGATCTTCATTTGAGCCAGTTTGCTACAGCAGGAAAATAATCCTGCCGCAACAGAAACTGTGAATTATGTTTATTATAAGTAATGGACATTTTTATAAGGGCTGATACATTTTTTCTTAAGGGAAAATCAAGTCTGAAATTGGAAATTACAAGCTTCAGAAGACTTTTTAAACCTCAAATTCCAAGGAAATGTAAAAATACTATCAAATGAAGATCCTGCATCTGTATACAATTATGTGTCCCAAATGACCATATTCCTATAGTGTACTACTTTTACCCAGGGCCCATAGTCAAAAGTAGTGCACTATATAGGAAATAGGGTGCCATTTGGGACGGACTACTGAAACAACAGTGCATGAGGTAAGACAGTTTCAAACATCTGTTTCTCTGGCCCTCTATCTCCCCAGGAGGTGATTCTGGACTCCACGGTGACGGAGTACAAGCTGACTGGACTATTCTCTATGTCTAAGTACACGGTGCTGGTACAGGGAGAGAGAGAGGGGCAGTACACATCTATTGTCACCACTGAGTTTATCACAGGTAGGTGTTACAGACCAGCAGTGAATTTTGAAAATGTACTTTGCACATGAGTCTCTCCATTTCATCAACTCAAGGCAACAGGGTTACTTATCTTTTACAGAGAATGTAGTAATTGTATAGTAATGTTATAGTAATCTTATAGTAATTGTATAGTAATGTTGTAGTAATTGTATAGTAATGTTATAGTAATCGTATAGTAATTGTATAGTAATCTTATAGTAATTGTATAGTATAGTAATTGTATAGTAATGTTGTAGTAATTGTATAGTAATCTTATAGTAGTTGTATAGTAATTGTATAGTAACGTTGTAGTAATTGTATAGTAATCTTATAGTAATTGTATCCCCTCGGCTCAGGAAAACTGCGCTTCCCATTCCCCACGGAGTGTTCTCAGGAGCTGCTGAACGGAGCGCTCCAGTCAGGAGAGGTGGATCTTTACCCAGAGGGCAAGGAAGGGAAGGCAGTCAGAGTCTACTGTGACATGGAGACTGAGGGAGGAGGCTGGACGGTAAGATACATGGCTTCTCTCTCTCTCTGTCTCTCTCTGTCTCTCTCTCTCTGTCTCTCTGTCTCTCTCTCTCTCTCTCTGTCTCTCTGTCTCTCTCTCTGTCTCTCTGTTTCTCTGTCTCTCTATCTCTCTCTCTCTCTCTCTGTCTCTCTCTCTCTCTCTCTCTCTCTCTCTCTCTCTCTCTCTCTCTCTCTCTCTCTCTCTCTCTCTCTCTCTCTCTCTCTCTCTCTCTCTCTCTCTCTCTCTCTCTCTCTCTCTCTCTCTCTCTCTCTCAATCATCAGCCATCTGATTCCAAAGGTCTGACAATCACATTTCCTTTTGAATAGCTACATTTTGTTGGACATAGTACGTGGGGGAATGATAGAATGGCTATGAATGTGACATCTATGCATATTTATTTTCTATGGTGAGTCTGTCTGTTTCCAATATCAGCTTTGTGAATGTGTTGCATACTGTAGGTGTTCCAGAGGAGAATGAATGGGAAGACAGATTTCTTCAGAACCTGGAGTGACTACACTAATGGCTTTGGAAACCTTAGCGAGGACTTCTGGCTCGGTAAGGTTCAGTTCAATACTGCTGATCCACTCAAAGTCCTCAGAAGAGGACAAACAGGAAACTGTAGTTCATTGGGGCCATTTCTATTATCATTTCAGTAAATTCAGGAAGTAAACAAATACATTTTCAAATTTTCTTTAATCCTTCTCTATGAGAACATTTTTAAATAGGATTTTCAGTCCACTTCTTGAATTGACTGAATAGAGGACATGAATGAAGATGGCGGCCCCCATGTACTTACCACAAATACCTCATTTGCTAAGTTCGTCCTATTATACAGTGGTTTCCATTATTCTTGTTTGGAATCTGCATTAGCTTCAGTAAATCTCCAAGATGGTGGCAATTTGAAAAAACATAAATGGAAAAGTAAATTGTGCTGATTTACTGGCACATTGAGCCATGTCGCGCTCCGTAGTTTAAAAACTCTGTGGGTAATGCTAAAACAATGACTGCATATCCAGATTCCTCCTTCTTTACCCACCCTCACCATTGAAATGGAATTGACCCCAACCATGCTAACTGTATCAAAAGGGAGGCTACTACCAAAGCGTACAGTATGTACTCTAAGCTCACAGCTTGAACATAGAGTACATAGTATATGTTTTAAATGATGTCCTAATCTTCTCTCTCTCTCTGTCTCTCATCCATCCAGGTAATGAGCTGCTTCACAACCTGACCAGCATGGGCCCAGTGAGCCTGAGAGTGGACCTGCATTCAGGCAACGATACGGCCTACGCCCATTACTCCAGCTTCACCATCGACTCAGTGGACAAACACTACGCCATCGAGGTGTCTGGATACACCGGCACTGCAGGTAAAAGGATGTACACTAGCCAAGATAGAATGTGAGGACAGAGCCTAGCAGAGCAGAATGTACACTAGCCAAGATAGAATGTGAGGACAGAGCCTAGCAGAGCAGAATGTACACTAGCCAAGATAGAATGTGAGGACAGAGCCTAGCAGAGCAGAATGTACACTAGCCAAGATAGAATGTGAGGACAGAGCCTAGCAGAGCAGAATGTACACTAGCCAAGATAGAATGTGAGGACAGAGCCTAGCAGAGCAGAATGTACACTAGCCAAGATAGAATGTGAGGACAGAGCCTAGCAGAGCAGAATGTACACTAGCCAAGATAGAATGTGAGGACAGAGCCTAGCAGAGCAGAATGTACACTAGCCAAGATAGAATGTGAGGACAGAGCCTAGCAGAGCAGAATGTACACTAGCCAAGATATAATGTGAGGACAGAGCCTAGCAGAGCAGAATGTACACTAGCCAAGATAGAATGTGAGGACAGAGCCTAGCAGAATGTACACTAGCCAAGATAGAATGTGAGGACAGAGCCTAGCAGAGCAGAATGTACACTAGCCAAGATAGAATGTGAGGACAGAGCCTAGCAGAGCAGAATGTACACTAGCCAAGATAGAATGTGAGGACAGAGCCTAGCAGAGCAGAATGTACACTAGCCAAGATAGAATGTGAGGACAGAGCCTAGCAGAGCAGAATGTACACTAGCCAAGATAGAATGTGAGGACAGAGCCTAGCAGAGCAGAATGTACACTAGCCAAGATAGAATGTGAGGACAGAGCCTAGCAGAGCAGAATGTACACCAGCCAAGATAGAATGTGAGGACAGAGCCTAGCAGAGCAGAATGTACACTAGCCACGATAGAATGTGAGGACAGAGACTAGCAGAGCAGAATGTACACTAGCCAAGATAGAATGTGAGGACAGAGCCTAGCAGAGCAGAATGTACACCAGCCAAGATAGAATGTGAGGACAGAGCCTAGCAGAGCAGAATGTACACTAGCCAAGATAGAATGTGAGGACAGAGCCTAGCAGAGCAGAATGTACACCAGCCAAGATAGAATGTGAGGACAGAGCCTAGCAGAGCAGAATGTACACTAGCCAAGATAGAATGTGAGGACAGAGCCTAGCAGAGCAGAATGTACACTAGCCAAGATAGAATGTGAGGACAGAGCCTAGCAGAGCAGAATGTACACTAGCCAAGATAGAATGTGAGGACAGAGCCTAGCAGAGCAGAATGTACACTAGCCAAGATAGAATGTGAGGACAGAGCCTAGCAGAGCAGAATGTACACTAGCCAAGATAGAATGTGAGGACAGAGCCTAGCAGAGCAGAATGTACACTAGCCAAGATAGAATGTGAGGACAGAGCCTAGCAGAGCAGAATGTACACTAGCCAAGATAGAATGTGAGGACAGAGCCTAGCAGAGCAGAATGTACACCAGCCAAGATAGAATGTGAGGACAGAGCCTAGCAGAGCAGAATGTACACTAGCCAAGATAGAATGTGAGGACAGAGCCTAGCAGAGCAGAATGTACACCAGCCAAGATAGAATGTGAGGACAGAGCCTAGCAGAGCAGAATGTACACTAGCCAAGATAGAATGTGAGGACAGAGCCTAGCAGAGCAGAATGTACACTAGCCAAGATAGAATGTGGGACAGAGCCTAGCAGAGCAGAATGTACACTAGCCAAGATAGAATGTGAGGACAGAGCCTAGCAGAATGTACACTAGCCAAGATAGAATGTGAGGACAGAGCCTAGCAGAGCAGAATGTACACTAGCCAAGATAGAATGTGAGGACAGAGCCTAGCAGAGCAGAATGTACACTAGCCAAGATAGAATGTGAGGACAGAGCCTAGCAGAGCAGAATGTACACTAGCCAAGATAGAATGTGAGGACAGAGCCTAGCAGAATGTACACTAGCCAAGATAGAATGTGAGGACAGAGCCTAGCAGAGCAGAATGTACACTAGCCAAGATAGAATGTGGGACAGAGCCTAGCAGAGCAGAATGTACACTAGCCAAGATAGAATGTGAGGACAGAGCCTAGCAGAATGTACACTAGCCAAGATAGAATGTGAGGACAGAGCCTAGCAGAGCAGAATGTACACTAGCCAAGATAGAATGTGAGGACAGAGCCTAGCAGAGCAGAATGTACACTAGCCAAGATAGAATGTGAGGACAGAGCCTAGCAGAGCAGAATGTACACTAGCCAAGATAGAATGTGAGGACAGAGCCTAGCAGAATGTACACTAGCCAAGATAGAATGTGAGGACAGAGCCTAGCAGAGCAGAATGTACACTAGCCAAGATAGAATGTGAGGACAGAGCCTAGCAGAGCAGAATGTACACTAGCCAAGATAGAATGTGAGGACAGAGCCTAGCAGAGCAGAATGTACACTAGCCAAGATAGAATGTGAGGACAGAGCCTAGCAGAGCAGAATGTACACTAGCCAAGATAGAATGTGAGGACAGAGCCTAGCAGAGCAGAATGTACACTAGCCAAGATAGAATGTGAGGACAGAGCCTAGCAGAGCAGAATGTACACTAGCCAAGATAGAATGTGAGGACAGAGCCTAGCAGAGCAGAATGTACACTAGCCAAGATAGAATGTGAGGACAGAGCCTAGCAGAGCAGAATGTACACTAGCCAAGATAGAATGTGAGGACAGAGCCTAGCAGAGCAGAATGTACACCAGCCAAGATAGAATGTGAGGACAGAGCCTAGCAGAGCAGAATGTACACTAGCCAAGATAGAATGTGAGGACAGAGCCTAGCAGAGCAGAATGTACACTAGCCAAGATAGAATGTGAGGACAGAGCCTAGCAGAGCAGAATGTACACTAGCCAAGATAGAATGTGAGGACAGAGCCTAGCAGAGCAGGTGCTTAAGGTTGAGGAACCAAAACTCAAATAGCTCACAAACAGATATTCAATACGAGGTCAATCCCATTCACATAATTTCACTAAAGTAAACATTTTACTGAAGTGGAGGGTGGGATTGGTCCCTCACTCTACAAATCCTGAATTGTACTTGTTTCTTTCTTCCTCGTCACGTCTATAAGGTGACTCCATGAAGTACCACAACGGGCGCCCATTCTCCACCAGAGACAAGGAACCCCTCCCCCTGGGCATCCACTGTGCCAGGGCCTACATGGGCGGCTGGTGGTACAAAAACTGCTACAAGACCAACCTCAACGGCCTCTATGGCACCAACAGCAACAACCAGGTACCACTAGTACCAGTATCATCCCACTAAGTGCTTTTGTCGTTGCTTTGACATTTTGATTACAGTACCTTTCCAGGTCTTTGCTATTGCAAGACAGCACCCCAATGCTGATATGCTATAAACACTGCACCACATCTCCAGTGTTTCAAATTGATCCATAGAGAATGATAGAGGACTCTTCTTTGTATCTGTTCAATTATGGTATCTGTGAGCGCATGGGCAGCACCATTAAGGCCATCTTCATTTTGAATTAATTAAT
This sequence comes from Oncorhynchus keta, assembly GCF_023373465.1. Taxonomy (NCBI): domain Eukaryota; kingdom Metazoa; phylum Chordata; class Actinopteri; order Salmoniformes; family Salmonidae; genus Oncorhynchus; species Oncorhynchus keta. The sequence goes on from NW_026290798.1 coordinate 380,355, forward strand.
TTTTTTATTCTACTACTTCTATGAGTTGGTAAACAAACTGAAAAGGTGCACATTGCCACATGGAGTGTGTTGTTTGAACAGATATAAAGCCACGGTTGGTGATCTACTGCCACATAGAGTGTGTTGTTTGAACAGATATAAAGCCAAGGTTGGTGATCTACTGCCACATGGAGTGTGTTGTTTGAACAGATATAAAGCCACGGTTGGTGATCTACTGCCACATAGAGTGTGTTGTTTGAACAGATATAAAGCCACGGTTGGTGATCTACTGCCACATAGAGTGTGTTGTTTGAACAGATAGGTTAAAGCCACAAGAGTTGGTTTGATCAGATATACTGCCACATCACAGAGTGTGTTGTTTGAACAGATATTGAACAGATATAAAGCCACGGTTGGTGATCTACTGCCACATAGAGTGTGTTGTTTGAACAGATATAAAGCCACGGTTGGTGATCTACTGCCACATGGAGTGTGTTGTTTGAACAGATATAAAGCCAAGGTTGGTGATCTACTGCCACATGGAGTGTGTTGTTTGAACAGATATAAAGCCACGGTTGGTGATCTACTGCCACATAGTGTGTTGTTTGAACAGATATAAAGCCACGGTTGGTGATCTACTGCCACATAGAGTGTGTTGTTTGAACAGATATAAAGCCACGGTTGGTGATCTACTGCCACATGGAGTGTGTTGTTTGAACAGATATAAAGCCACGGTTGGTGATCTACTGCCACATGGAGTGTGTTGTTTGAACAGATATAAAGCCACGGTTGGTGATCTACTGCCACATGGAGTGTGTTGTTTGAACAGATATAAAGCCACGGTTGGTGATCTACTGCCACATGGAGTGTGTTGTTTGAACAGATATAAAGCCACGTTTGGTGATCTACTGCCACATGGAGTGTGTTGTTTGAACAGATATAAAGCCAAGGTTGGTGATCTACTGCCACATGGAGTGTGTTGTTTGAACAGATATAAAGCCACGGTTGGTGATCTACTGCCACATGGAGTGTGTTGTTTGACCAGATATAAAGCCAAGGTTGGTGATCTACTGCCACATGTAGTGTGTTGTTTGAACAGATATAAAGCCACGGTTGGTGATTTACTGCCACATGGAGAGTGTTGTTTGAACAGATATAAAGCCACGGTTGGTGATCTACTGCCACATGGAGAGTGTTGTTTGAACAGATATAAAGCCAAGGTTGGTGATCTACTGCCACATGGAGAGTGTTGTTTGAACAGATATAAAGCCACGGTTGGTGATCTACTGCCACATGGAGTGTGTTGTTTGAACAGATATAAAGCCACGGTTGGTGATCTACTGCCACATAGAGTGTGTTGTTTGAACAGATATAAAGCCAAGGTTGGTGATCTACTGCCACATGGAGTGTGTTGTTTGAACAGATATAAAGCCACGGTTGGTGATCTACTGCCACATGGAGTGTGTTGTTTGAACAGATATAAAGCCAAGGTTGGTGATCTACTGCCACATGGAGTGTGTTGTTTGAACAGATATAAAGCCAAGGTTGGTGATCTACTGCCACATAGAGTGTGTTGTTTGAACAGATATAAAGCCACGGTTGGTGATGCCACATGGAGTGTGTTGTTTGAACAGATATAAAGCCAAGGTTGGTGATCTACTGCCACATAGAGTGTGTTGTTTGAACAGATATAAAGCCACGGTTGGTGATCTACTGCCACATAGAGTGTGTTGTTTGAACAGATATAAAGCCACGGTTGGTGATCTACTGCCACATAGAGTGTGTTGTTTGAACAGATATAAAGCCACGGTTGGTGATCTACTGCCACATAGAGTGTGTTGTTTGAACAGATATAAAGCCACGGTTGGTGATCTACTGCCACATGGAGAGTGTTGTTTGAACAGATATAAAGCCACGGTTGGTGATCTACGGCCACCTGCAGTTATGGAATGTTTGCTCATGTATAATTCATTGGCTGATCCCTCAGATGGAATTATGTGATCCTTAGGATCCCATAGGAAGTCCCACCCAGTTGACTACTTCAAAATGGTGAAATTTCTCAATGACGATGCCCACGCTAAGACGGGCTTTTAGGCACTAGAGTCCTCTATCTATCTCTATGATTTGAACAGACTTCTTATTTGATGTTGTGTCATCTGCTGTCAACTCCTATCCACTCCTGTAACTGAATTTAAGTTTTGTCAACTCATCTACTAAATGAACGTAACTCTTGTGCTGTGTTATAGGGTGTGGTGTGGATAGACTGGAAGGGCAAAGACTCGTCCATTCCCTTCACTGAGATGAAGTTCCGACCGGCCGGGATCTCCATCACAACTCGCGGATAAGACTGTCCTCTGACTCGTCCACCCCTAAACCCTTTCTTTGAGAAACAGGAAAGTGGAGCACCAAGAGACCATAAACGTGTGGATGTCGCACTTCCTGCATCTCAAATTCCGCCTCAACTTGCATGTCCAGTGGTCTTAACAGCCGTCACGACAGACAGCGTATCAGTCTGTACTTGTACTGTACAGTGCAGTGCACCAGGCTCCTGTTCTGTACCTTTATCATGCTGTCTCTCTCAGCTGTATCTGTAGACAGGAAATATTTGTGATTGCAGCATTTTGTATAGTATTGTTTTATGACCCAACTCTTACCGTCTCCAACTCAATGACTGTTCTACTGCTCTGACCCCAAAGCATCTCTACCTGATGCACATCACAAGGTTACCACCCCACTACTACTGTAATAAAACATGCACTGTCTCACTCTATTGCAATAAATGAGGCACATGAATGCCTGGATGGAGATGGGTTTTTTGTACTCAACTATGTGAGTGGTGTTGTGTGTGTGTGACTAATCTGCTAACACGATTCTTTAGGTGTTGTCAAGGTTACTCATCACCATGTGTAGTTCACCTGTGCTAGACATGCTTATTTCACATATTTCAGTTATGTTCACAAATAGTGTTTTGTGAACTGATTTGAAACATTTAGACGAGAGAGTGTGCATGAAATCGCCTCGGACAGGTTAGTATCAGTAATAAGATGGTGAAATCATCATTACTAAACACATTTCCAGTTGACAGTTATGCAATATGACACCCACACTCGGGCTGCGTCCCTAATGGCACCATATTCCCTATGCAGTGCACTACTTTTGATCAAGGCCCATAGGGAATAGGGTGTATATGGCCTATAGGGAATAGGATGCCACCTACACAAACTGAGGCTATACATCCCTGGTGTGTTTCTGTCACCATCAGCATTTTCAATCAGTGACAATCTAACATAATATAATTCACTTCTCCCTCCTCCAATAGGCATTTAGTTCCTGATCTAACAACTCAGCACACTCTGCTCTGAAATGTCCATTTATCAACGACTCACAGGAAAGACGATGAGTGGATATGGAGCTCAACTCCGTGAGGTCTCTAGCACTGCAGCATCCAGGGTGTATCCAGAATGTATGAAGCTATTAGCTTGTCACGTCTTACCACAGAAGCACCCACTGAGTGTGTTCCAACTATTGAACAGACATTTTGCAGCAGAATGGCTTCAGTCACAAAGCTCAGCATTCTACTGGCCGTTGATGCCTATGAAATGAAAGAACAATGTGAAGAATCCTCCTTTTCCACGACTCCTGTAGGTGAAGACTACTGGTTGATCACCAGATCCTCAGCTAAAGAGAGTCTGCTGCTGTGAATACCTCTAACCCTTCACCTGAAGAGAGTCTGCTGCTGTGAATACCTCTAACCCTTCACCTGAAGAGAGTCTGCTGCTGTGAATACCTCTAACCCTTCACCTGAAGATAGTCTGCTGCTGTGAATACCTCTAACCCTTCACCTGAAGATAGTCTGCTGCTGTGAATACCTCTAACCCTTCACCTGAAGAGAGTCTGCTGCTGTGAATACCTCTAACCCTTCACCTGAAGATAGTCTGCTGCTGTGAATACCTCTAACCCTTCACCTGAAGATAGTCTGCTGCTGTGAATACCTCTAACCCTTCACCTGAAGAGAGTCTGCTGCTGTGAATACCTCTAACCCTTCACCAGTCTGCTGCTGTGAATACCTTTAACCCTTCACCTGAAGAGAGTCTGCTGCTGTGAATACCTCTAACCCTTCACCTGAAGATAGTCTGCTGCTGAATACCTCTAACCCTTCACCTGAAGATAGTCTGCTGCTGTGAATACCTCTAACCATTCACCTGAAGAGAGTCTGCTGCTGTGAATACCTCTAACCCTTCACCTGAAGAGAGTCTGCTGCTGTGAATACCTCTAACCCTTCACCTGAAGAGTCTGCTGCTGTGAATACCTCTAACCCTTCACCTGAAGAGAGTCTGCTGCTGTCAATCTAACCTCTGATACCTCTAACCCTTCACCTGAAGAGAGTCTGCTGCTGTCAATACCTAACCCTTCACCTGAAGAGAGTCTGCTGCTGTCAATACCTCTAACCCTTCACCTGAAGAGAGTCTGCTGCTGTGAATACCTCTAACCCTTCACCTGAAGAGAGTCTGCTGCTGTGAATACCTCTAACCCTTCACCTGAAGAGAGTCTGCTGCTGTGAATACCTCTAACCCTTCACCTGAAGATAGTCTGCTGCTGTGAATACCTCTAACCCTTCTGAAGAGAGTCTGCTGCTGTGAATACCTCTAACCCTTCACCTGAAGAGAGTCTGCTGCTGTCAATACCTCTAACCCTTCACCTGAAGAGAGTCTGCTGCTGAATACCTCTAACCCTTCACCTGAAGAGAGTCTGCTGCTGTGAATACCTCTAACCCTTCACCTGAAGAGTCTGCTGCTGTGAATACCTCTAACCCTTCACCTGAAGAGAGTCTGCTGCTGTGAATACCTCTAACCCTTCACCTGAAGAGAGTCTGCTGCTGTCAATACCTCTAACCCTTCACCTGAAGAGAGTCTGCTGCTGTGAATACCTCTAACCCTTCACCTGAAGATAGTCTGCTGCTGTGAATACCTCTAACCCTTCACCTGAAGAGAGTCTGCTGCTGTGAATACCTCTAACCCTTCACCTGAAGATAGTCTGCTGCTGTGAATACCTCTAACCCTTCACCTGAAGAGAGTCTGCTGCTGTGAATACCTCTAACCCTTCACCTGAAAGAGAGTCTGCTGCTGTCAATACCTCTAACCCTTCACCTGAAGAGAGTCTGCTGCTGTGAATACCTCACCTGAATACCTCTAACCCTTCAGAGAGTCTGCTGCTGTGAATACCTCTAACCCTTCACCTGAAGAGAGTCTGCTGCTGTGAATACCTCTAACCCTTCACCTGAAGAGAGTCTGCTGCTGTGAATACTCTAACCCTTCACCTGAAGAGAGTCTGCTGCTGTGAATACCTCTAACCCTTCACCTGAAGATAGTCTGCTGCTGTGAATACCTCTAACCCTTCACCTGAAGAGAGTCTGCTGCTGTGAATACCTCTAACCCTTCACCTGAAGAGAGTCTCTGCTACTAACCCTTCACCTGAAGAGAGTCTGCTGCTGTCAATACCTCTAACCCTTCACCTGAAGAGAGTCTGCTGCTGTCAATACCTCTAACCCTTCACCTGAAGAGAGTCTGCTGCTGTGAATACCTCTAACCCTTCACCTGAAGAGAGTCTGCTGCTGTGAATACCTCTAACCCTTCACCTGAACCCTTCACCTGAAGATAGTCTGCTGCTGTGAATACCTCTAACCCTTCACCTGAAGAGAGTCTGCTGCTGTGAATACCTCTAACCCTTCACCTGAAGAGAGTCTGCTGCTGTGAATACCTCTAACCCTTCACCTGAAGATAGTCTGCTGCTGTGAATACCTCTAACCCTTCACCTGAAGATAGTCTGCTGCTGTGAATACCTCTAACCCTTCACCTGAAGAGAGTCTGCTGCTGTGAATACCTCTAACCCTTCACCTGAAGATAGTCTGCTGCTGTGAATACCTCTAACCCTTCACCTGAAGATAGTCTGCTGCTGTGAATACCTCTAACCCTTCACCTGAAGAGAGTCTGCTGCTGTTCTAACCCTTCACCTGAAGAGAGTCTGCTGCTGTGAATACCTTTAACCCTTCACCTGAAGAGAGTCTGCTGCTGTGAATACCTCTAACCCTTCACCTGAAGAGAGTCTGCTGCTATGAATACCTCTAACCCTTCACCTGAAGATAGTCTGCTGCTGTGAATACCTCTAACCATTCACCTGAAGAGAGTCTGCTGCTGTGAATACCTCTAACCCTTCACCTGAAGAGAGTCTGCTGCTGTGAATACCTCTGAAAGAGTCTGCTGCTGTGAATACCTCTAACCCTTCACCTGAAGAGAGTCTGCTGCTGTCAATACCTCTAACCCTTCACCTGAAGAGAGTCTGCTGCTGTGAATACCTCTAACCCTTCACCTGAAGAGAGTCTGCTGCTGTGAATACCTCTAACCCTTCACCTGAAGAGAGTCTGCTGCTGTGAATACCTCTAACCCTTCACCTGAAGAGAGTCTGCTGCTGTGAATACCTCTAACCCTTCACCTGAAGAGTCTGCTGCTGTGAATACCTCTAACCCTTCACCTGAAGAGAGTCTGCTGCTGTGAATACCTCTAACCCTTCACCTGAAGAGAGTCTGCTGCTGTGAATACCTCTAACCCTTCACCTGAAGAGAGTCTGCTGCTGTGAATACCTCTAACCCTTCACCTGAAGAGAGTCTGCTGCTGTGAATACCTCTAACCCTTCACCTGAAGAGAGTCTGCTGCTGTGAATACCTCTAACCCTTCACCTGAAGAGAGTCTGCTGCTGTGAATACCTCTAACCCTTCACCTGAAGAGAGTCTGCTGCTGTGAATACCTCTAACCCTTCACCTGAAAGAGTCTGCTGCTGTGAATACCTCTAACCCTTCACCTGAAGAGAGTCTGCTGCTGTGAATACCTCTAACCCTTCACCTGAAGATAGTCTGCTGCTGTGAATACCTCTAACCCTTCACCTGAAGAGAGTCTGCTGCTGTGAATACCTCTAACCCTTCACCTGAAGAGAGTCTGCTGCTGTCAATACCTCTAACCCTTCACCTGAAGAGAGTCTGCTGCTGTGAATACCTCTAACCCTTCACCTGAAGAGAGTCTGCTGCTGTGAATACCTCTAACCCTTCACCTGAAGAGCGTCTGCTGCTGTGAATACCTCTAACCCTTCACCTGAAGATAGTCTGCTGCTGTGAATACCTCTAACCCTTCACCTGAAGAGAGTCTGCTGCTGTGAATACCTCTAACCCTTCACCTGAAGAGAGTCTGCTGCTGTGAATACCTCTAACCCTTCACCTGAAGATAGTCTGCTGCTGTGAATACCTCTAACCCTTCACCTGAAGAGAGTCTGCTGCTGTGAATACCTCTAACCCTTCACCTGAAGAGAGTCTGCTGCTGTGAATACCTCTAACCCTTCACCTGAAGAGAGTCTGCTGCTGTCAATACCTCTAACCCTTCACCTGAAGAGAGTCTGCTGCTGTGAATACCTCTAACCCTTCACCTGAAGAGAGTCTGCTGCTGTGAATACCTCTAACCCTTCACCTGAAGAGAGTCTGCTGCTGTGAATACCTCTAACCCTTCACCTGAAGATAGTCTGCTGCTGTGAATACCTCTAACCCTTCACCTGAAGAGAGTCTGCTGCTGTGAATACCTCTAACCCTTCACCTGAAGAGAGTCTGCTGCTGTGAATACCTCTAACCCTTCACCTGAAGAGAGTCTGCTGCTGTGAATACCTCTAACCCTTCACCTGAAGAGAGTCTGCTGCTGTGAATACCTCTAACCCTTCACCTGAGAATTCCACCCTGGATGCAGACTTATGGGATCGTCTAAAAGCTATCTGTGAATCTGAGGAACAATTCTTATCTCCAGATCAACAACCTCACTCAGTCAGACTCTGGGCATTACAAGGTGTGCTGGACAAATGGCACAGGGTCCAAACAGAAGAACATAGACCTCACCGTTTGCAGAACTACAGGCAAGAAGCCAGTTGTAACATTTATCTAGTTAGGAGAGACAGTAGACCTGTTGTGTGGGAAGGCAAGGGGTGGTGACAATGTGACTGCCCGGTGGTTATATTTGAATATTTGGGACATCATTAGTTCCCTAGCACCTTTCTTGGAGGACGAAATGGGATGGCAAATGGTTGAGAACAGCTCCACTCTACGTATCACCAACTTCACCACTGAGGACAAGATATCTTTTGTTTTAATGGTACTGGAGCCCCAGCAATGTGTTTACAGGGAGTTGATGGAAGTGAGGCCTGAGGCAATGTATCTCCATTGCTCATTGGGAGAAAATGCAGTGCCTTGCTTTAACACTGACCCCAGTGGAGAAGAGTTGCATACTGGCAGGTTTAGAGTGAAAACACCTCTGAGGATAACCTCAAATGTACATGGTGGATGGTGGATGGTGCATGGTGGATGGTGGATGGTGCATGGTGGATGGTGGATGGTGGATGGTGCATGGTGGATGGTGGATGGTGGATGGTGGATGGTGCATGGTGGATGGTGGATGGTGCATGGTGGATGGTGGATGGTGGATGGTGCATGGTGGATGGTGGATGGTGCATGGTGGATGGTGGATGCTGCATGGTGGATGGTGCATGGTGGATGGTGGATGGTGGATGGTGCATGGTGGATGGTGCATGGTGGATGGTGGATGGTGGATGGTGCATGGTGGATGGTGGATGGTGCATGGTGGATGGTGCATGGTGGATGGTGCATGGTGCATGGTGGATGGTGGATGGTGGATGGTGCATGGTGGATGGTGGATGGTGCATGGTGGATGGTGGATGGTGGATGGTGGATGGTGCATGGTGGATGGTGGATGGTGGATGGTGCATGGTGGATGGTGCATGGTGGATGGTGGATGGTGGATGGTGCATGGTGGATGGTGCATGGTGGATGGTGGATGGTGCATGGTGGATGGTGCATGGTGCATGGTGGATGGTGGATGGTGCATGGTGGATGGTGGATGGTGGATGGTGCATGGTGGATGGTGCATGGTGGATGGTGCATGGTGGATGGTGGATGATGGATGGTGCATGGTGGATGGTGGATGGTGGATGGTGGATGGTACATGGTGGATGGTGGATGGTGCATGGTGGATGGTGGATGGTGGATGGTGGATGGTGCATGGTGGATGGTGGATGGTGCATGGTGGATGGTGCATGGTGGATGGTGGATGGTGGATGGTGGATGGTGGATGGTGGATGGTGCATGGAAGAGTGTCAGGGAATAACACCCTGGTCATCCCATCACTGATGCTGAACCACACAGGCTTCTGTATATGTTTTAACGGTTTCAGGATTCTTCAATGCTGTGACCTGCTGGTGTGCTGCAAGTCCGAGTCTCCTCAGAGGGAAGGGAAGCTGCTCTCAGCTGTAACGCTGATCTCACTCAGCCTGCTGAGGTTGTATGGTACAGACAGAGCGATCTGGTGGACGATGTCATCATGGACACACAAAACACACTGTATGTCTGCCAACGCAGAAATGATTTGAGGATATGGAGGGCCGAATGAATGCGTCTAGTCCTCACTCCTCTTTGGTGCTCTCTAACGTCTCACTGGAGGACCATGGGAAGTACTAGTGTGCTGTCATCTATGAAGACGCGTGTGTCAGTGACTAAGACCCATCTGATTTATGTTGAGAGAGATCCCTTTGTTGACGATTCCACTTACTATGCAGTGTTCTCGTCATTGCTGGGCTGTGTTCTGCTGGGGATGGCCTGCACTGTGATCACTGTGAACATGAAGACCACGAGAAGAGACTGTGCGTCTCTACAGACTCTGAGGACTGCAGCCCAGACGCAGGGACAACAGAGCAATGGAGAGGAAGAGGAGAGGGAGGAGAGAGAGAGGAAAGGGGAGGAGAGGAGAGGGAAGAGAGAGGGGAAAAGATAGAATAGAGAGTGAAGAAAGTGAGTTATAAGCGAAGAGAGAGGGGAGAGGGGAGGAAGAGAGAGAGGAGAAAGAGAGAGGGGAGGAAGAGAGAGGGGAGAAAGAGAGAGGGGAGGAAGAGAGGGGGGAGAAAGAGAGAGGGGAGGAAGAGAGAGGGGAACGAAGAGAGAGGGTAGGAAGAGAGAGGGAAGGAAGAGAGAGAGGAGCAAGAAGAGAGAAAGAGAGGGGAGGAAGAGAGAGGGTAGGAAGAGAGAGGGGAGGAAGAGGGAGAGGGAAAGAGAGAGGGGAGGAAAGAGAGGGGAGAAGAGAGAGGGGAGGAAGAGAGAGGGAACGAAGAGAGAGGGTAGGAAGAGAGAGGGAAGGAAGGAAGAGACGGAAGGAAGGAAGAGAGAGGGGAGGATGAGAGAGGGGAGCAAGAGAGAGGGAGGAAGAGAGAGGGGAGAGTGAAGAGAGAGGGAAGGACGAGAGAGGGGAGAAAGAGAGAGGAGAGAAAGAGAGAGGATAGAAAGAGATAGGAGGAAGAGAAAGGTGAGGAAGAGAGAGGACAGAAAGAGATATAGGAGGAAGAGAGAGGGGAGGAAGAGAGAGGGGAGGAAGAGAGAGGGGAGGAAGAGAGAGGGGAGCAAAGAGAGAGGGGATGAAGAGAGAGGGGAGCAAAGAGAGAGGGGATGAAGAGAGAGGGGAGCAAAGAGAGAGGGGATGAAGAGAGAGGAGAGAAAGAGAGAGGAGAGAAATAGATATAGGAGGAAGAGAGAGGGGAGGAAGAGAGAGGTGAAGAAGAGAGAGAGGAGGAAGTGAGAGGAGAGAAAGAGAGATAGGAGGAAGAGAGAGGAGGGAAGAGAGAGGGGAGGGAAGAGAGAGGACAGGATCAAGTTATGAGAGGGGGCAGGGAAGAGAGAGGACAGGATAGAGTTATGAGAGGGGGCAGGGAAGAGAGAGGACAGGATAGAGTTAGAGAGGGGAGGGAAGAGAGAAGATTGTGCAGATCATTCTCAAAACTCAGCTGAAAACATTTATTTTTCAAATTGCCTTGAATGATTCATATTAATATTTTTCAATGTGATACTTTGGTCCCATCTTTTGACTTACTTCTATGTGAACTCATGCTGTATAGGTCCCACCTCTGTTCTTATCTGTGTCTCTCCAGCAAAGTAAACATCATCCTCTTTAAAATCACATGTCCTTCATAAAGACCCTGCCGTGGTGCAACCTAACCTCGACTGACCAAAGGACTTCAATCATCCTCTTTAAAATCACATGTCCTTCAGAAAGATCCTACCGTGGTGCAACCTAACCTGGGCTGACCAAAGGACTACAGAAAGACCCTGCCGTGGTGCAACCTAACCTGGGCTGACCAAAGGACTACAGAAAGATCCTACCGTGGTGCAACCTAACCTGGGCTGACCAAAGGACTTCATAAAGACCCTGCCGTGGTGCAACCTAACCTGGGCTGACCAAAGGATTACATAAAGATCCTGCCGTGGTGCAACCTAACCTCGACTGACCAAAGGACTACAGAAAGACCCTGCCGTGGTGCAACCTAACCTCGACTGACCAAAGGACTACAGAAAGACCCTGCCGTGGTGCAACCTAACCTCGACTGACCAAAGGACTACAGAAAGACCCTGCCGTGGTGCAACCTAACCTGTGCTGACCAAAGGACTTCATAAAGACCCTGCCGTGGTGCAACCTAACCTCGACTGACCAAAGGACTTCAGAAAGACCCTGCCGTGGTGCAACCTAACCTGGGTTGACCAAAGGACTACAGAAATACCCTGCCGTGGTGCAACCTAACCTGGGCTGACCAAAGGACTACAGAAATACCCTACCGTGGTGCAACCTAACCTGGGCTGACCAAAGGACTACAGAAATACCCTGCCGTGGTGCAACCTAACCTGGGCTGATCAAAGGACTTCAGAAAGACCCTGCCGTGGTGCAACCTAACCTGGGCTGACCAAAGGACTACAGAAATACCCTGCCGTGGTGCAACCTAACCTGGGCTGACCAAAGGACTACAGAAAGACCCTGCCGTGGTGCAACCTAACCTCGACTGACCAAAGGACTACAGAAAGACCCTGCCGTGGTGCAACCTAACCTGGGCTGACCAAAGGACTACAGAAAACCCTGCCGTGGTGCAACCTAACCTGGGCTGACCAAAGGACTACAGAAAGACCCTGCCGTGGTGCAACCTAACCTGGGCTGACCAAAGGACTACAGAAAGACCCTGCCGTGGTGCAACCTAACCTCGACTGACCAAAGGACTTCATAAAGACCCTGCCGTGGTGCAACCTAACCTGGGCTGACCAAAGGATTACATAAAGATCCTGCCGTCGTGCAACCTAACCTCGACTGACCAAAGGACTACAGAAAGACCCTGCCGTGGTGCAACCTAACCTGGGCTGACCAAAGGACTACAGAAATACCCTGCCGTGGTGCAACCTAACCTGGGCTGACCAAAGGACTACAAAAAGACCCTGCCGTGGTGCAACCTAACCTGGGCTGACCAAAGGACTACAGAAAGACCCTGCCGTGGTGCAACCTAACCTTGACTGACCAAAGGACTACAGAAAGACCCTGCCGTGGTGCAACCTAACCTGGGCTGACCAAAGGACTACAGAAAGACCCTGCCGTGGTGCAACCTAACCTCGACTGACCAAAGGACTACAGAAAGACCCTGCCGTGGTGCAACCTAACCTCGACTGACCAAAGGACTACAGAAAGACCCTGCCGTGGTGCAACCTAACCTCGACTGACCAAAGGACTTCAGAAAGACCCTGCCGTGGTGCAACCTAACCTCGACTGACCAAAGGACTACAGAAAGACCCTGCCGTGGTGCAACCTAACCTCGACTGACCAAAGGACTACAGAAAGACCCTGCCGTGGTGCAACCTAACCTCGACTGACCAAAGGACTACAGAAAGACCCTGCCGTGGTGCAACCTAACCTCGACTGACCAAAGGACTACAGAAAGACCCTGCCGTGGTGCAACCTAACCTCGACTGACCAAAGGACTTCAGAAAGACCCTGCCGTGGTGCAACCTAACCTCGACTGACCAAAGGACTACAGAAAGACCCTGCCGTGGTGCAACCTAACCTCGACTGACCAAAGGACTACAGAAAGACCCTGCCGTGGTGCAACCTAACCTCGACTGACCAAAGGACTACAGAAAGACCCTGCCGTGGTGCAACCTAACCTCGACTGACCAAAGGACTTCAGAAAGACCCTGCCGTGGTGCAACCTAACCTCGACTGACCAAAGGACTTCAGAAAGACCCTGCCGTGGTGCAACCTAACCTCGACTGACCAAAGGACTACAGAAAGACCCTGCCGTGGTGCAACCTAACCTCGACTGACCAAAGGACTTCAGAAAGACCCTGCCGTGGTGCAACCTAACCTCGACTGACCAAAGGACTACAGAAAGACCCTGCCGTGGTGCAACCTAACCTGGGCTGACCAAAGGACTTCAATCATCCTCCAACTGGGAGCCATATTTCCACCTAGTTGCACCATGAGAACAAGACAAAGACCTTCAGTGCTTTGGTGTGTCAGGTCAACATGTTACTGAGATATCCAAGGATATCGGTCGTGGTCATACAATTTCTCAGCTGTTGTTTTTTTCCACCATATAAATACATTGAAATAATAGTTGGTTATCCAGAAGGTCAAGACAATATTTACCCATCCTTGAGCAGGACCATGTTAACACTGAAATGACTCTGTCAGGAGTCCTGTATAAAAGGGAAGACCAGAGTGAAAGGTGATTTTTGGGAGGACAGGGAGAGTAAGACTTAAAGCCTGCATAATGACAGCATATGTGTCAGTGGTGATTGTGGGTGCTGTGGTCATGCTTACACTGTTATGGATCCTGCTCATCTACCTCCCTGGAAAAGGAGACAAAGTTACACAGGGAGAACCCAATGGATATCGGTCAGCAGGTGATCAATACAATGCTCTTTCTTCCTGTATGTACTGTACAGTCTATGTCCTACAGGTAATCAATACAATGCTCTTTCTTCCTGTATGTACTGTACAGTCTATGTCCTACAGGTAATCAATACAATGCTCTTTCTTCCTGTATGTACTGTACAGTCTATGTCCTACAGGTAATCAATACAATACTCTTTCTTCCTGTATGTACTGTACAGTCTATGTCCTACAGGTAATCAATACAATGCTCTTTCTTCCTGTATGTACTGTACAGTTTATGTCCTACAGGTAATCAATACAATGCTCTTTCTTCCTGTATGTACTGTACAGTCTATGTCCTACAGGTAAAGGGCCAATTAGCTGTAGAAACACAGACAAAGTGTTTGGTTTAAAAGCTGAGAGATGTGGCTGGAGAAATGTCATCTCTCTCAAATTCATAGACAGAGCTATCAATGATATCAACATGATAGTTGTAACCATGTTTTGACACTCTACAGTGTTTGTTGACATTCACTTTGTTTACAAACATCGGAGTAAAACGATCTAATATTTTGGGTTCTGATGTGGAACGACAGTGGAACTAAGCTCATTAAGGCATTTCTAAGTTGTATTCTATAAGAATCAATGGGTACATATCCTTAATATCATACATTGATGGATGTAGCAACTGCTGATTGGCCCTTCAAGGGTCCAGGACAATCAATGAGTCTGTTCAACAATCTATTTTAGCTGCTTAACCTGGAACTCAGTTTATCATTAGATTATATATAGGCTATGAATAGGCCTTATGTAAACCTCAATGTAAATGGTAGTAGGACAAGTCATTTTCCATATGGGCACGTGGCTTTGCTTGATTAGCAATGGTCAACAGTAACATTATGAAGAGAATGACAACCAACTTTCCCTTTGTGTTCCTGTATGTTATCCACCTCCTCCATCCTAGCTGTTGGGTCTAGACTTCTGCACTCTTTCTATCAGTTCTTTCCCCGTTCTCTCTCTCCCTCTCTCCCTGGCCCTCTCTCTCTCCCTCTGCTGGGCAACATGCTGGAGCTGGCACACGACCACCTGCCCAGTCACCTGACCTCCCTGGCACGTCGCTATGGCAACATCTACCGCCTCAAGTGTGGCAACACAAGTAATGAAGTCACTTCCAACCAAGTGACTCAAGTTAACTCTGTTTCAAGACAGTTAGAATAGTTGTTTATACATGTAATATCCTCAGTATGTGAATGTTTTCAGTATTACAGAACTTTTGTCTTGACTCTGTATGTTGTGTTTGCTGCAGCCATGGTGGTATTAAACAGTGGTGACATCATCAGAGAAGCCTTGGTGAAGAAATGGTCGGACTTTGCTGGGAGACCACATTCTTACACCGGTGAAGAACACGTTACTAGAACCACCCAAGTTTTCCCAGCAACCATCACTCACTTCTGTTACTCTGAGAACATGTTACTAGAACCACCCGAGTTTTCCCAGCAACCATCACTCACTTCTGTTACTCTGAGAACATGTTACTAGAACCACCCGAGTTTTCCCAGCAACCATCACTCACTTCTGTTACTCTGAGAACATGTTACTAGAACCACCCAAGTTTTCCCAGCAACCATCACTCACTTCTGTTACTCTGAGAACATGTTACTAGAACCACCCGAGTTTTCCCAGCAACCATCACTCACTTCTGTTACTCTGAGAACATGTTACTAGAACCACCCGAGTTTTCCCAGCAACCATCACTCACTTCTGTTACTCTGAGAACATGTTACTAGAACCACCCGAGTTTTCCCAGCAACCATCACTCACTTCTGTTACTCTGAGAACATGTTACTAGAACCACCCGAGTTTTCCCAGCAACCATCACTCACTTCTGTTACTCTGAGAACATGTTACTAGAACCACCCGAGTTTTCCCAGCAACCATCACTCACTTCTGTTACTCTGAGAACATGTTACTAGAACCACCCGAGTTTTCCCAGCAACCATCACTCACTTCTGTTACTCTGACAACATGTTACTAGAACCACCCAAGTTTTCCTAGCAACCATCACTCACTTCTGTTACTCTGAGAACATGTTACTAGAACCACCCAAGTTTTCCCAGCAACCATCACTCACTTCTGTTACTCTGAGAACACTTTACTAGAACCCCCCGAGTTTTCCCAGCAACCATCACTCACTTCTGTTACTCTGAGAACATGTTACTAGAACCCCCCGAGTTTTCCCAGCAACCATCACTCACTTCTGTTACTCTGAGAACATGTTACTAGAACCCCCCGAGTTTTCCCAGCAACCATCACTCACTTCTGTTACTCTGAGAACATGTTACTAGAACCACCCGAGTTTTCCCAGCAACCATCACTCACTTCTGTTACTCTGAGAACATGTTACTAGAACCACCCGAGTTTTCCCAGCAACCATCACTCACTTCTGTTACTCTGAGAACATGTTACTAGAACCACCCGAGTTTTCCCAGCAACCATCACTCACTTCTGTTACTCTGAGAACATGTTACTAGAACCACTGAGTTTTCCCAGCAACCATCACTCACTTCTGTTACTCTGAGAACATGTTACTAGAACCACCCGAGTTTTCCCAGCAACCATCACTCACTTCTGTTACTCTGAGAACATGTTACTAGAACCACCCGAGTTTTCCCAGCAACCATCACTCACTTCTGTTACTCTGAGCCAACAGTGCTTTTGATTCATATGATTTACCCTTCACCTCACTCTCTTTCTCCACCCTCCATTTCACCCCACCTTCTCTCATCTCTCCCTACCTACCTCCCTCTCTCCTTCTCTCTCTCTACCCCTCCCTCCATCTCTCCCTACCTACCTACCTACCTACCTACCTACCTACCTACCTACCTACCTCCTTATCTCTCTCTACCCCCTCCCTCCCTCCATCTCTCCATACCTACCTCCCTCTCTCCTTCTCTCTCTCTACCCCTCCCTCCATCTCTCCCTACCTACCTACCTACCTACCTACCTACCTACCTACCTACCTACCTACCTCTCTCCTTATCTCATCGCTCCCTCCATCTCTCCCTACCTACCTACCTACCTACCTACCTCTCTCCTTCTCTCTCTCTACCCCCTCCCTCCCTCCATCTCTCCCTACCTACCTCCCTCTCTCCTTATCTCATCTCTCCCTACCTACCTACCTCCCTACCTACCTACCCCTCTCCTTCTCTCTCTCTACCCCTACCTCCCTCCCTCCATCTCTCCCTACCTACCTCCCTCTCTCCTTCTCTCTCTCTACCCCCTCCCTCCCTCCATCTCTCCCTACCTACCTCCCTCTCTCCTTATCTCATCTCTCCCTACCTACCTACCTCCATCTCTCCCTACCTACCTACCTCCCTACCTACCTACCCCTCTCCTTCTCTCTCTCTACCCCTACCTCCCTCTCTCCTTCTCTCTCTCTACCCCCTCCCTCCCTACCTACCTCCCTCTCTCCTCTCTCTCTCTACCCCCCTCCCTCCCTCCATCTCTCCCTACCTACCTCCCTCTCTCCTTCTCACTCTCTACCCCCCTCCCTCCCTCCATCTCTCCCTACCTACCTCCCTCTCTCCTTATCTCATCGCTCCCTCCATCTCTCCCTACCTACCTCCCTCTCTCCCTCTCTCTCTACCCCCTCCCTCCCTCCCTACCGGTCTCTCAGGAGACGTGGTGTCAGGGGAGGCCGCTCCATCTCTCTGGGGACTACAGTGAGGAGTGGAGGGCCCATCGCCGTCTTGCCCATAATGCACTGCAACGCTGCTCCCAGCAGTCGCTCCACGGGGTCATCCAGAAACAGGCCCTCCACCTGAGACAAGTAAAGATGAAACACATGACAGTTCTAAACCTGTTTTTGCTTTGTCATTATGGGGTAGTGTGTAGATTGATAAAATGTGTATTTATTTAGATTAAGGCTGTAACGTAACAACATTGGGGAAAGAGAAAGGGTCTGAATACTTTCAGAATGACCTGCATATGTACAAATTCATTGTTTTACACAATATTTGAACACATTTGATCAAAGGAAAGATTCCTGACCAAGATGGATGAATGTTTGTCATGTTGCTAGGATCCTAATCTGGGTTAAACCAGAACTAAAATATTTTGTCATTTGTTCAGATGCTTGATTAGGTTCTGTGGGTAAGCCTGTTAGAAATAAAGATTTTGGGTTTGTGAAGTATCCACCCTCACAAAAGAATCTCTCAGCTTCAGTATTCTAGAGTTCTATGTGTAATTATATGGTTGTATGCTCCTGTATAGTTTATTGCAATGTCTACTCCACGAAGACCTTCGACCTTTCTGGGGGTCAAAACATTGTAATGAACTATAATGGAGCATACACCAATGTGCAGGTATTTGGAACCCTTGCACAGAACACAGAACACTTTCTCTACCAAGGGAGGGAACAGCAGCATGGAACAAATACACTGTGTTCTGAGAAGGAATGTAAACCAGCATGTACCAGTACACTGACTGACTCAACTGGAGATTACACAATGCAACACAACCTCAGCAACATGCCAACCACAACTTCATGATGTATCACTTGTTGTACTTCTTGTTTGTGGCCTTGTGTAATGACGATGTAGTGGTTTCAAATTGGAAAAGTTGAAGTTACAAGTCAGCGGGGTAACTCCTCTTCTTAAGTTGAGCCAATCGATATTTAGTTTACAGTGAGGGAGTTTATATCTGAATATGTAATCTGTGATCCATCAGGTGCTGCTGGACTATAACGGCAGAGCTGCGGATCTCTCTGAGGATTTCACTGTAGCAGCCAGTAACATCATCACCACACTGGCCTTTGGGAAAGAGGTGAGGATCACACCTGGGTTCAAATAGTAATTGTTGTCTGCGCTTGATTGAGCTTGCCTGGCACAACGGAATCAATGGAACCGTCCCAAAAAAAGAAACCACACCCATTTGATCCGGCTGCTCCAGGCAGGCTCAATCAAGTATCTGGAAGAAACCACACCCATTTGATCCGGCTGTTGCAGGCAGGCTCAATCAAGTATCTGGAAGAAACCACACCCATTTGATCCGGCTGTTGCAGGCAGGCTCAATCAAGTATCTGGAAGAAACCACACCCATTTGATCCGGCTGTTGCAGGCAGGCTCAATCAAGTATCTGGAAGAAACCACACCCATTTGATCCGGCTGCTCCAGGCAGGCTCAATCAAGTATCTGGAAGAAACCACACCCATTTGATCTGGCTGCTGCAGGCAGGCTCAATCAAGTATCCGGAAGAAACCCACACTATTTGAAGCCAGCTATCTGTCAGTTCTTTGAGTCTGCGCAGTGTATCTGGAAGAAACCACACCTATATAGTGCACTACTTGGGCTTTGGTGAAAATCTAGTGCACTATATAGGGAATAGGGTGTTATTTGGGACATAACCCAGAATTGGAATGAAGAGAGACATCAGGTTTGGCCAAGGGATAACCATGGCGGAAATATAGTCATGTATTTGGAAGAAACCACTACATTTGGTAAGCTATCTAAAAGCAGAGACACGATAAGCAGTTATATATCACAGTTGGAAAATTGAACCAGGCTGGTTATCTAGTGGGGTTCGATCAAATCAAATCAAACTGCATTTGTCACATGTGCCGAATACAGCAGGTGTAGACTTTACAGTGACTTTACAGTGAAATGCTTACTTACAAGCCCATTTAACCCTTAATGCAGTTTTAAGATAAATACCCAAATAAATAAATAATGAAAGTAACAAATCAGTAAAATAGCAATAGCGAGGCCATATACAGGGGGCACCGGTACAGAGTCAATGTGTCTGGAGAACCAGTTAGTCCAGGTAATTGAGGTAATATGTACATAGAGGTAGAGTAGGTAGAGTTATTAAAGAAACTATGCATAGATAATAACAGAGATTAGCAGCAGTGTAAAAGAGCAATGCAAATAGTCTGGGTAGCCAATTGATTAGATGTTCAGAGTCTTATGGCTGGGGGTAAAAGCTGTTGAGAAGCCTCTTCATCTAGACTTGGCGCTCCGGTACCACTGCCATGCGGGCAGCGAAAACAGTCTATGACTGGGGTGGCTGGGGTCTTTGACAATTTCTAGGTCCTTCCTCTGACACCGCCTGGTATAGAGGTCCTGGATGGCAGGAAGCATGGCCCCAGTATCTGGAAGAAACGGACTACTCTCTGTAGTACCTATGCGGTCAGAACAGTTGCCGTACCAGTGCAGCTGTAAAACCTTTTGAGGATCTGAGGACCCATGCTAAATCTTTTCAGTCTCCTGAGGGGGAATAGGCTTTGTCATGCCATGTGCTTGCACCATGTTAGATTGTTGGTGATGGGACACCAAGGAACTTAGAATCAACCTGCTCCACTACAGACATCGATGAGAATGGGGACGTGCTCAGTCCCCCTTTTCCTGTAGTCCGCAATCATCTCCTTTGTCTTGATCACGTTGAAGGAGAGGTTGTTGTCCTTGCACCACACGGCCAGGTCTCTGACCTCCTCCCTATAGGCTGTCTCGTTGCTGTTGGTGATCAGGCCTATCACTGTTGTGTCATCGGCAAACTTAATGATGGTGTTGGAGTCGTGCCTGGCCGTGCAGTCATGAGTGAACAAGGAGTACAGGAGGGGACTGAGCACACACCTCTGAGTGGGCCCCGTATTGAGGATCAGCGTGGTGGATGTGTTGTTACCTACCCTTACCACCTGGGGGGGTAGCCCTTCAGGAAGTCCAGAATCCAGTTGCAGAGGGAGGTGTTTAGTCCCAGGGCCCAACCTGAAAGGGTTTATCAATCCTTTATAAAAGAAAAACCTATTGGTGCTTTATGAATAATGTAAAATCATGTTATAGAAGGTGGAAAAGGGTTATGCCACATATGGTAAAGCATCTCCTGTACTACTGTGTGTACTATAAATAATAATAATATTGATCATAATTATGATAATACTAGGATAATGATAATAATAATAATTATGATAATGATAATAATAATAACAAATGAGATTTTTTAAATAACTTTTCAAGGAAACAAAGACGCTATACATACAGTAGTATCAAATGGTAAATGGTATAAGTGGGACTTCCTGTAATATATTGATTAATTTGTCTGTGTTTGTGACCTTTGTCTATTTGTCTGTGTCTTTTAGTATGAGAAGAGTTCTGCAGAGCTGCAGAGACTGCATGGCTGTCTTAATGAGATTGTGTCTCTATGGGGCTCTCCCTGGATCTCTGCTCTGGACTCCTTCCCACTGCTCAGGGTCGGTCAAGTTTATACACTCATACTACACTATCAGACAGGGAAATTGCATGCACAGATAGCTACTCTGATACACAAATTAAAATGTCTAAAATGGTGCAAACAAAAGTGGGAATATGTGATTCTATTGTGTAGTTATATTGATCTGTTCCCATTTGTCCAAGAAATTGCCCAATCCGCCGTTCTCCCGTCTTCTGAAAGAGGTGGCCAGGAGAGATGACATCATCAGAACACATCTGGATGAGTACAAGGTTGGTGTGAATACTGTAGCTTCTTTTTCAAACTTATGTTCAAGTAGCCAGCAGCAAACACAAAGACAATCATGTCAAAGTTTTTAAAAAGCATCTGTAATGTAATATGGGTACATTGGTAGCATATGGAAGATATGAAATGTATTGCTGCCACAGATGCAGGCACCGAGCAAAACATCAGAGGAAGACATTGCCATCACAAGCGCTCTCCTCAACGGCCTTGGGAAGCCCCAGGACACAACACAGGGAGTGGTAGGTTCTTATCATGGTTTACAACCTGAACTCAGATGTAGACGTAAGATAGTGAAGTGAATCCGGGACACTACAATTAGTATTATAGGTTACATTTTGTATAGTATGTATTAACTGAAATTCGTACAATATGTTGTGAATTTGCAAAAATTATGATATGTTGCGTATTCTAATTTGTTGTGGCTAACGTTAGCTAGGTGGCTAAGGCTAACGTTAGAAAGGCTAGGGGCTAGGGTTAGGGGTTAAGGTTTGGAGTTAGATTAAAGAGTTCAAGTTTTGTTTAGGGGAAGCGTTAGCAAACATGCTAAGTAGTTGCAACGCATCTAAAAAGTAGTAAGTAGTTGCACAGTTGCTAATTAGATAAAAGTTATCCGTGACGAGATTCAAACACACAACCCTTGGGTTGCTAGACATTCGCGTTAAGTTACTTTCTTTCTTATGTAACCACACCAAACGTAACATATCATACTAATTTGGATTTTCCAGATTAACGTTTACTATGTCATGTCTCGTCTATGAGACCAGGCTGTGGTTTATTGTGGTAATCAATCAAAATCACATAGCAAATGCTTACAATATAAGCCTACTAATTGCTATAAATGTGTAATAGTAAGTGTTATATTGCGCATCCGAAATGGCACCCGATTCCCTAGTGCACTACTTTTGACCATGGCCCTGGTTAAAAGCAGTGCACTATATAGAGAATAGAGTGCCATTTGGGTCACACATATGCTCATGGTCTGCAGTAAGGACATGGTCCATTCACAGGTCCTGACAGACACTCACGTCCACATGGCCACTGTGGACCTTCTGATCGGGGGAACAGAGACAACAGCTGCCTGGCTCAGCTGGACTGTGGCCTTTCTACTGCACAGGCCTGAGGTACACTACAAAACTCTATACACTACACTACACCACAGAACACAATACACTACGCAACACTACAGAACTCAATACAATACGCAACATTACAGAACTCAATACAATACGCAACACTACAGAACTCAATACAATACACTACAGAACTCAATACAATACACTACACTATAGAACTCAATACACTACACTACAGAACACAATACACTACACTACACTACAGAACGCAATACACTACACTACAGAACGCAATACACTACACTACAGAACGCAATACACTACACTACACCACAGAACACAATACACTACGCAACACTACAGAACGCAATACACTACACTAC
This sequence comes from Oncorhynchus keta, assembly GCF_023373465.1. NCBI lineage: Eukaryota > Metazoa > Chordata > Actinopteri > Salmoniformes > Salmonidae > Oncorhynchus > Oncorhynchus keta. The sequence goes on from NW_026290798.1 coordinate 403,071, forward strand.
AGAACGCAATACACTACACTACACTACAGAACGCAATACACTACACTACAGAACGCAATACACTACACTACACCACAGAACTCAATACACTACACTACAGAACTCAATACACTACACTACAGAACACAATACACTACACTACACTACACTACAGAACTCAATACACTACACTACAGAACAAATACACTTACACTACAGAACGCAATACACTACACTACACTACAGAACACAATACACTACACTACAGAAGAACACACATACACTACACTACACCACAGAACACAATACACTACACTACAGAACGCAAACACTACAGAACACAATACACTACACTACAGAACACAATACACTACACTACACAACACAATACACTACACTACAGAACTCAATACACTACACTACAGAACACAATAAACTACACTACAGAACTCAATATACTACAATACACTACACTACACTACAGAACACAATACACTACACTACAGAACTCAATACACTACACTACAGAACTCAATATACTACACTACACTACACAACTCAATACACTACACTACAGAACTCAATACACTACACTACAGAACTCAATACACTACACTACAGAACTCAATACACTAACTGCAAAACTCAATACAATAAACGACACTACAGAACTCAATACACTACACTACACTACAGAACTCAATACACTACACTACAGAACTCAATACACTACACTACAGAACTCAATATACTACACTACAGAACTCAATACACTATACTACAGAACTCAATACATTACACTACAGAACTCAATACACTACACTACAGAACACAATACACTACACTACAGAACACAATACACACTACACTACAGAACACAATACACTACACAACAGAACTCAATACACTACACTACAGAACTCAATACACTACACTACACTATACACTACAGAACTCAATACACTACACTACAGAACACAATACACTACACACTACATAACTCAATACACTACACTACAGAACTCAATACACTAACTGCAAAACTACACTACACAATACAATACACTACACCACAGAACACAATACACTACACTACAGAACTCAATACACTACACCACAGAACACAATACACTACACTACAGAACACAATACACTACACTACACAACACAATACACTACACTACAGAACTCAATACACTACACTACAGAACTCAATAAACGACACTACAGAACTCAATACACTACACTACACTACAGAACTCAATACACTACACTACAGAACTCAATACACTACACTACAGAACTCAATATACTACACTACACTACATAACTCAATACAATACAGAACTCAACACTAAACAAAACTCAATACACTACACTACACTAACTGCAAAACTCAATACAATAAACTACACTACATAACTGTATACACTACACAACTCTATACACTACACTACAGAACTCAATACACTACACTACAGAACTCAATATACTACACTACACTACACTACAGAACTCAATACACTATACTACAGAACTCAATACATTACACTACAGAACTCAATACAGAACTCTACAGAACACAATACACTACACTACAGAACACAATACACTACACTACACCACAGAACTCTACACAATACACAACACTACAGAACTCTATAAACTACACTACAGAACACTACACTACACTACAGAACACTACACTACAGAACTCAATACACTACACTACATAACAGATACACTACACTACACTACAGAACTCAATACACTACACTACACTACAGAACACTATACACTACACTACAGAACGCAATAGAATTAGATACAGAACTATACACTACACCACATATTATATACACTACACATCACTACACTACACTACAGAACTATACACTACACCACAGAACACAATACATACACTCTATAAACTACACTACATCACTACACAATCACTACACATAACTCAATACACTACACTACAGAACTCAATATACTACTACAGAACTATATATATACACTACAGAACTCAATACACTACACTACAGAACTCAATACACTATACAGAACTCAATACACTACACTACACTACATAACTCAATACAACACTACAGAACTCAATCACTAAACACAGAACTCAATACACACATAACTCAATACACTAACTGCAAAACTCAATACAATATATACACTACAGAACTCATCACTACACTACAGAACTCAATACACTACACTACACTATAGAACTCAACACATCACTACACTACAGAACTCTATACACTACACTACAGAACTCAATACACTATACACAGAACTCAATAAACGACACTACAGAACTCTATACACTATACTACAGAACTCAATACACTATACTACAGAACTCAATAAATACACTACAGAACTCAATACACTATACACAGAACTCAATAAAACACTACAGAACACTATACACTACACTACAGAACTCAATACACTACACATACAGAACTCAATACAATATGCAACACTACAAAACTCAATACATACACTACACTACAGAACTCTATACACTACACTACATAACTGTATACACTACACACTCTATACACTACATACAGAACTCTATACACTACACTACAGAACTCAATACTATACACTACAGAACTCAATAATACACTACATATAGAACTCTACACTACACTACAGATTATACTACAATACAATACACTACAGAAGTATATACACTACACTACACTGTTCTATACCACACTATAATACAATGCATTACACACAACACTACACTACACACATACAGAAATAACTACACTACACTACAATACAATACACTACACTACTGGCTTGCATGTTCTAAAACCAACTCATGTTTAATATGGGAGGCCAAAAGAGTGAATCTGCCTAGAATCCTATTCAGAAAGTATTCTGGGATGTCTTGTCTCTGAGGACCGCATTCATTGGGAACTAGAGGTCGACCGATTAATCGGAATGACCGCCTTGTTCAGGATTTAAGTTTTGGTGGTTGAAATATCTGTAGTTTGGGGCTGGTTTAAAGTTTGTATTTTTATTCCTTTTATTTAACTGCAAGTCAGTTAAGAACACATTCTTATTTTCGGATGGGGCCTTGGACAGTGGGTTAACTACCCCTCCTGTCTCAGGGGCAGAACGACAGATTTTCACCTTGTCAGCTCAGGGGATCAATCTTGCAACCGTACATAACTAGTCCAATGCTCTAACCATTGCACTCCACGAGTGCCTGCTTGTTACGCGAATGCAGTAGAAGCCAAGGTAAATTGCTAGTTGGCATTAAACTGATCTTATAAAAACAATCAATCATAATCACTAGTTATAACTACTAATCCAATTTAGCAGGCAATATTAACCAGGTGAAATTATGTAATTTATTTTGCAGAGTCAGGGTATATGCAACAGTTTGGGCTGCCTGGCTCATTGTGAACTAATTTCCCAGAATTTTACATAATTATGACATGCATTGAAGGTTGTGCAATGTAACAGGAATATTTAGACCTAGGGATGCCACCCGTTAGATAAAATACCAAACGGTTCCGTATTTCACTGAAATAATGTTTTGTTTTCGAAATGTTAGTTTACGGATTCGACTATATTAATGACCTACGGCTCCTTCTGTGTGTTATTATGTTATAATTAAGTCTGATTTGATAGAGCACCTGAGCCAGCAGGCCCGTAACCATTCAAACAGCACTTTCTTGCGTTTTTTCCAGCAGCTCTTGCAAAAACATCGCTGTTTTTCTGTCTTCAAGCCTATCCCTAATCCCTGGTATAACCAATGTGAAATGGCTAGCTAGTTAGCTGGGCTGCTAATACAGTTTCAAATGTCACTGGATTTGCCCTAGGACCCCGTCCCAGGCCGCTACCTTTGTGAGCATGGGATGATGCTTTGAGTTGGCTGTTGTCAATGTTTTCCTGGTTCGAGCTCAGGTGCGAGGAGGGGGAAATAGTTTTATTGATGTATATATTAAGTCCATGCTGGTCATTTATGAACATTTGAAAAACTTTTTTTTTTCTGTTATAATCTCTGCCCCTTTTGGCACAGCCAGAAAGGACTGGCCAAAAATCATAATTGGTCTACCTCTATTGGGAACTTATCCTCACATGGTTCTTAGCTCAGTTGGTTTGGCGCTTTCCAGGGAGTGGGTTCGATTCCTGAGACCACCCATACGTAGAATGTGCACACATGACTGTAACCTGTTTGGATAAAAGGCTGAAATGGCATATACATATACTGTACACTATACTACAGAACTCAATACATTACACTCCAGAACTGATGTACAGAACACAATACACTACAGAACACAATTACACTACACCACAGAACACAATACATGCAACACTACAGAACTCAATACACTACAGAAACATACACTACACTACATGTTCTGTACACTACACTACAGAACGCAATACACTACACTACAGAACACAATACACTACACTACAGAACGCAATACACTACACACAGAATGCAATACACTACACCACAGAACACAATACACTACACTACAGAACGCTACACTACACCACAGAACACAATACACTACACTACAGAACACAATACACTACACAACCAATCACTACACTACAGAACTTACACTACACTACAGAACTCTATACTACACCATAACTCAATACACTACACTGTTCAATACACTAAACTACAGAACTTAGGACACTACAGAACTCAATACACTAACTGCAAAACTCAATCAATAAACGACACTACAGAACTCTATACACTACACTACAGAACTCAATACACTACACTACAGAACTCAATACACTACACTACAGAACTCAATACACTACACTACAGAACTCAATACACTATTACAGAACTCAATACACTATACTACAGAACTCAATTGACACTACAGAACACTATACACTACACTACAGAACTCAATACACTATACTACACTCAGAACTCTACAATTGCAACACTACAAAACTCAATACACTACACTACACTACAGAACTCTATTACACTACATAACTGTATACACTACACAACTCTATACACTACACTACAGAACTCTATACACTACACTACAGAACTCTATACAATACACTACACTACAGAACTCTATAAACTACACTACAGAACTCTATACACTACACTACAGAACTCCATACACTACACTACACTACAGAATTAGATACACTATACTACATATTATATACACATCACTACACTACATAACGCTATACACTGCACTACACTACATAACTCTATAAACTACACATCACTACACATAACTCTATACACTACACTACATATTATATACACTACACATCACTACACTACATAACTCTATACACTACACTACATATTATATACACTACACATCACTACACTACATAACTCTATACACTACACTACATATTATATACACTACACATCACTACACTACATAACTCTATACACTACACTACATATTATATACACTACACATCACTACATAACATAACTCTATAAACTACACATCACTACACATAACTCTATACACTACACTACATATTATATACTACATATTATATACACTACACATCACTACACTACATAACTCTATAAACTACACATCACTACACATAACTCTATACACTACACTACATATTATATACACTACACATCACTACACTACATAACTCTATACACTACACTACATATTATATACACTACACATCACTACACTACATAACTCTATCCTCCTCACTACACTACATATTATATACACTACACTACACTCTCTATACCACACTATAATACAATGCATTACACAACACTACTCTACACACTATACTACAATAACCTACACTACAGTACAATACAATACAACACTGGCTTGCTGGGGCTCTGTGATCCCAGGGGGTGATTCACTGTTGTGGTCGGCCCTGTGGCTCCCCTACCTGGGTGCCTCATCTTTGTGGGCTATCAGAGACTTGTCTCAGGATGGAATGGTTGAAGATATCCCTCTAGTGGTGTGGGGGCTGTGCTTTGGCAAAGTGGGTGGGGTTATATCCTTCCTGTTTGGCCCTGTGTCCTCGGATGGGGCCACAGTGTCTCCTGACCCCTCCTGTCTCAGCCTCCAGTATTTATGCTGCATGTTTATGTGTCGGGGGCTAGGGTCAGTTTGTTATATCTGGAGTACATTCCTGTCCTATTCGGTGTCCTGTTATCTAATGAGTTCTCTAATTCTCTCCTTATAATCTCTCTCGGAGGACCTGAGCCCTAGACCATGCCCCAGGACTACCTGACATGATGATCCTTGCTGTCCCCAGTCCACCTGACTGTGCTGCTGTCCAGTTTCACTGTTCTGTATATCATTATGCTGGTCATTTATATTTGAACATCTTACGTTCTGTATATCTCTACTCTATATCATTACTGTATATCTTTACTCTAATATCATTACTGTATATCTTTCGGAGGACTGTAATATCACTACCTGTATATCATTACTGTATAAGATTACTCTCCAGTTTCAACATCTAAATAAATTCGACCATGCTGGTCATTTATGAACATTTGAACATCTTGGTCATGTTCTGTATAACTTTCAGCAGCCTAAAGGAGCTTAGCCCGGTTCCTTTAGGTTTCTTCCTAGGTTTTGGCCTTTCTAGGGAGTTTTTCCTAGCCAACTTCTACACCTGCATTGTTTGCTGTTTGGGGTTTTAGGCTGGGTTTCTGTACAGCACTTTGAGATATCAGCTGATGTACAGGGCTATATAAATAAATTTGATTTGATTTATTTATACACTGTATCACAGTGTCCTCAGACCTTTGATATACCTGCTACATAGTATTCCAAGATGGAACTAGACTGAAACCCACAGATGTGTTGTTGGCTTGCATTCCATTATAGACTGTAAGTCAAAACTTACGTTTGAGATCCTTAATGATGCTTCTCATTCTCTTGTCTCAATCTCTTCAGTCAGTCCCTTTATCTCTCCGTCTGTCTCTCTCCCTCCAAAGAATCATTTTTCTTTCCTCTGAGACGTCTCTCTCCCTCCACATTGATTGTCTCCCTCTGTCTCCTTATTCAGAGGGTCCATGGGCAAGACTCTCTATTCCATTGCCTTTAAATGGGGTCCCTCCATCTCTCTCTCTCTCCCTCTGTCTCTCTTACTCTCTCTCTCTCCCTCCATCTCTTTTCTCTCTCCCTCCGTCTCTCTTGGGTTTTCCCTCCACTCTCTCAATTTCCTGTAGGTGTATCAGAGTGTATGATGAGTTGTGTTCGTGCCACCACTCAAAGGACAGTGACAGACCAGGCTAGACACAGTGCTGTGTGCTGTGAACATTGAGGTCAACAGAGGCCAGCACCTGTGGCTCCGCTAGCTGTGCCTCACAGAGCCTTGTAGTCCAGGTGTCCCAACCAATTGAAGGCTGTTAGGACGGGCTAAAATGGAATAAAGGGGGTACAACTCAATATTAGGAAGGTGCTCCTAATGTTTGATATACTCAATGTATGTGCAATGTACAATTCTGTGTCTATTCCATATGTGTTCAGTATTGCAGGCTACTTCATCCCTAAGAACACTGTCATCATCCCCAATTTGTTTGGGGCGCATCATGACCCTGCAGTGTGGACGGATCCCTATTCCTTCAAACCAGGTGCTGGGCTATTGAGTGTACTGGCAATGTCCCAAATGGCATCATATTCCCTATATAGTGAACTACTATTGATCAGGGCCCATAAGGCTCAGGTTAAAAGTAGTGCACTATGTAGGGAATAGGGTACCATTTGGGATTCAGCCTAGAATTGCTTTCACTTGGCTCAGCAACATAGTTCCAGCAGCAGCTAACAGTAGACCCTCTCTCTTTCAGAGCGGTTCCTGGAGGGTGGGGGGGCCTCGACGCGTGCTCTCCTGCCTTTCGGCGGGGGCGCTCGGCTGTGTTTGGGGGAGGCTGTGGCCAAAATGGAATTGTTTCTGTTCACCGCCTACTTGTTGCGTGATTTCCAGTTCATACCTGCTGAAAGCCAGACCTCTCTACCAGACCTGACAGGAGTAGCCAGTGTGGTACTCAAAGCCAAGGCCTACACAGTCATAGCACTGCCCAGACCTGGGCCTTGACCTCTCACAGAGTTTGTTCATGTACAGTGATCACATTACATTTCTATCAATCATTCGGCTCTAGAGGAAGTATTCTTATAAGAGAAGGCATATATTGTGTAGTATTGTGCAGTAATGGTGAAGTAATTGGAATGTATAGAATAATATTTTCTACTTCTAATAAATACTTCCTCTTTTAACAACGAAGGATGCATTTCTGACTCCCTAAATTGATATACCATAGGTAGCCTGAATGAGAATGCTGATAGCTTTATTAGAAGAGGGTTGGGCTAAAGGTTAGGGGTTAACTCAGGGGTTAAAGGTTACTACTACTCTGGCAGGGCTGTAACAAACGGTTTGGGTTTGCGGAGGATCCTCATCAGGTTCCTGGACATGTAATAAGGCTTCTGCATAGTTCCATCATTCCTCTCTAGATCTTCCACTGTATGAGGGAGAAACACTGGAGTCACTCTACTACTCTACTACTCTGCTATACCTTACTATACTGTACCTTACCATACCTTAATATATTATACCTTACTATACTGTACCTTACCATACCTTAATATATTATACCTTACTATACTGTACCTTACCATACCTTAATATATTATACCTTACTATACTGTACCTTACCATACCTTAATATATTATACCTTACTATACTGTACCTTACCTTACAATACCTTAATATATTATACTTAATATATTATATACTGTACCTTACATATATACTGTGTACCATACCATAATATATTATACCTTACTATACTGTACCTTACCATACCTTAATATATTATACCTTACTATACTGTACCTTACCATACCTTAATATATTATACCTTACTATACTGTACCTTACCATACCTTAATATATTATACCTTACTATACTGTACCTTACCATACCTTAATATATTATACCTTACTATACTGTACCTTACCATACCTTAATATATTATACCTTAATATATTATACCTTACTATACTGTACCTTACCATACCTTAATATATTATACCTTACTATACCTTAATATATTACCATACCTTACCATATATACCTTAATATATTATACCTTACTATACTATATATTACCATACCTTAATATATTATACCTTACTATACTGTACCTTACCATACCTAATATATATATTATACCTTACTATACTGTACCATACCTTAATATATTATACCTTACTATACTGTACCTAATATATTATACCTACTAATATATTATACTATACTATACTTTACTATACTGTACCTTACCATACCATAATATATTATACCTTACTATACTGTACCTTACCATACCTTAATATATTATACCTTACTATACTGTACCTTACCATACCTTAATATATTATACCTTACTATACTGTACCTTACCATACCTTAATATATTATACCTTACTATACTGTACCTTACCATACCTTAATATATTATACCTTACTATACTGTACCTTACAATACCTTAATATATTATACCTTACCATACCTTAATATATTATACCTTACTATACTGTACCTTACCATACCTTAATATATTATACCTTACTATACTGTACCTTACCATACCTTAATATATTATACCTTACTATACTGTACCATACCTTAATATATTATACAATACCTTAATATATTATACCTTACTATACTGTACCATACCTTAATATATTATACCTTACTATACTGTACCTTACAATACCTTAATATATTATACCTTACTATACTGTACCTTACCATACCTTAATATATTATACCTTACTATACTGTACCTTACCATACCTTAATATATTATACCTTACTATACTGTACCTTACCATACCATAATATATTATACCTTACTATACTGTACCTTACAATACCTTAATATATTATACCTTACTATACTGTACCTTACCATACCTTAATATATTATACCTTACTATACTGTACCTAGTGGGCTAAACCGGCATCGCGGCTTGGTGGACAAAATGGGGAGAGGGGGCAGCTGAGAAGTCACTACAGAGTGATAATTATAACTATTGAAATGCCAATCCTTTACACATGAACGCTCACTCATTCGGGAACAATTGCAATCAATATATATATTTACGCTCAGTGTGTCGTCTTGATCGCTGTTGAAAAGTTTGTTTCTTTTGTAAAATTGTCCGTCTCTCTCTCTCTGTCGTGGTTATAGTGGATAGTTCAGAGTGACATTCATTCATGTTGTTGTAGAATGGATGTTTCGGCAGTTGTCGTTCTTCGCGTTCAATGATACCAAATTCCTCGCTGCAGACTAGTAATTAATATCAAAGACTTGTTCTTATTCTGTCGGTATCGATAGTCTAAGATTTTAACCATGTGGTATGGTTAAAAGATTCAGCAATGGTCGGCAACCTTTGTACTCCTGTGATTGAGAGAAACATGGTCTGCCTGAGAATTTCTCAAAGTTGGGTTTTATAGGGAATTGCAGAAAAGGGTCTGTCCCAGGATGCCCGACCCTAACTGGGCTCATGAGCAGTCCTCTGATTTAGTTAAACTCAAAAGGGAATTGGAGTTTCCTTCATTAAACAGTCCAAAATCACATTACACAATTTTACAAACAGTATCATACTCACTCATTCATGTTATACAACAATTAGATGTAAACCTCATATCTGAGGCTATTATATAAACAGCGTTATGGTAATGTAGCCACACCGTCTCCCATGAGCTTCCCCAAGTTGTAACAAACGGACCAGTTCGTAGCTGGATTCTTCACCGATCTTTTATACCTTCTCCGGAACATGTCATTTGTTTGGACCTCAAGTTCTGTGAGGTGGAAGAAATTCCTTTGTTCTCTGTGAAAATTCACTCTGTCTCTTATACTGTGTGACCATGAGGAGAACCTCAGGAATTTACGACCTCTCTCTGACCACAGCAGCTTATTTGAAGGAGGAAAGGGGGAGGCAGGGAGAGGGGGATGGGGCTTGCTATACCCAAAGAGGGCAACGTCATGACACTATATTATACTTTACTATACTGTACCTTACTATACTGTATCTTACTATATTATACCTTACTATATTACACCTTAATATATTATACCTTACTATAGTGTACCTTACTATACTGTACCTTACTATAGTGTACCTTACTATACTGTACCTTACTATATTATACCTTACTATATTATACCTTACTATACTGTACCTTACTATACTGTACCTTACTATATTATACCTTACTATATTACACCTTACTATATTATACCTTACTATATTGTACCTTACTATATTGTACCTTACTATATTATACCTTACTATATTATACCTTACTATATTATACCTTACTATATTATACCTTACTATATTATACCTTACTATATTATACCTTACTATATTATACCTTACTATAATATACCTTACTATATTATACCTTACTATATTATACTATATTATACCTTACTATATTATACCTTACTATATTATACCTTACTATATTATACCTTACTATATTATACCTTACTATATTATACCTTACTATATTATACCTTACTATATTATACCTTACTATATTATACCTTACTATATTATACCTTACTATACCTTACTATACCTTACTATATTATACCTTACTATATTATACCTTACTAGACCTTACTATATTATACCTTACTATATTATACCTTACTATATTATACCTTACTATACCTTACTATATTATACCTTACTATATTATACCTTACTATACCTTACTATATTATACCTTACTATACCTTACTATATTATACCTTACTATACCTTACTATATTATACCTTACTATATTATACCTTACTATACCTTACTATATTATACCTTACTATACCTTACTATATTATACCTTACTATATTATACCTTACTATACCTTACTATATTATACCTTACTCTTCCTTACACTACTGTACCACAAGACCACCTTACCCTGTTAGAGTTATAGTGGTGTAGGTATTGGAGGGTTAGGTGGTGTTGTGGTGTTGGAGGGTTAGGTGGTGTTGTGGTGTTGGAGGGTTAGGTGGTGTTGTGCTGTTGGAGAGTTAGATGGTGTTGGTACTCACAGAAGCAGAGAAACAGGGTATCAACACACATGCTGTAGACACTGAAGAAGCCCTGAGCGATGAGGTAGGCTCCGGCCATCACTGTCTGCAGAGCAACATTACGACAACATACCTGCATGAGTTCTAACAGCACCAATCAATACACTGCTGACAATACATACAGTAAATGTAACTTTAAAAATACACGGCAGTTAGCAACACAGGCTACTGCGTTAATAGTCTCATATCCGCCTCCCGAGTGGCGCAGTGGTCTAAGGCACTGCATCGCAGTGCTAGCTGTGCTGCTAGCTGTGCCACTACAGATTCTGGGTTTGAGTCCAGGATCTGTTGCCGCTGGCCGTGACTGGGAGACCTATGGGGCGGTGCACAATTGGCCCAGTGTCGTACGGACTAGGGGAGGGTTTGGCAGGGAGGGATGTCCTTGTTCCATCATGCACTAGTGACTCGTGTGGCGTGTTGGGCACAATGCACGCTGACACGGTTGCCAGGTGTACTGTGTTTCCTCCGACACATTGGTGCGGCTGGCTTCTGGGTTGGATGAGCGCTGTGTTAAGAAGCTGTGCGGCTTGGTTGGGTTGTGTTTCGAAGGACGCACGGCTCTTGACCTTCCCCTCTCCTGAGTCCGTACGGGAGTTGCAGCGATGAGACAAGACTAAGTGCCAAATGGAAACCACGAAATTGGGGAGAAAAGGGGCTAAAAGATAAATAATCATCTCATATCAAAGGAGGTTCTACTAAGTTCAACAGTGAAAGAAACTAAATGAAAATCAGCCATTTTCATGATCTCATTTCTAAATCCATTTCAAACCTGCATACAACATCTAATCCAGGGTTTCCCTAACTCGGTCCTCGGCCCCCAAGGAGTTCATGTTTTGGTTTTTGACCTAGCATTACACAGCTGATTCAAATGATCAACTAATCATCAAGCTTTAATCATTTGAATCAGCTGTGTGGTGTTCGGGTAAAAAACTAAAGTTGCACCCCTAGGGGTCCCGAGGAGCGAGTTTGGGAAACGCTGGTCTAATGTGTTCATGGAAAATAGAATGTCAATGAAGAACGGTGAGTGTTGAGTGTTTGGTAACAACACTGTCGCATGGACGTACCAGGATGGGAACCCAGTAATAGTTGAGCATGGACGTACCAGGATGGGAACCCAGTAATAGTTGAGCATGGACGTACCAGGATGGGAACCCAGTAATAGTTGAGCATGGACGTACCAGGATGGGAACCCAGTAATAGTTGAGCATGGACGTACCAGGATGGGAACCCAGTAATAGTTGAGCATGGGACCAGGATGGGAACCCAGTAATAGTTGAGCATGGACGTACCAGGATGGGAACCCAGTAATAGTTGAGCATGGACGTACCAGGATGGGAACCCAGTAATAGTTGAGCATGGACGTACCAGGATGGGAACCCAGTAATAGTGACCAGGATACCAGGATGGGAACCCAGTAATAGTTGAGCATGGACGTACCAGGATGGGAACCCAGTAATAGTTGAGCATGGACCAGGATGGGAACCCAGGATGGGAAGCCAGTAATAGTTGAGCATGGACGTACCAGGATGGGAACCCAGTAATAGTTGAGCATGGACGTACCAGGATGGGAACCCAGTAATAGTTGAGCATGGACGTACCAGGATGGGAACCCAGTAATAGTTGAGCATGGACGTACCAGGATGGGAACCCAGTAATAGTTGAGCATGGACGTACCAGGATGGGAACCCAGTAATAGTTGAGCATGGACGTACCAGGATGGGAACCCAGTAATAGTTGAGCATGGACGTACCAGGATGGGAACCCAGTAATAGTTGAGCATGGACGTACCAGGATGGGAACCCAGTAATAGTTGAGCATGGACGTACCAGGATGGGAACCCAGTAATAGTTGAGCATGGACGTACCAGGATGGGAACCCAGTAATAGTTGAGCATGGACGTGGGAACCCAGTAATAGTGAGCATGACCAGGATGGGAACCCAGTAATAGTTGAGCATGGACGTACCAGGATGGGAACCCAGTAATAGTTGAGCATGGACGTACCAGGATGGGAACCCAGTAATAGTTGAGCATGGACGTACCAGGATGGGAACCCAGTAATAGTTGAGCATGGACGTACCAGGATGGGAACCCAGTAATAGTTGAGCATGGACGTACCAGGATGGGAACCCAGTAATAGTTGAGCATGGACGTACCAGGATGGGAACCCAGTAATAGTTGAGCATGGACGTACCAGGATGGGAACCCAGTAATAGTTGAGCATCTCGGCCTGGAACGTGTCGCCAGGCAGGCGGATTTGTCCAGAGAAGAAGAAGAAAGCCAACACACCTGATAAAACAGAGACAGGTCAGCCATTAGATCATTATATTAGTCATACTTCCTTAGTGAAGGAAAACAAGATGCTGATACAAACAGACACAAACAGACTGGATTTCAGGTTTAATGAATACTGAGTTTAATATATTGTGTCTGGACTTCTGATATTATAAGAATCTTCATACACATGAAATAGTATAAGGCATAGTACTGTAACTATTGTGTTGGCCATTTTATCTTCAGTGGTTGAAGATATCAGAAGTCCAGACACAATATATTAAACTCAGTATTCATTAAGCCTGAAATCCAGTCTGTTTGTGTTTATTAGTTAACCTTTATCTATCTAGGCATGTGAGTTAAGAACAAATTCTTATTTACAATGACAGCCTACTCCAGTCAAACCCAGACAGCACTGGGCCAATTATGAGGTGCCCTATGGGACTTCCAATCACAGCCAGATGTGATAGAGCCTGGATTTGAATCAGGTACTATAGTGACACCTCTTGCACTGAGATGCAGTGCCTTAGACCACTATCAGGAGTCATAGTAACAAGTTTGGCATGACAAGGACTGGCAAGTAGAGGAATGTTGGCAGAAACAGACTGGATTTCAGGCTGCTATTCATACTTAAAGTTCAAACAAATGTGAGTTCAGGTAAACTTCTCTTACCAACTATTGCCACCACTAGTAGTTTGCCAAAGAATATGAGCATGTCTGTCACTCTGTCCAGTAGCACCACCCTGTGGCCAACGAGAGGATGACACATTAAAGAATCTTGACAACCCGGAAGCATCTTACATAGAAACCAATATCAATGTCTTTGACTATATTGGAAGTAAAGGAAAAATAAAAATAAATGAGAGAGCAGAAGATCGACCAACCAAATAAACCCAGTCTTACCGTCCGATGTGCCTCATCAACAGACTGTATGCATTTTTGGCTGACACACAGAAGCTCTCCCCGTAGATGGCGATCTATCAGTCATTCAGAATGATGCATTACTGACATTACTGACAAGGATGAACTGCATGTTCCTACACCAAGAATAAATGACCAACTGAGCTAGGTGCATGGATGTTAATGGCTGCTAAAAGGAATGCCAGACAGTCATGTGACTGACCATGATATAAGCGTTCCTGTTGAGTATCTTCAGGAAGTATTCCAGACACCAGAAGCAGCATCTGAGACAGTTTAACAGGAACCGACCACAGGCACTCTGAGAACCTGGAGACACATCACAACATGGGATTCCCTTTAGTCAATGACTGTGTGTGCATGTGTGTGTGTGTCGTGAGTGCATGTGTGTGTGTGTGCGTGAGTGCTATTTGTGTGTGTGTGTGTGTGTGTGTGTGTGTGTGTGTGTGTGTGTGTGTGTGTGTGTGTGTGTGTGTGTGTGTGTGTGTGTGTGTGTGTGTGTGTGTGTGTGTGTGTGTGTGTGTGTGTGTGTGTGTGTGTGTGTGTGTGCGTGTGTGTGTGTGTGTGTGTGCGTGAGTGCGTGTGTGTGTGTGGCCTTACCCCTGGTCTTATGGTTCAGGTACTCCAGCACCAACCTGACTAGCTGGAAGCAGGTGAGGAGGAGGGCTCCGAATGCCAGAGAGCCCACGTGGTACCTTCCAGGAATGGAAGAAATAAAGACATTTCATAATGAACTCCATATGAACACACGAGCAGAACCCTGCTACTGAAATACACCACATTAGACTCTCAGTCTAAAAAGATATGACATCAAACATCTCTTCACACTGACCCATCATTATCAAATCAAATCAAATCAAATTGTATTTGTCACATACACATGGTTAGCAGATGTTAATGCGAGTGTAGCGAAATGCTTGTGCTTCTAGTTCCGACAATGCAGTGATAATCAACAAGTAATCTAACTAACAATTCCAAAACTACTGTCTTATACACAGTGTAAGGGGATAAGGAATATGTACATAAGGATATATGAATGAGTGATGGTACAGAGCAGCATACAGTAGATGGTATCGAGTACAGTATATACATATGAGATGAGTGTGTAGACAACGTAAACAAAGTGGCATAGTTAAAGTGGCTAGTGATACATGTATTAGGGGGAGGGGATGCAGTCGATGATGTAGAGTACAGTATATACATATGCATATGAGATGAATAATGTAGGGTAAGTAACATTATATAAGGTAGCATTGTTTAAAGTGCTTAGCTTATCTACTACAACTAGTGCCCTCATATTCAAGGTAGGTAAGCTTTGTGGTATTTTGGTATTTTATTAGGATCTCCATTAACTGTTGCAAAAGCAGCAGCTACTTTTCCTGGGATCCACACAAAACATAATACAGATCATCAATAGACAAGAACAGCTCAAAGGCAGAACTACATACATTTAAAACAGGCACATGTAACCTACATATCAGTAGATACACACAAACTATCTAGGTCCAATAGGGGAGAGGCGTTGTGCTGTGAGGTGTTGCTTTATCTGTTTTCTGAAACCAGGTTTGCTGTTTATTTGAGAGATATGAGATGGAAGGAAGTTCCATGCAATAAGGACTCTGTATAATACTGTACGTTTTCTTCAATTTGTTCTGGATTTGGGGACTGTGAAAAGACCCCTGGTAGCATGTCCAATGGGATAAGTGTGTGTGTCAGAGCTGTCTGGCTTAAGGCACAATCCTATGTCCCCACCCACAGAAACCCTTAGTCCCTCATGTCTTACTGTAGAGTGCGTATGAAGCACTGGGACAGGGCGAAGGGTGAGATTTCTGCAGGCTTGCTGAAGGCCCAGTAGTATGAAGCGAAGGTCCCAGCCAGGGTACATTGGCCCAGGGCGATGACAAAGTTCACACACCACAGGAAGGCAAAGATGTTGAAGAGCTGCAGGTAAACCAGGTTCTGCTGGAACAGGCCTGTGTCATCGTACCTGAAGAAGATGCAGCGCACCGACGGGCAGTATGGGTAGGCCGAAGAGTTGAACGTCTGGGTAGGGAGAGGAGAGGACAGGGGAGGAGGAGAGAAATATGAGACAAGTGGGAGGCAGTGTTTCCCCTAGTTTACCTCATTTCAAGGTGGGTTGCAAACATGGGGTTCTGACATCAGAATCATTTGTCAATTGAAACCAATAGAAGCGAAGCCATCTACCTGTGGCTTGCAGGTCTCAGAGCCGTTGATGAGACTACACTTATCTACAGAGGGGTCGCTAAGAGACACCACTCTGTAGAGAGGGGCCCCTGATGTGACCAAGTATCTTTGGGGAGCCTCGAGTCAAGGACCCAACCAAACTAAGGGCAAAAACCAGGGGTTGGAAACAAAATGATTTTCCAATCATTTCGTTCTGAACAGAACCATCATTTTTTTGTTTCCGTTCAACTGTTCCAACCAGGAAACAAAAGTTCTGAATCGGTTCAAAGTCATTGTTTATATCGTTCCTTTCTCTTCCTTTTTAAACCTCTGAAATGTTTTTTTTACATTTAGCTCGACTTTACCAATCAGTGTGGATAGAGCAGCTTGCTATGGAGTGGGAAAACTATACAGTAGACTATACTTCAAAGGGGGAGGGGCTACAGTAGACTATACTTCGAAGGGGGAGGGGCTACAGTAGACTATACTTTGAAGGGGGAGGGGCTACAGTAGACTACTTCGAAGGGGGAGAGGTTACAGTAGACTATACTTCGAAGGGGGAGGGGCTACAGTAGACTATACTTTGAAGGGGGAGGGGCTACAGTAGACTATATTTTGAAGGGAGAGGGGCTACAGTAGACTATACTTTGAAGGGAGAGGGGCTACAGTAGACTATACTTTGAAGGGGGAGGGGCTACAGTAGACTATACTTTGAAGGGGGAGGGGCTACAGTAGACTATACTCGAAGGGGGAGGGGCTACAGTAGACTATACTTTGAAGGGGAGGGGCTACAGTAGACTACTTGAAGGGGAGAGGTTATACTATACTTGAAGGGGAGGGGCTACAGTAGACTATACTTTGAAGGGGGAGGGGCTACAGTAGACTATATTTTGAAGGGAGAGGGGCTACAGTAGACTATACTTTGAAGGGGAGGGGCTACAGTAGACTATACAGGGGTAGACTATACTTTGAAGGGGGAGGGGCTACAGTAGACTATACTTTGAAGGGGAGGGGGGTAGCTACAGTCGAGGGGCTATACTTTGAAGACTATACTTTGGGGAGGGGTTACAGTAGACTATACTTACTTTGAAGGGGAGGGGCTACTTTGAAGGGGAGGGGCTACGGTAGACTATACTTCGGAGGGGAGGGGCTACAGTAGACTATACTCCAGATGGGGAGGGGTTACAGTAGACTATACTTCGGAGGGGGAGGGGTTACAGTAGACTATATTTCGGAGGAGGAGGGGTTACATTCGACTATACTTTGGGTGGGAGGGGCTACAGTAGACTATATTTCGGAGGGGGCGGGGCTACAGTAGACTATACTCCGGATGGGGAGGGGTTACATTAGACTACACTTTAGGGGGGAGGGGCTACAGTAGACTATGCTCCGGATGGGGAGGGGTTACAGTAGACTATATTTCGGAGGGGGAGGGGCTACAGTAGACTATACTCCGGATGGGGGGGTTACAGTAGACTATATTTTGGAGGGGGAGGGGCTACAGTAGACTATACTCCGGATGGGGAGGGGTTACAGTAGACGATACTTCGGGGGGAGAGGGGCTACAGTGAACTATAAATAAACTCCGGATAGGGAGGGGTTACAGTAGACTATACTTCAGGGGGAGAGGGGCTACAGTGAACTATACTCCGGATAGGGAGGGGCTACAGTAGACTATACTTCGGGGGGAGAGGGGCTACAGTGAACTATACTCCGGATAGGGAGGGGCTACAGTAGACTATACTTCGGGGGGAGAGGGGCTACAGTGAACTATACTCCGGATAGGGAGGGGTTACAGTAGACTATACTTTGGAGAGGGAGGGGCTACAGTAGACTATACCCCGGATGGGGGAGTTACAGTAGACTATACTCCGTGGGGTGGGGGGGCTACGTAGCCTATACTTCAGAGGGGGAGGGGCTACAGTAGACTATACTTCAGAGGGGAAGGGGAGGGGGAGGTAGCCTACACACACTGGTAAAGATTTTCAGTTGGCAGGCAGACACTGGAATACGTTTCTGAGTGACAGAGACGCTTTGCATAGGTGCTTTGTTGCGTTTTTTTGTGGGACTGTAAAAAAATGCCTGGAACCTGAAAGAACGTTATTAACCGGTTCCCATACTTTTAAAATAACGGTTCTGGTCCAGAACAGTATAGATCACTTTCGTTCCCGATTCTCTCTCTGTTCCTCTAAAAATGTTGTTCTTTTCTCGTTTTCTGTTCTGTTCCAACCCCTGGCTAAAACACACATGACAAAATAAGCAGTGAAAATAACCAGTTAGCTTATACATTAGAAAGCATTGGAAATGGAAACCCCATGTATGATGGGTCAAAGGATACAGGGAGGTCATTCCCCAGTAGGCCACACACACCACCAGCAGAACAAAGGTAAACAGAGGGTAGAGCAGGGTGGACATCAGGTAACCCACCACCCTGCCGACAGAACACACACATTACACATCATTTCATACAGGATCAAACACTCAGAAATACAATAAATATAATCTGAGGCAATGTCCGACCTGCTGGACTCCTCCATGAGAGCAACAGCAACAGAGAGTCTCCTCCTGAGACAACTAAGCACCAGAATCAAAATGGACTCCCACACGCACAGGATGATCACTGAGGAAAGAAAGAAATAGTGTTTTTTATTGAGCTGGCCAGGTTTCCCTTGTAAAAGAGGTCCTCTGACCTCAATGGGACATTCTGGATAAAAAAGGTTCAATTAAATAGAAACATATGCCAATCTTTAGACACAAGAGGCTGGTGGCACCTTAATTTGGGAGGATGGGTTTGTTGTAATGGATGGAGAGGAATGAGTGGAATGGTATCAAATACATCAAACACATGGTTTCGCTTCGTTCCAGATACTATTACGAGCTGTCCTCCCCTCAGCAGCCTCCACTGATATAGGCCCAGTATAACCCATAGACAGTACATAATGATCAAACTCACAGAAAGCAAGCCAGGTCTCTTTGACTTGAAGGTAGACTGAGATATTTGTATTGAAGCTTAGATCACCGAACTTCAGTTTAGAAGTGCTGAAATGGTAGTATTCTGAGTAGCAGTGCCATATTCCTGGGGAGGAGAAGAACCCATTATGCAAATTCTGTCATAATTCTAGATTTAACAGAAAACCAGATAAGGCCAGTATGTGAGTAGAAAATAGTGATTGCTAGATACAAAAGATTGGAAAGTCAAAATAGTAAGCAAAGCATGTTGACCCTTGTCTTTCTTGTCTGCAAGCAGACAGACAGACAGACAGACAGACAGACAGACAGACAGACAGACACCACCACCACTTTATCCCTACATATGATCCACATAATCTAGTCCAGGCCAGGCTGCAGGGCTGTATGAGCCAGACTTACCGTAGCCTCCCACCACCAGAAGTCCTACCATGAGAATCCAGACCAGGACAATGGCCAGGTACCTCAGCAGCAACAGGAACACCACACTGACTAGCAGAGCCAGCGTCAGACCACTGCAAACACAGCACGCAGCAAACTGTTGGAGAGCAGCTGAGGCATGGTATGGGCATGCTAAACACTCTGACTGACTGGCATTAGTGTTGGTTGGTTGACAAGCAACTGTCCAGAGCAACCACCAGAGCAACCACCAACCACTGCAAACAACTAGACATCCAATGTCTATACTGACATACCACTTCTAATACATGGTCAACACATTGCTTCATACTAAGTGGTAGGATAGTGTGGATATTGGAACAGAGACAGCTCAGGCATGGTATAGACATACAGTGTAAAACACCAGTGGACTAGTTGGTGCTGGTAGACTGACAAGATTTACTGTTGGTTGGTATACTAGCGTTAGTACCGGTTGGCTGTTGACGGTTGGCGCGGCTGGTAGCCTAGCGGTTAAGAGCCGACTAGGGGAAAATCTGCCGCTGTTCCCTTGAGCATGACACTTAACCCTAATTGCTCCTGTAAGTCACTCTGTTTTTTAAAATCTGATTTTACTGCTTGCGTGAGTTCCTTGATGTGGAATAGAGTTCCCTGTAACCATGGCTCTATATAGTACCATGGCTCTATGTAGTACCATGGCTCTATGTAGTACCATGGCTCTATGTAGTACCATGGCTCTATGTAGTACTATGGCTCTATGTAGTACTATGGCTCTATGTAGTACCATGGCTCTATATAGTACCATGGCTCTATGTAGTACTATGGCTCTATGTAGTACCATGGCTCTATGTAGTACCATGGCTCTATGTAGTACCATGGCTCTATGTAGTACCATGGCTCTATGTAGTACCATGGCTCTATGTAGTGCCATGGCTCTATGTAGTACTATGGCTCTATGTAGTACCATGGCTCTATGTAGTACCATGGCTCTATGTAGTACCATGGCTCTATGTAGTACTATGGCTCTATGTAGTACCATGGCTCTATGTAGTACCATGGCTCTACATAGTATCATGGCTCTATGTAGTACCATGGCTCTATGTAGTACCATGGCTCTATGTAGTACATGGCTCTATGTAGTACCATGGCTCTATGTAGTACCATGGCTCTATGTAGTACCATGGCTCTATGTAGTACTATGGCTCTATGTAGTACCATGGCTCTATGTAGTACCATGGCTCTATGTAGTACCATGGCTCTATGTAGTACCATGGCTCTATGTAGTACCATGGCTCTATGTAGTACCATGGCTCTATGTAGTACCATGGCTCTATGTAGTACCATGGCTCTATGTAGTACTATGGCTCTATGTAGTACCATGGCTCTATGTAGTACTATGGCTCTATGTAGTACCATGGCTCTATGTAGTACCATGGCTCTATGTAGTACCATGGCTCTATGTAGTACCATGGCTCTATGTAGTACCATGGCTCTATGTAGTACCATGGCTCTATGTAGTACTATGGCTCTATGTAGTACCATGGCTCTATGTAGTACCATGGCTCTATGTAGTACCATGGCTCTATGTAGTACCATGGCTCTACATAGTATCATGGCTCTATGTAGTACCATGGCTCTATGTAGTACCATGGCTCTATGTAGTACCATGGCTCTACGTAGTACCATGGCTCTACATAGTATCATGGCTCTATGTAGTACCATGGCTCTATGTAGTACCATGGCTCTATGTAGTACTATGTACCCACTGTGAGATAGTTGGAAGCTCAGACTTACAGTAAGATCCAGTACCAGGAGGAGGCAAAGTCCTCAAAGACCCTCACTCCTACGGCCTTTCTGTTGAAGCCTGATATCAGTGAGCTGGAATAATGGAAAGATATAGTAGGTTTAGGGGACAGTGATGATCTGTTTAGCTACACATATTCTGTGTCCCAAATGGCACCTTATTCCCTATGGGTCCTGGTCAAAAATAATGCACTACACAAGGAAAAGAGTGCCATTTGGGACACAGGCATATAGTATCTACAGGAGAATATTAGTTCATTGGATGAATGATAACCCCATGGCACTTCTGATGCTGTTGACTGTCTCGTTGACGGAGGCCATTCCGGGCAGAGTGAAGTTGGAAGGAGCACTTTTGAGAGCATGTAGACTGGGCAAACACCTCCCCAGAGCTGTAGTGATTCAAACGGCAACATATGGACGAGTAGAGTGAGGAAAAGGTTCAGAGTGGATTCACCTCAGTTTCCTGCTGTTTCACTTCATCCTCTGTACCATGATTATGTAGATATCCTTTTTATTTGATTTAACCTTTATTTAACTATTATTTCATGTACACATTAACAGTCCTGTCAGTAGATGTGAGGATGGATGCCATGTTAAACTACTTCACCTGATTTACTTGGAACAAGGAAGGACGGACAAAGTTCAGCATCAAGGATCTCTTGGACAGTCTGAAAGAGAGAGTACAGGACCAAACATGACTAGAAGGATGGCCAATATACAGAAGCACTGTATAACATGACGCAATCATGTAGAAACTACGTCTGTTTCTAATCAATGCCTCAAATTAAAATGTTTTCCAATCAACCAAACCCTTTAACTCAGAATGAAACACAGACATAAGCTACACTGTAATGTAGCTATGCTTGACAGATTGCTTGGGACTAATGGTCCCACACACCCAGTTCCAGTCTCTACAAGCACATTGATAACAGTGTAAAATGCCCTGTACCCAGGTGGTGGTAGTCAGGTTGAGGCTGTGGTCACAGTACTGCTGATGGAAGAAGTCTTTGGGATTGGCGTCGGGGTCATAGGCAGCAGCAGACAGCATCCAGAAGTGAGACGGACACTTAGGGACACACACCTGCAGAGGAAGGGACAGAGAGATGGGAGGGACCAGACATTAGTGTACGGCAAACCTTGATTTCCTGCAGTCTCACATTTGACGTATCACAGGTAACGAAAGTGTGAGTGAAACCATCAAGAGAGAGAGTGAGTCAAATCTCAAATGAAACCCTATTCCCCAAATGATGTGGCCTCATACTGTTGACTATTACATGAAGTGGTATGTATCCTAAGCTACATGTTGTACCCTATGCAGTATGTCCTATCTGTGACTTCATATGTCCTACGTGACTCTGGTCAAACGGACGGGGACAGGTAGGATGTGATCGTACAGATACAGTTTGAGTCTGACCTGTGTGGTGGGACACTGTGTGCCTCCGAGCGCTGCTGCCATCACCTTGGTGGTCGTGGAACACTTCAGTATGTCCACATAGATCATCCTGGGCTGGTCTCTGACAAGACAAAGTTAAAAACAAAGACTGAGTTGTCTCAACTTGATCGCTTTCAGACACTCAGTGAGTTAGCATACTGCACATCCAGGTCAATGTTACAGCATCCTGACAGGCACCCTTTATCCCTTTAGAGTGCACCACCTTATAGGTCTGTTTAGGACTCATCCATGTTTTCTGATGCTTGGCCTGTAGCTAGGTACAGTAACATAGGACCTATAACTAGGTAGACATACAATAACATAGGACCTATAACTAGGTAGACAGACAGTAACATAGGACCTATAACTAGGTAGACATACAGTAACATAGGACCTATAACTAGGAATACATACAATAACATAGGACCTATAACTAGGTAGACATACAGTAACATAGGACTATAACTAGGTAGACAGTAACATAGGACCTAACTAGGTAGACATAACATAGGACCTATAACTAGGACCTATAACTAGACATACAGTAACATAGGACCTATAACTAGGTAGACATACAGTAACATAGGACCTATAACTAGGTAGACATACAGTAACATAGGACCTATAACTAGGTAGACATACAGTAACATAGGACCTATAACTAGGTAGACAGACAGTAACATAGGACCTATAACTAGGTAGACATAACATAGGACCTATAACTAGGTAGATATACAGTAACATAGGTAGACATAACATAGGACCTATAACTAGGTAGACAGTAACATAGGACCTATAACAGTAACATAGGACCTATAACTAGGTAGATATACAGTAACATAGGACCTATAACTAGGTAGACATACAGTAACATAGGACCTATAACTAGGTAGACAGTAACATAGGACCTATAACAGTAACATAGGACCTATAACTAGGTAGACATACAGTAACATAGGACCTATAACTAGGTAGATACAGTAACATAGGACCTATAACAGTAACATAGGACCTATAACTAGGTAGACATACAGTAACATAGGACCTATAACTAGGTAGACATACAGTAACATAGGACCTATAACTAGGTAGACATACAGTAACATAGGACCTATAACTAGGTAGACATAACATAGACCTATAACATAGGACCTATAACTAGGTAGACATACAGTAACATAGGACCTATAACTAGGTAGACATACAGTAACATAGGACCTATAACTAGGTAGACATACAGTAACATAGGACCTATAACAGTAACATAGGACCTATAACTAGGTAGACATACAGTAACATAGGACCTATAACTAGGTAGACATAACATAGGACCTATAACTAGGTAGACATACAGTAACATAGGACCTATAACTAGGTAGACATAACATAGGACCTATAACTAGGTAGACATACAGTAACATAGGACCTATAACTAGGTAGACATACAGTAACATAGGACCTATAACTAGGTAGACATACAGTAACATAGGACCTATAACTAGGTAGACATAACATAGGACCTATAACTATAGGACCTATAACTAGGTAGACATACAGTAACATAGGACCTATAACTAGGTAGACATAACATAGGACCTATAACTAGGTAGACATATAACAGTAACATAGGACCTATAACTAGGTAGACATAACATAGGACCTATAACTAGGTAGACATACAGTAACATAGGACCTATAACTAGGTAGACATACAGTAACATAGGACCTATAACTAGGTAGACAGTAACATAGGACCTATAACTAGGTAGACATACAGTAACATAGGACCTATAACTAGGTAGATAGACAGTAACATAGGACCTATAACTAGGTAGACATACAGTAACATAGGACCTATAACTAGGTAGACATACAGTAACATAGGACCTATAACTAGGTAGACATACAGTAACATAGGACCTATAACTAGGTAGACATAACATAGGACCTATAACTAGGTAGACATACAGTAACATAGGACCTATAACTAGGTAGACATACAGTAACATAGGACCTATAACTAGGTAGACATAACATAGGACCTATAACTAGGTAGACAGTAACATAGGACCTATAACTAGGTAGACATACAGTAACATAGGACCTATAACTAGGTAACATAGGACC
Organism: Oncorhynchus keta; assembly: GCF_023373465.1. NCBI lineage: Eukaryota > Metazoa > Chordata > Actinopteri > Salmoniformes > Salmonidae > Oncorhynchus > Oncorhynchus keta. Next base: position 429,338 of record NW_026290798.1, read on the forward strand.
TATAACTAGGTAACATAGGACCTATAACTAGGTAGACATACAGTAACATAGGACCTATAACTAGGTAGACATACAGTAACATAGGACCTATAACTAGGTAGACATACAGTAACATAGGACCTATAACTAGGTAGACATACAGTAACATAGGACCTATAACTAGGTAGACATAACATAGGACCTATAACTAGGTAGACATACAGTAACATAGGACCTATAACTAGGTAGACATACAGTAACATAGGACCTATAACTAGGTAGACATACAGTAACATAGGACCTATAACTAGGTAGACATACAGTAACATAGGACCTATAACTAGGTAGACATACAGTAACATAGGACCTATAACTAGGTAGACATACAGTAACATAGGACCTATAACTAGGTAGACAGTAACATAGGACCTATAACTAGGTAGACATACATAACATAGGACCTATAACTAGGTAGACATACAGTAACATAGGACCTATAACTAGGTAGACATAACATAGGACCTAACATAGGACCTATAACTATAGGTAGACATACAGTAACATAGGACCTATAGCTAGATAGACATAACATAACATAGGACCTATAGCTAGGTAGACAGTAACATAGGATATACATAGGACCTATCTAGGTAGACATACAGTAACATAGGACCTATAGACATACATAGGACCTATAACATAACATACGGCTACATCACCTATTCATAGACACTCAGTAACACAGAACATTAGGTGGAGTAACATAGGGAAGAGAACATGGCGAGGGTCTCCAAACAACCAGGCTGATGGAGGGAGAGAGAACCAGAGGAAATCATATCACACACTTCCATGACAGGGGTTTAATTTTGAGTTCCTGTGAACTTTCAGAGTGGTTCGGTCGATGTAGCTAGGCCTACTGTGCTGTACACTAAAAAGATGGCCGAACAGTATACAGGGGAATCGTCTCTCTCATTGTCATGTTGACATTGACAATCAGATACGGACTTTTTAGATGAGCAAGGGATAAAACAGATATCATATGATGACAGTCATGCCATCTTCAAACGATGATGAAGACTTCCCTACCCAGAACTCCCATGACCATGTAACCAGCTATGACAGCCAAGAACAGTATGCAGCAGATCAGATCTGTGCAGCTCCTGAAATGACACAAAGAAATGAAATCAGCTGATTCATATGCTTGAACAAGGTGGACTTAATCCACATGACAGCTAGCTAGCATGTCCGCATTCAAAAGAGTTGTACACAAATCTAAGATGTAATGTGAGCATGATTTTGTATGTGTGCTTCTGCATATGCTGTGATTTTAGCAGTGCATTTTTTAAATCTATGCTAGAACAAAATACAAATGGTATGTATATGTCCCAAATTTCAACCTATACAGACCCTGGATAAAGGTACTGCCCTAGTGTAGGGAATAGGTTGCTAATTGGGACGCAAACCATAAATAGGCCAAATGGAAATCGAGATTGAATGAAGGCAAACAACCAATGATGAGTCTGCACAAACCTCTTTCGTACTGGTCCACTGAAGAATGGATCGTAGGGAGCGGCATAGCCTAAAATGAAAGAGAACAGATTAAGCACACAGGGTTCTTTCGTACTGGTCCACTGAAGAATGGATCATAGGGAGCTAGGGAGCGGCATAGCCTAAAATGAAAGAGAACAGATTAAGCACACACAGTTCTTTCGTACTGGTCCACTGAAGAATGGATCGTAGGGAGCGGCATAGCCTAAAATGAAAGAGAACAGATTAAGCACACAGGGTTCTTTCGTACTGGTCCACTGAAGAATGGATCGTAGGGAGCGGCATAGCCTAAAATGAAAGAGAACAGATTAAGCACACAGGGTTCTTTCGTACTGGTCCACTGAAGAATGGATCGTAGGGAGCGGCATAGCCTAAAATGAAAGAGAACAGATTAAGCACACAGGGTTCTTTCGTACTGGTCCACTGAAGAATGGATCGTAGGGAGCGGCATAGCCTAAAATGAAAGAGAACAGATTAAGCACACAGGGTTCTTTCGTACTGGTCCACTGAAGAATGGATCATAGGGAGCAGCATAGCCTAAAATGAAAGAGAACAGATTAAGCACACAGGGTTCTTTCGTACTGGTCCACTGAAGAATGGATCATAGGGAGCAGCATAGCCTAAAATGAAAGAGAACAGATTAAGCACACAGGGTTCTTTCGTACTGGTCCACTGAAGAATGGATCATAGGGAGCAGCATAGCCTAAAATGAAAGACAACAGATTAAGCACACAGGGTTCTTTCGTACTGGTCCACTGAAGAATGGATCGTAGGGAGCGGCATAGCCTAAAATGAAAGACAACAGATTAAGCACACAGGGTTCTTTCGTACTGGTCCACTGAAGAATGGATCATAGGGAGCAGCATAGCCTAAAATGAAAGAGAACAGATTAAGCACACAGGGTTCTTTCGTACTGGTCCACTGAAGAATGGATCATAGGGAGCAGCATAGCCTAAAATGAAAGACAACAGATTAAGCACACAGGGTTCTTTCGTACTGGTCCACTGAAGAATGGATCATAGGGAGCAGCATAGCCTAAAATGAAAGACAACAGATTAAGCACACAGGGTTCTTTCGGATGGAAAATTGGTCAAAGGACTTTTACTTTTGCAGCAGTTTTCACTGTTGCTGTAGGTCTACTGTAACTGCAAAAACGAGAAGGCCAACAACATTGGCTTTGGTTTGACAAAAGAATTTCAAATATTGACAGGGGTGTAAAGAAATTAAGTAAAAATACTAGAAAGTACTTCTTACGTCGTTTTTTGGGGTATCTGCACTTTATGTTACTATTTCTATTTTTGAAAACTTGTACTTTTACTTCCCTACATTCCGAAAGAAAAGTATGTACTTTTAACACCATACATTTCCCCTGACACCCAAAAGTACTCGTTACATTTTGAATGATTAGTAGCACAGAAAATGGTCCAATTCATGCACTTATCAAGAGAACATCCCTGGTCATCCCTACTGCCTCTGATCTGGGGGACTCACTAAACAGAGAACATCCCTGGTCATCCCTACTGCCTCTGATCTGGGGGACTCACTAAACAGAGAACATCCCTGGTCATCCCTACTGCCTCTGATCTGGGGGACTCACTAAACAGAGAACATCCCTGGTCATTCCTACTACCTCTGATCTGGGGGACTCACTAAACAGAGAACATCCCTGGTCATCCCTACTGCCTCTGATCTGGAGGACTCACTAAACAGAGAACATCCCTGGTCATCCCTACTGCCTCTGATCTGATGGAATCACTAAACAGAGAACATCCCTGGTCATCCCTACTGCCTCTGATCTGGGGGACTCACTAAACAGAGAACATCCCTGGTCATCCCTACTACCTCTGATCTGGAGGACTCACTAAACAGAGAACATCCCTGGTCATCCCTACTACCTCTGATCTGGGGGACTCACTAAACAGAGAACATCCCTGGTCATCCCTACTGCCTCTGATCTGGAGGACTCACTAAACAGAGAACATCCCTGGTCATCCCTACTGCCTCTGATCTGGGAGACTCACCAAACAGAGAACATCCCTGGTCATCCCTACTGCCTCTGATCTGGGGGACTCACTAAACACACATGCTTTGTTTGTAAATTATGTCTGAGTGTTGGAGTGTGCCCCTGGCTATCCTTACATTTTTAAAAACAAGAAATTGATGCCATCTGGTTCGCTTAATACAAGGAATTTTAAATGGTTTATACTTTCACTTTTGATCGTTAAGTATATTTTAGCAATTACATTTACTTTTGATACTTAAGCATATGTTAGCAATTACATTTACTTTTGATACTTAAGCATATTTAAGTTAGCAATTATATTTACTTTTGATTCTTAAGTATATTTTAGAAATTACATTTACTTTTGATACTTAAGTCAATTTAAATAGTAATTTCCTGGGTGACTTTCACTTTTGATATATTATGGTATTTTACTCAAGTATGACAGTTGGGTACTTTTTCCAACACTGAATATTGATTAGTGACTGCCTATACTGAAATTGTTGAGATGGTTAGAATAACTCACCCTTCTCTTCCGTCCTTTTACTGGTTCCTTTCATTTTCATGACCTTGCGCCGAAGAAACGGAGCGTTTGACTCGAAATGGCCGCGCACGGGTTTACGTTCAAGGCCCAATTTAGCTTTGTTCAATCCAAACATCTGGACGTCTTTTCCGCGTTGATAAACGGTGACGTCATATAGGTCTACCTGTACAACCGTAGCCAACAGCGCGACCCTGTCATTATGACATACATTTTGGAATGTTGCTGTATGATTGCTAGGAAAACAGTTGAACTCGTGGCCCCATTCAAAACATGTAGCCTCTTCCTGCTATTCTGATTTAATTCAATAAATCAATCAATGAGCAGGCTGAATTGTTTAAATACAGCTAATAAATGTAATATGGGAGAATAGTAGAATATTCTTTACAGTCATGGAATTGATATAACATCCGTTTGGTGGGAAATGCCATAATTTTCTGCATGCATCTCAATTCGTTAATTTTTTTCGCCTCATACAGTCTTGTGTTTGTAGGCTAGGTTATAAAACATAAGATTTCAAATAGAACTGAATGGAAAGGGGAAGAGTGAAAAAAGCAGGCCTACTTGGTTGAAAAATACCAGGACATGATGGCTGGTATTTCTAGAAGTTGGTGAAAAAAGAGAAGATGAGTGAGAACTTGTAATTTCCTGAATGACAACACATACTGTCAAAAGAGAATCACAAGACGGAGAGATGTGTCTGTACATAAAACTGTGTCTCTGCATGCTTTTACAGACTAGACTTGGACTCCAGTCATCTGGTAAATAAGATTCCTTTAACATTATATATTTTTTTAACATATTTTAAATAAAATATTTATTGATTCCCTATTAATTTTGTTATGAGAAATGTTGTAACACTTGTTTTTACACTATTCAAAAGACCGTAGGCCCACAAGAATCTTTGCTTCAATTGGAGACAGTGTGCGTTTACCATGTGGTACATCCTACATCAATTCCTGCTCCTCTGTTACCTGGAGTATAGTGAAAGATGGGTTTCCTAACCAATTAGAACTATCAGGCAAGGTGAAAGCGGATGGTCCAAACTCAGGAAGAGCCAGTCGACTGAAAGTGGGACATGACTGCTCTCTACATATTCAAACTCTTGAAATAGACGATGGAAGAGTTTACACCTGTGGAGATGGGGCTACTAGTTCAAGTGTTTCTCTTCAGCTTCTCAACAGTATGTTACCATTTATGATCAACCTACATTGTCCGTCTTTATACACACTATTTCTGAGTGAGTGTTGTCACCATTATTTACATTTTTTTACCAGTTACTCTGGCAACAGACACCAATACAGCACCAGAGATGGATATCAAGCTCCAATGTTACCTGAATATATTCTCAGGCCTTGTCCCACAATGCAACGATAGTGAAATAAAGCTGAATTGGCTGAATGAGGCCAATACAGTGCTACAGGGAGAGAGATTTCAAACCGAACGTTCATCTGCTTGCCTCTCTACGCTGACCATCCGAGGTGTAAGGAAGACAGACCATCACAGGAAGTGGCGGTGTCAACTGATTGAAGGAGAGGTTGTGAAGACGTCCCTCAGCTATACCACAGAAATTACAGGTACGTTTGGAACTATGTATTATTGCATCATATTTGCATTAACACAGTAGTATATTGCAACCAAATTCCCCTCCCTCCTCTCTCTCTATCTCACTCTCTCTCTCCCTCTCTCTCTCTCTCTTTCAGGAGGTATAGAGGAAGTGTTTGTCGCAGTGGGTGAGTCAGTATCACTTCCCTGTGCCACCCACTCCTCTCTCGAGGTGGGCAGCAGATTCCAGTGGACTCTGGGTCAAAGGTCACTGTCCAGTCTGTCTCGGTCAGGCGATGTCTCAGCTGGAACTCAGGGTCACCTTCCTGCATCTCACATCAGCCAAGACGGGTCTTTGGTCATCAGCAATGTGAAAACACTGCATTCTGGGCTCTACAACTGCTCGCAACAGAACAGAATCCTACTACACACTCTGGATGGTGAGTGTCAATGGGTTGTACCATTGAGACATAAATAAGTGCCTTACACTATGTATAAACTTAGTAAATTAGGGTAACGGCACAAAGTACATCACTGATGTTGGTCCTTCTGTAGCTCAATTGGTAGAGCATGGCGCTTGTAACGCCAGGGTAGTGGGTTCGATTCCCGGGACCACCCATACGTAGAATGTATGCACACATGACTGTAAGTCGCTTTGGATAAAAGCGTCTGCTAAATGGCATATATTATTATTATTATATTACTGATTTGTCCTGATATCAAGTAGATCTTGTTGTTCTACTCAGTATCTGCAGAGTATGCTACCACAGACGGAAACAATCTCACCCTGACCTGCTCACTCACCTGTGTGGAAGATTGTGGAGACTTCAATTTATCCTGGATTCACAGTGGCCAGGATGGGTTGCAGAGTGGCCCTATAGGACATAACAACACCCTCATCTCCAAACTCTTCCTCCCTGACCGCCAGGGCACAGAGAAGATAGCCTGCGCCGTGCTCAGAGAGGGGTTGAAATGGCTGTAAAGGAGTGGACCATCCAGAGAGGTAAGACATTTGAAAGTAGTTTGGAACAATGCATAGCCATGATCTGTGTTGAGGCTGTATTCTTTCATTACTGTGATGTTGTGATAAGATATTGAGTTGTAATACAGTATCTGTGACTTTATACGTCTTTGCAAATAGGTCGTGTTCTACCTGCAGTGGGATGGTCAGTCCTTCTGCTACTGCTGCTCTGTGCTGTTGGAGGGGGCGTGTATTGGAAGAGGCAGGGCAAGGGAAGTGCCGCTCGTACGTATTTGTTCACTGGTTAGATTGTGTGTGTTACAAAACTGCAATTTGGATGTTGCATCCTTGATTAAACCTACAGTAATGAACAGCAGTTTAAAGGAAAGCCATATCATCGGAATTAAATTCATGTGAAATAAAGCTGACATTTGTCCCTCTTTGCCTATAGAAGGAGAAGAACAGCAGACACCTGTTGGAATGGTAAGGATTCAATAAAACACAACTATGTCATTCACTAACGAGTGAAGCCCAATAGAGTATGCCTACAACGTCTTCAGCCATGTCTTCTAACCCTTTCACCATGTTGGGGAACTCAATTCAACTGGTTTTACACATTCCATCTTTTCTTCGCAGACTCATCTCTATGACGAGATTCAAGATCAACCAATTCAACCTTCCGGAGTAACCAACAACAGTTTCTATGATCTTCTGCAGGCTGGGAACTGAGTGTAATGTCATGTCCTCTATCTTTAGGCTATTAGTTGAGTTTTAAATCTAATTAGACTACTTTGTACTTTGCATTGTTTTGTGGTTTGGAACATTATAAGTGTCACCATGACATCAAGTCTATGCAGGTTGTTTTTTATGATGGAAATAAATTCATAAAAAGAAAATAACCTCTATAGAATATCACCAGTTACCACAGTTAAAAACCCCGACATAAGTTGGTTACAGGAACACATTCAGTATGACTCCTCAGTGTGGGGGGTTGATGGCTAAGTCAACCCACCTCCTGTCTTGAACATCACTCTGCTGACTTTCACATCCCACATGAAACCTGGTAGCTTCTCTTCAGCAGTGTAAAACTGTAGATGTATGGGACTGAGACAAGACACATAATACATGAGAGTGAACAGATAAGTGTGTTTATTTAATACAGGATGGCAGTGCGTGAGCATTAGCAATACAAGTAAAAACCCCAGAACAGCATGTCTCTCTGTCTGGAACAGCTCCCAACTACACATCATTTGGTGTAGAAAAGCGTCAGCAAAAGTTGTTCCACCATGGGGTCACAAATAAAGGAATATGTCCAATCAAATCAAGCTAAATACAATTGGTCACCTCATCCATTTGATTATTTCACAACTAAGATTGTTATTGTGTAATACTATGTAGGCTATACCAGGGGTTGAACGATAAGATTGTTATTGTGTAATACTATGTAGACTATACCAGGGGTTGAACGATAAGATTGTTATTGTGTAATACTATGTAGGCTATACCAGGGGTTGAAAGATAAGATTGTTATTGTGTAATACTATGTAGGCTATACCAGGGGTTGAAAGATAAGATTGTTATTGTGTAATACTATGTAGGCTATACCAGGGGTTGAACGATAAGATTGTTATTGTGTAATACTATGTAGGCTATACCAGGGGTTGAACGATAAGATTGTTATTGTGTAATACTATGTAGGCTATACCAGGGGTTGAAAGATAAGATTGTTATTGTGTAATACTACGTAGACTATACCAGGGGTTGAACGATAAGATTGTTATTGTGTAATACTATGTAGACTATACCAGGGGTTGAACGATAAGATTGTTATTGTGTAATACTACGTAGGCTATACCAGGGGTTGAAAGATAAGATTGTTATTGTGTAATACTATGTAGGCTATACCAGGGGTTGAAAGATAAGATTGTTATTGTGTAATACTACGTAGACTATACCAGGGGTTGAACGATAAGATTGTTATTGTGTAATACTATGTAGGCTATACCAGGGGTTGAAAGATAAGATTGTTATTGTGTAATACTATGTAGGCTATACCAGGGGTTGAAAGATAAGATTGTTATTGTGTAATACTATGTAGGCTATACCAGGGGTTGAACGATAAGATTGTTATTGTGTAATACTATGTAGGCTATACCAGGGGTTGAAAGATAAGATTGTTATTGTGTAATACTATGTAGGCTATACCAGGGGTTGAACGATAAGATTGTTATTGTGTAATACTATGTAGGCTATACCAGGGGTTGAACGATAAGATTGTTATTGTGTAATACTATGTAGACTATACCAGGGGTTGAACGATAAGATTGTTATTGTGTAATACTATGTAGACTATACCAGGGGTTGAACGATAAGATTGTTATTGTGTAATACTATGTAGACTATACCAGGGGTTGAACGATAAGATTGTTATTGTGTAATACTATGTAGACTATACCAGGGGTTGAACGATAAGATTGTTATTGTGTAATACTATGTAGGCTATACCAGGGGTTGAAAGATAAGATTGTTATTGTGTAATACTATGTAGGCTATACCAGGGGTTGAAAGATAAGATTGTTATTGTGTAATACTAAGTAGGCTATACCAGGGGTTGAAAGATAAGATTGTTATTGTGTAATACTATGTAGGCTATACCAGGGGTTGAAAGATAAGATTGTTATTGTGTAATACTATGTAGGCTATACCAGGGGTTGAAAGATAAGATTGTTATTGTGTAATACTATGTAGGCTATACCAGGGGTTGAAAGATAAGATTGTTATTGTGTAATACTATGTAGGCTATACCAGGGGTTGAAAGATAAGATTGTTATTGTGTAATACTATGTAGGCTATACCAGGGGTTGAAAGATAAGATTGTTATTGTGTAATACTATGTAGACTATACCAGGGGTTGAACGATAAGATTGTTATTGTGTAATACTACGTAGGCTATACCAGGGGTTGAAAGATAAGATTGTGAATATCATAAAAGCATTTACAGATGTTTTGTGAAGGGTTGTAAGACATGATTGTTGATTGGAAGATGTTTTGTGAAGGTTCTAAGACATGGTGTGTTGATTGGAAGATGTTTTGTGAAGGGTTCGGTAAGACATGGTGTGTTGATTGGAAGATGTTTTGTGAAGGGTTCGGTAAGACATGGTGTGTTGATTGGAAGATGTTTTGTGAAGGGTTTGGCTATACCATGGGTGTTGATTGGAAGATGTTTTGTGAAGGGTTGTAAGATATGGTGTGTTGATTGGAAGATGTTTTGTGAATTCGGTAAGACATGGTGTGTTGATTGGAAGATGTTTTGTGAAGGGTTCGGTAAGACATGGTGTGTTGATTGGAAGATGTTTTGTGAAGGGTTCGGTAAGACATGGTGTGTTGATTGGAAGATGTTTTGTGAAGGGTTCGGTAAGACATGGTGTGTTGATTGGAAGATGTTTTGTGAAGGGTTTGGTAAGACATGGTGTGTTGATTGGAAGATGTTTTGTGAAGGGTTCGGTAAGACATGGTGTGTTGATTGGAAGATGTTTTGTGAAGGGTTCGGTAAGACATGGTGTGTTGATTGGAAGATGTTTTGTGAAGGGTTCGGTAAGACATGGTGTGTTGATTGGAAGATGTTTTGTGAAGGGTTCGGTAAGACATGGTGTGTTGATTGGAAGATGTTTTGTGAAGGGTTCGGTAAGACATGGTGTGTTGATTGGAAGATGTTTTGTGAAGGGTTCGGTAAGACATGGTGTGTTGATTGGAAGATGTTTTGTGAAGGGTTCGGTAAGACATGGTGTGTTGATTGGAAGATGTTTTGTGAAGGGTTCGGTAAGACATGGTGTGTTGATTGGAAGATGTTTTGTGAAGGGTTCGGTAAGACATGGTGTGTTGATTGGAAGATGTTTTGTGAAGGGTTCGGTAAGACATGGTGTGTTGATTGGAAGATGTTTTGTGAAGGGTTCGGTAAGACATGGTGTGTTGATTGGAAGATGTTTTGTGAAGGGTTCGGTAAGACATGGTGTGTTGATTGGAAGATGTTTTGTGAAGGGTTCGGTAAGACATGGTGTGTTGATTGGAAGATGTTTTGTGAAGGGTTCGGTAAGACATGGTGTGTTGATTGAAAGATGATTATTCTTTTCACTGGCATTGAACTGAAATAAATAAAAAATAAATACAATGTAATGAAATGTTAATTGTTTACAGAACTGAAGGTGTTAGAAACATTTGAACCTGGACTCAGACAGTGACCAGAACCTAGATTCAATCCAGATCGCGAGAGATCCGCATTTTAGCATGCTTGATGTTTAAAAGTGAGTGCTATATCCGCGAACCAGGAAGCATTGCCTTTAAATGCCAATTGTGCTATAACGCGGATCTACTGTGGTCCGGATTGAATTGAGGCCCAGGTTAAACATTTTTTTACAAAAATATTGTGGGAAAAAACTCACAAGTGCCTAGGTTGTCCTTCTGGTCAAACTCTGCAAGTGAATACAGACAATTGGGTCCCGTTGCTGTGAAAAGAATAGATGAAGACGTTATTTAGGTGGACCAGGAGCCCTCTGAGCACATTCAGGATGAGACATAATCAACAGGCTTACCTGGGTCTTGTACATCTTCATAAGTATTCCAGTCAGACTCATCTCCATCTGAGAAAGAGAGAAAGGCAGATTCACAATACAATAATACTGTGTGTTTCAAAACATTTAGCCTTAATTTCCCAGGTCAATATCAACCAGAGTAGTGGCCGTACATACCTGAGTGTCTGCGGCGTCTGAGGCAAATGATCAATCCCAGCGTAAGAGCCATTATGACAATCACACACATGGATGAAGCCGATATAGTAGCCGTTCCAACTGTAGCAGTCGCAACTCTTTCTGGACTCTGACTGGCAGTAACGGCTGAGTAGAGCATAAATATAAAATGATGACAGTCATTCATGGTCTCATTTGATTGAACTGAGTGTAAAGCCTGTCGTGTGTCTCTTGTCCTCTAAACCCAGTGGTGATAAACATGTCCACAAATATATTCAGTAGAATTGTTATTTTAAATAAATTAAAGACACAAATAAGAGAACAACATTGTACACCTACTAGGGTTTGTTAGTTCAGTTGTGGTGACAGTCCTAACAACCAGGTTCTCCTCTTCCTGTTCTGATTCAATGGTAGAAAATGATCATTATAGAACATCAAATTGCTAATGCAATGGTTGACAAATATAGATACAGTGCATTCGGAAAGTATTCAGGCTCCTTGTCGTTTTCCACATTTTGTTACGTTACAGCCTTATTCTAAAATGTATCAAATTGTTTTTTCCCCTCATCAATCTACACACAAGTTGTCCCATTAGGACAAAGCAAAAAACATTTTTTAGAAATGTTTGCAAATTCATTAAACAAAAAAAAACAGAAATATCACATTTACATAAATATTCAGACGCTTTACTCAGTACTTTGTGGAAGCACCTTTGGCAGCAACTACAGCCTTGAGTCTTTGGTATGGCGTAACAAGCTTGGCACCCTTGTATTTGGGGAGTTTCTCCCATTCTTCTCTGCAGATCCTCTCCAGCTGTCAGGTTTGATTGGGAGCGTAGCTGCACAGCTATTTTCAGGTCTCTCCAGAGATGTTCGATCGGGTTCAAGTCCGGGCTCTGGCTGTGCCACTCAAGGACATTCTGAGACTTGTCCCGAAGCCACTCCTGTGTTCTATTGGCTGTGTGCTTAGGGTCGGTGTCCTGTTGGAAGGTGTATCTTCACCCCAGTCTGAGGTCCTGAGCGTTCTGGAGCAGGCTTTCAACAAGGATCTCCCTGTACTTTGCTCTGTTCATCTTTCCCTCGATCCTGACTAGTCTCCCAGTCACTGCCGCTGAAAAACATCCCCACAGCATGATGCTGCCACCCCCACAGAGGAACTCTGGAGCTCTTTCAAAGTGACCATAGGATTCTTGGTCACCTCCCTGCTCAGTTTGGCCAGCTCTAGGAAGAGTCTTGGTAGTTCCAAACTTATTCCATTTAAGAATGATGGAGGCCACTGTGTTCTTGGGGACCTTCAATGCTGCGCAAATGGATTGGTACCCTTCTCCAGATCTGTGCCTCAAAACAATCCTGTCTCTGAGCTCTATGGACAATTCCTTCAACCTCATGGCTTGGTTTTTGCTCTGACATGCACTGTCAACTGTGGGACCTTCAGTGGCGATTTTAGCATGTAAATCTTGATGGGGCAACAACAAAAAAGAAGTGGGATGCATGCCAGCAAAGCCACTACACAACACAACACTAAACAATATATTAATTGCACTATACCAGTGACAAACGGAGCCCACAAACTGTTAGGGCCTACATAAAGCTGTCCAAACACCAGAGCCCCAACAGCAGTCCCAACACCTTACCACGGCTACGCCTGGTTATCAGCAGAGCCTTGTCTGGCAGCGAAACAGTTCATTCAGCCACATTTATTGCCTTAAAAAAAACAGAGCTGATATGGCTGACTTGCTGACTTGCACAACTGTGAATTCTACTGACAATTGATATGTACAAACTAGGTCATAAGGGACAAGTGCATAAGAGTCAATCCAGAATTTCGATTAAGACATTCATGAGCGAGCTAGGACGGACGTAGTCAATCTAACTATTTGTTCAGCACTTTTAAAATGTACAGTGACAGAATTTAGAACATGGGCCTTTCTTACAGTGATCTCCCTGTACACCAAGTCAGAACCGTAGGATATATAAAGGGGGCATATAAGCAGACAATGAAAGTTCTTACAAAATTAGATGATTACATTTTAAAGGCTACATGTGCACCACCAAGTCAGAACAATAGGCAAAATTAAGAGGTGAAAATATACCAAATTATTAGTATGAGGCACATGGGCTACTAACAGCTTACTACACAACATACAGTGTACTACTTTCTTAGCTACACTATATATATCTCCCTGGCATATTACATCATTTATGCAACAGCATACAAGACGTTTTTGGACTCACCTTGTTGTGCTGTGCTCACCTGAACAGGATGGTGGCCCAGCGGTCCTTCGTGGACATACCGTGGACAGGACTTATTTTCCCAGTCATAGCTCGTTTTCCCAGAGTCTTCAACAGATTTTGCAGTTCCAAGTTAACAGTTGTTTTGAGCACGGCACAAATCATGCTTCATTGACAGCATGGCCAATGTTGAACATTTATCATTTTAAACTATGAAAAGAGACCATTAATCTTAGACTTGGCACCCCACAGCCACTCCACTGAATAGCAGGCTAATGATTGTTTTCCAATGCTTACAGTTAACCACTGATTCTTTCCAAACCACTCATTGTTGAATTTGCGATTTCCAACTTGTTGTGTAATGTTTATTTCCAATGGCCGATGAGTACTGATATGTTTTATCCATAATTTCCCTTCATTATTTCTCTTCATATGACAAGGATTAAAAATGAATGACTGGTAGCCACTGGGGGCTTTATGTAGACAGGTGTGTGCTTTCCAAATCATGTACAATCAATTTAATTTACCACACTGCAATCAAGTTGTAGAAACATCTCAAGGAGGATCAATGGAAACAGGATACACCTGAGCTCAATTTTGGGTCTCATAGCAAAGGGTCTGAATACTTATGTAAATAACCTATTTATGTTTATGTTTTTTTAATAAATTTGCAAACATTTCTAAAAACCTGTTTTCGCTTTGTCATTATGGGGAATTGTGTGTAGATTGATGAGGAAACAAAACAATTTTAGAATAAGGTTGTAACGTAACAAAATGTGGAAAAAGTCAAGGGGTCTGAATACTTTCCGAATTAACTGTATATTCCAAATAAGAATGTACTAGCACATACTCACCTTTAACCTGCAGCTTGACCTCAAAGCAGCGTTCATTTTGTCCCATCTGCAACCTACATCTGTACCATTGGCTGTGACTGTACTCCACCATGGAAAGAGTCAAAGATGCATCTCCTGAACTGAGATTCCCTCCAAAGCTCACCCTTTTTCCTAGGAATGTTTGGTGGGAGATATCTGTAGGGTATTGAAGTATTTGGATCTCACTGTCTCCCTTGATCTCTGCCCAGGTCACTGATGATATTTGGGGATTTCCTGTTGTCATGTTCAACAGGCAAGGCAGGGTAGCTATCCCGTTGGGTGCTGCCATAACTGAATGTAGAATTTTGCATTCTTTGGAGGAGAGAAGAGGATTAGTCAAACAAGGTTGACTCTATTTTTATTTGACACTTACATAGAAATGGAATATATCATTTTACCTTTCACTTTTAGAGTGATGTTTTTCACATGGACACAACTCCATCCCAACCAGACCTTGCAACTATAAAGCCCTTCGTCAGATTTCCTTACATCTCTTAGAGACAGGGACAGGTTTCCAGCCACCACAACATCCGCTCCCGACTCGAAGGCCACACGTTCTGATTTATGGGCCACAGATGGATTATCAGGCCACACCAAGATGTCCTCAGGTTTAAGTGAAAGTTTTGTCCATTTCACTCTGGTTGCTAAATCTTTGTGGATTGATGTGAAACAGGGGAGGACAGCTACCTCTTCCTGAGTAGCTGTGATGAATTGTGGCGCATCTACATGAGAACAAGACTCAGCACCTGGGAAATTATGGAAAAAAATAGATCAAATTAGCATATTAACTTTTTAAATATGCATACTGCTCTAAAAATTACTTTCAGAAAATTAAATCAAGTGTAATTTAATAAAAAATGACTACTCACCAGCAAACTGTGTTCTAATGATCAACATAAGTATTGATAACCCTTGTGACTGAAACAGTGCCATTATCCATGTGAGTGTGTGAAGTTCCTTATCAAGTTAGTCTCTCATCTCAGAGTCCAATCTCAGTTCTCCAAGGCCTAGTTTCTATATGGGTCATGAATACACATTTGCGGGGAAACATTTATTGACTTCCCACATAAAAATAATGTTGTTTTGAAGATTATATGCTTAGCAGTGCCATCTAGTGTCAAAGACTGAGAACAAGTTATTTGCTTAAAATAATATACATATATTTAAACAGACAAGCCAGTGAAGAACAAATTCTTATTTACAATGACGGACTCCCAATCACTGCCAGATGTGATACAACCTGGATTCGAACCAGGGACTGTTGTGACGCCTCATTCACTGAGATGCAATGCCTTAGACCCTGCGCCACTCAGGAGCCCTGTAATTTTCACATTTATCCAATTAGTTCTACATTACTTAGCCTAACCGTACTGTTACATGTTACATCCCGAGTGGCGCAGTGGTCTAAGACAGTGCAAGAGGCATCACTGCAGTATCTGGCTCAAATCCAGACTGCATCACATCTGGCTGTAATTAGGAGTCCCATAGGGCTGCATCACATCTGGCTGTAATTAGGAGTCCCATAGGGCTGCATCACATCTGGCTGTAATTGGGAGTCCCATAGGGCTGCATCACATCTGGCTGTAATTAGGAGTCCCATAGGGCTGCATCACATCTGGCTGTAATTAGGAGTCCCATAGGGCTGCATCACATCTGGCTGTAATTAGGAGTCCCATAGGGCTGCATCACATCCGGCTGTAATTAGGAGTCCCATAGGGCTGCATCACATCTGGCTGTAATTGGGAGTCCCATAGGGCTGCATCACATCCGGCTGTAATTGGGAGTCCCATAGGGCTGCATCACATCTGGCTGTAATTAGGAGTCCCATAGGGCTGCATCACATCCGGCTGTAATTGGGAGTCCCATAGGGCTGCATCACATCCGGCTGTAATTGGGAGTCCCATGGGGCTGCATCACATCCGGCTGTAATTGGGAGTGGGAGTCCCATGGGGCTGCATCACATCCGGCTGTAATTGGGAGGGAGGGCTGCATCCATCTGGCTGTAATTGGGAGTCCCATAGGGCTGCATCACATCCGGCTGTAATTGGGAGTCCCATAGGGCTGCATCACATCCGGCTGTAATTGGGAGTCCCATAGGGCTGCATCACATCCGGCTGTAATTGGGAGTCCCATGGGGCTGCATCACATCCGGCTGTAATTGGGAGTCCCATAGGGCTGCATCACATCCGGCTGTAATTGGGAGTCCCATAGGGCTGCATCACATCCGGCTGTAATTGGGAGTCCCATAGGGCTGCATCACATCCGGCTGTAATTGGGAGTCCCATAGGGCTGCATCACATCCATCTGTAATTGGGAGTCCCATAGGGCTGCATCACATCCGGCTGCATCACATCCATCTGTAATTGGGAGTCCCATAGGGCTGCATCACATCCGTCTGTAATTGGGAGTCCCATAGGGCTGCATCACATCCGGCTGTAATTGGGAGTCCCATAGGGCTGCATCACATCCGGCTGTAATTGGGAGTCCCATAGGGCTGCATCACATCCATCTGTAATTGGGAGTCCCATAGGGCTGCATCACATCCGTCTGTAATTGGGAGTCCCATAGGGCTGCATCACATCCGGCTGTAATTGGGAGTCCCATAGGGCTGCATCACATCCGGCTGTAATTGGGAGTCCCATAGGGCTGCATCACATCCGTCTGTAATTGGGAGTCCCATAGGGCTGCATCACATCCGGCTGTAATTGGGAGTCCCATAAGGGCTGCATCACATCCATCTGTATTGGGAGTCCCATAGGGCTGCATCACATCCGTCTGTAATTGGGAGTCCCATAGGGCTGCATCACATCCATCAGTCCCATCCATGCATCACATCCGGCTGTAATTGGGAGTCCCATAGGGCTGCATCACATCCGGCTGTAATTGGGAGTCCCATAGGGCTGCATCACATCCGGCTGTAATTGGGAGTCCCATAGGGCTGCATCACATCCTGTAATTGGGAGTCCCATAGGGCTGCATCACATCTGGCTGTAATTGGGAGTCCCATAGGGCTGCATCACATCCGGCTGTAATTGGGAGTCCCATAGGGCTGCATCACATCCGGCTGTAATTGGGAGTCCCATAGGGCTGCATCACATCCATCTGTAATTGGGAGTCCCATAGGGCTGCATCACATCCGTCTGTAATTGGGAGTCCCATAGGGCTGCATCACATCCATCTGTAATTGGGAGTCCCATAGGGCTGCATCACATCCGTCTGTAATTGGGAGTCCCATAGGGCTGCATCACATCCGGCTGTAATTGGGAGTCCCATAGGGCTGCATCACATCCGGCAGTCCCATAGGGCTGCATCACATCCGGCTGTAATTGGGAGTCCCATAGGGCTGCATCACATCTGGCTGTAATTGGGAGTCCCATGGGGCTGCATCACATCCGGCTGTAATTGGGAGTCCCATAGGGCTGCATCACATCTGGCTGTAATTGGGAGTCCCATAGGGCTGCATCACATCCGGCTGTAATTGGGAGTCCCATAGGGCTGCATCACATCCGGCTGTAATTGGGAGTCCCATAGGGGCATCACATCTGCTGTAATTGGGAGTCCCAGGGCTGCATCATCTGGCTGTAATTGGGAGTCCCATAGGGCTGCATCACATCCGGCTGTAATTGGGAGTCCCATAGGGCTGCATCACATCCGGCTGTAATTGGGAGTCCCATGGGGCTGCATCACATCCGGCTGTGATTGGGAGTCCCATGGGGCTGCATCACATCCGGCTGTGATTGGGAGTCCCATAGGGCTGCATCACATCCGGCTGTAATTGGGAGTCCCATAGGGCTGCATCACATCCGGCTGTGATTGGGAGTCCCATGGGGCTGCATCACATTTGGGAGTCCCATAGGGCTGCATCACATCCGGCTGTGATTGGGAGTCCCATGGGGCTGCATCACATCCGGCTGTAATTGGGAGTCCCATGGGGCTGCATCACATCCGGCTGTGATTGGGAGTCCCATGGGGCTGCATCACATCTGGCTGTAATTGGGAGTCCCATAGGGCTGCATCACATCCGGCTGTAATTGGGAGTCCCATAGGGCTGCATCACATCCGGCTGTGATTGGGAGTCCCATAGGGCTGCATCACATCCGGCTGTAATTGGGAGTCCCATGGGGCTGCATCACATCCGGCTGTAATTGGGAGTCCCATAGGGCTGCATCACATCTGGCTGTAATTGGGAGTCCCATAGGGCTGCATCACATCCGGCTGTAATTGGGAGTCCCATAGGGCTGCATCACATCCGGCTGTAATTGGGAGTCCCATAGGGCTGCATCACATCCGGCTGTAATTGGGAGTCCCATAGGGCTGCATCACATCCGGCTGTAATTGGGAGTCCCATAGGGCTGCATCACATCCGGCTGTAATTGGGAGTCCCATAGGGCTGCATCACATCCGGCTGTAATTGGGAGTCCCATAGGGCTGCACACAATTGGCCGAGGTAGGCCGTCATTGTAAATAAGAATTTGTTCTTAACTGACTTGCCTAGTTAAGTAAAAATAATTATATGCATTCCTTCCTTGTACCTAAATCTATACGGGGTAGCCTAGTGGTTGGACTAGTAACTGAAAGGTTGCAAGGTACACTGAGCTGACAAGGTACAAATCTGTCATTCCGCCCCTGAAAAGGCAGTTAACCCACTGACCAGCCCGAATAACCTGGTTTCTTCCTAGGTTTTGGCCTTTCTAGGGAGTTTTTCCTAGCCACCGTGCTTCTACACCTGCATTGCTTGCTGTTTGGGGTTTTAGGCTGGGTTTCTGTACAGCACTTTGAGATATCAGCTGATGTACGAAGGGCTATATAAATACATTTGATTAGATGACTTGCCTAGTTAAATAAATAAAAAAGACATGAAAAGTGATTGCATGTTTTGCTGAAAGGACTTGAATAGTTTAAAAAATATGTAGACAATAATGTAGTGTGCAGTGTTTATGTGGTAGCCTAGTCTAGCGTATGTCAAATGCAAACCCCCTAGTTCATTGTCCCCTCCATAGACTCTCTTTGTTCTCTGTCTGTTCCGTCTGCTGTGAGTGGATGTGAGAGGGGAACTTAGCAAATGACCACACTCTAACTTTAACTCCCCACACTTCCTCTTCTGTCACAAAATACAGATACATACTTTACACTTTCAGTGTTCATGACACAACGCTCAGCCACCCCTGGTCCCTTTGACTACTCTATGATCCACCAGATAACAGCAGATTGACATGGACAAACATTTACAAGGTAAGTCTCTGTGTCATACGTCTCATCTCACGCTGTCAGTCCGTCTGTCTGTCTTTCTGTCGATATGCACTCCACAGATTTTATAAACAATTTATTAAAGAAATACAGTGTTTTAGCTAAATCAATCAATTAAATCAAATCTGTTATCTTTAGTTAGATCCTGTGAATGTGTGAGGGTTGTGTGGATAGATCACCAATAAGGAAGTGAGTAGTAACACGTTTTCTGAGTTGATCCTCATATAATTTCAGGAGGGAAAGCATTTGGATTCCTCAAGTCTCAGCAGGATGTGAAACTGAACTCCATCAATGAGGTCTGTTGTTCATCTGTCTATAAATGTTATTATGGTAGTATTATCTAGCTATAGCATTATTAGCATCTGATTATCTATGTACACTATCCAGTGGCGATTTTAGCATGTACATCTTGGTAGAGGAAAATAAAATTGTGGGATGCATGCCAGCAAACCAATACACAACACTAAACAATACATTAATTGCACAATATCACAGCTACACTTGGCTATCAGCTGAGCCTTGTCTGGCAGCGAAACAGTACATTCAGCCTCATTTACTGCCTTTAAAAAAATATCTATATATGTCTGACTTGCTTTAACAAATGTGGTTTCTACTGTCAATTGAGATGTACAAACTATGGCATAAAGGGACGACAAGTTGATAAGAGGCAATCCGTCATTTTGATTAAGACATTAATGAGTGAGCTAGGATGGATGTAGTCTATATAAATATTTGTTCAGCACTTTTTAATTGTACAGTGACAGAATTCAGAACATGGGCCGTTCTTACAGTGATCTCCATGTACACCAAGTCAGAACCGTAGGATAAAAAAAGAGGCATAAATGTAATCGATGATAACATTGTCAAAAACAGGTTATAGGCTACATGTGCACCACCAAGTCAGAACAGTAGGCAAAATGTTTTAAATGATTAGGGTGAGGCACATGGGCTACTAAGATCTTACTACATGACATACACTTAGTATTACTTTCTTAGCTACAGTATACATATCTCCCTGGCATATTACATCATTTTTTCAGCAGCATACAAGACATTTTTGGACTCACCTTGTTGTGCTGTGCTCACCTGAACAGGAATGTGGCCCAGCGGTCCTTTGTGGACATATTTTGTCATCAAACTTTGTCATCAAAGTCTGGCATTCTCTGAATTTATGGTTCTTTCAAGACAACTGGGAACTTGGGAAAATAATGATGACAACAGTGATGTTCAGGTCGTAGCTCTAGAAAGAGGGCCGAGTTCCCGATTTACAAATCTGAATTGGATGAAAGTTCAAAACGTATTTTCCCAGTCGTAGCTTGTTTTTCCCAATTTCCCAGTTGTTTTGAACTCACCAAAATCAGGTTTTGCAGTTCCAAGTTTAACAGTTGTTTTGAGAGCGGCACTATGATTTCTTTGATAATGATTGGTTTGGAAAACTTGCAGTTAGCCACTGATTCCTTCCAAAACACTCATTGTTGAATTTGCGATCCCCAACTTGTTGTGTAATGTTTCTGTCCAATGGCCGATGAGTACTGATATGTTTTATCTATCATTTCTCTTCATTATTTCTCTTCACAAGACAAGGATTAAAAAGGATTTGCCAGTAGATTGTCGACTTGATTCATGATGATGACTGATAGCTAAGATTTTGAAAGTATGATGTTGACATGATCAGTCCAATCAAAGCTACTGTAGATATAACGTGATTTGACGTCATGTTATCTGTGGCCAATGACTGTGAGCCTACTTGGATGGGCACTTCTAATGTAACTCTATGGCAGCACCCAAGGGGCTTGAATTTTCGAGTTTTACCCTTAGACTTGGCCGTGACGTAGTGTACCCATGAGTGACAGAACACTGAATCAATCATGGCGCAATGCTCTATATTTTGTGCTGGCTGCCCCACCACCACAGAAATCACTGAACTAGGCTGAAACACCTGCATTTTGGAGCTGCCTTACTCAAGAAAACAAAAAGAAGACCATGTTTGTATGCGACTTTAAATTATATATATACTTTTTACATTGTAAAACAAGGTTTGCAAACAAGGTTGCCAGGTGCACGGTGTTTCCTCCGACACATTGGTGCGGCTGGCTTCCGGGTTGGATGCGCGCTGTGTTAAGAAGCAGTACGGCTGGTTGGGTTGTGTATCGGAGGACGCATGACTTTCAACCTTAGTCTCGCCCGAGCCCGTATGGGAGTTGTAGCGATGAGACAAGATAGTAGCTACTACAACAATTGGATACAACGAAATTGGGGAGAAGAAGGGGTAAAAATTCAAAACAAAAAAACAAAAAAAAATTCTCCAAAATCAAATCTAGAATCGGCTTTCTATTTTGCAACAAAGCCTCCTTCACACACGTTGCCAAACTTACCCCCGTAAAACTGACTATCCTACCGATCCTCGACTTCGGTGATGTCATCTACAAAATAGCTTCCCATATACTACTCAGCAAACTGGATGCAGTCTATCACAGTGCCATCCGTTTTGTTACCAAAGCCCCTGAGACCTGTATGCTCTAGTCGGCTGGCCCTCGCTACATATTCGTCGCCAGACCCACTGGCTCCAGGTCATCTACAAGTCTCTGCTAGGTAAAGCTCTGCCTTATCTCAGCTCACTGGTCATGATAACAACACCCACCCATAGCACGTGCTCCAGCAGGTATATCTCACTGGTCATCCCCAAAGCCAACACCTCCTTTAGCCGCCTTTCCTTCCAGTTTTCTGCTGCCAGTAATTGGAACGAATTGCAAAAATCGCTGAAGTTGGAGACTTATATTTCCTTCACTAACTTTAAACATCAGCTATCTGAGCAGCTAAGATTACTGCAGCTGTATATAGTCTGTAAATAGCCCACCCAATCTACCTACCTCATCCCCATATTGTGTTTATTTACTTTTCTGCTCTTCTGCACACCAGTATCCCTACTTGCCGATCATCATCGTTCTTTTTTTCCTATTGTGTTGTTGACTGTACGCTTGTTTATTCCATGTGTAACTGTGTTGTTGCTTGTGTCACACTGCTTTGCTTTTTCTTGGCCAGGTCGCAGTTGTAAATTAGAACTTGTTCTCAACTAGCTTACCTGGTTAAGTAAAGGTGAAATAAATCAAATAAAAATAAAAATAAATGTTTTCATTGTTTGCAAACTGATATGTGACACATACTAATGCCAAAGTAACATGCAAAACATGTTTGTTTTTTTGCTAAAAATGTGTGGCTGAATGACAGGTCACCACTGACACGATCTAATCTCAATGTCTGCCTTGTGCTATTCTATTCTTAAGGTTTTTCTCACAGATCCTAAATATGCAGAGGAGGAGGACCTCAGCTCAAAACTGGAAATGTTTAAAAGTGAGATTTCAAGTCTTTTAAATGCACATTGATCAGACAGTTATGTTTCCTTATTGAATGAATCAACAATTAAATAATAATTGTAATGTGTTCTATATTGTTTTACAGACAAATACATGGAATTTGATCTCAATGACCAAGGAGACATTGGTAAAATTGCCTTATTTTTTTACGACAATCCTGATGAATAACAAGATTAGGCTAATCATGAGGACAACATAGTTCACATGGATGGCTCAATCTTTGTCACAGCCTTTCTCTCTCTCTCTCTGTCACGCTCTGACCTTTAATATCTCTGTTTTCTTTATATTTTGGTTAGGTCAGGGTGGGTATGCTAGTTTTTGTATTGTCTAGGGTTTTTGTATGTCTAGGGGTTTTGTAGGTCTAGGTATTTATATGTCTATGGTGGCCTGATATGGTTCCCAATCAGAGGCAGCTGTTTATCGTTGTCTCTGATTGGGGATCGTATTTAGGTAGCCATTCCCCTTTTGTGTTTGTGGGTTCTTATTCTATGTTTAGTTGCCTGTCTGCACTAGCCGTATTAGCTTCACGGTTTGTTCTTTGTTAGTTTGTTCAGTGTTCATTCTTATATTATTAAAGAATGTATGCATACCACGCTGCGCCTTGGTCTCATTCGTATGACGAACGTGACACTCTCTCTCTATCTCTGTGTCACAGACATGATGGGGCTGAAGCGCATGTTGGAGAAGCTGGGTGTGGCAAAGACTCACTTGGAGCTGAAAAAGATGATGTCAGATGTGGTTGGCGGTGCTGCACGAGACACGTTCTGTTACACAGACTTTCTCAATATGATGCTAGGGAAGAGGAATTCCATACTCCGACTGTAAGTTAGAAGGAAACTGACACTACATTTAATGAAGGCATTACATTTGACCTGAAATGAATTTTCTGAATACGATTCTGAACTTTAGTAATCCACTGTATTTCCTTTAAGGCTATATGTCTTTTTGCTACATGACTTGTGTAATAATTTGTTATTTTATTTTCTCTGCTGAAGGATCTTGATGTTTGAGGAGAAAGGGAAAGACCAGGAGCCCAAAGAGAGTGGACCACCGCAAAGAAAGACTTTTTCAGATCTGCCCTGAATGCAATTAGTTATGGATCCAATCTGTTCATATAAAAACTGAATGTCAAATGAACTGGGTTATACAGGTTTCATTGTAAGGAATAAAGAAAGGTTTGATTGATCCATAGGCTTGTCCATTTGTTGGTGAAAAACATGTGTGCAGCTGCAGAACCTCATATCAAGCAATTGATCGAATATACTTAACAAAGTATATCAATTGTCAGCATTTCTGATAAAATGATAGAATCCCATAACATATTTGAGTGTTTGTGTAATGGTGAAAAACATCACTCAAAGTGAAAAGTAAAATGATATATTCCATTTCTTTCTATGTACGTGTCGAATAAAAATAGAGTAAACCTTGTCTGAGTAAGCCTCTTCTCCTCCAAAGAATGCACAATTCTACATTCAGTTATGGCAGCACCCAACGGGATAGCTACCCTGCCTTGCCTGTTGAACATGACAACAGGAAATCCCCAAATATCATCAGTGACCTGGGCAGAGATCAAGGGAGACAGTGAGATCCAAATACTTCAATACCCTACCCGGGGCGGCAGGGTAGCCTAGTGGTTAGAGCGTTGGACCAGTAACCGGAAGGTTCTGCCTCTGAACAAGGCAGTTAACCCACTGTTTCTAGGACGTCATTGAAAATAAGAATTTGTTCTTAACTGACTTGCCTAGTTAAATAAAGGTAAAATAAAAAATATCTCCAACCAAACATTCCTAGGAATGGAGGGAATCTCAGTTCAGGAGATGCATCTTTGGCTCTTTCCATGGTGGAGTACAGTCACTGCAGATGGACAAAATGAACGCTGCTTTGAGGTCAAGCTACAGGTTAAAGGTGAGTATTAGCTAGTACAGTTGTGGCCAAAAGTTTTGAGAATGACACAAATATTAATTTTCCCAAAGTCTGCTGCCTCAGTTTGTATGATGGCAATTTGCATATACTCCAGAATGTTATGAAGAGTGATCAGATGAATTGCAATTAATTGCAAAGTTCCTCTTTGCCATGCAAATGAACTGAATCCCCCCAAAAACATTTCCTCTGCATTTCAGCCCTGCTACAAAAGGACCAGCTGACATCATGCCAGTGATTCTCTCGTTAACACAGGTGTGAGTGTTGATGAGGACAAGGCTGGAGATCACTCTGTCATGCTAATTGAGTTCAAATAACAGACTGGAAGCTTCAAAAGGAGGGTGGTGCTTGGAATCATTGTTCTTCCTCTGTCAACCATGGTTACTTCCAAAGACGTGCCGTCATCATTGCTTTGCACAAAAAAGGGCTTCACAGGCAAGGATATTGCTGCCAGTAAGATTTCACTTAAATCAACCATTCAAGGTGAGCAGTTCAAGGAGAGCAGTTCAATTGTTGTGAAGAAGGTTTCAGGGCGCCCGAGAAAGTCCAGCAAGCGCCAGAACCGTCTCCTAAAGTTGATTCAGCTGCGTGATCGGGGCACGACCAGTACAGAGCTTGCTCAGGAATGGCAGCAGGCAGGTGTGAGTGCATCTGCACAAACAGTGAGGCGAAGACTTTTTGGAGGATAGCCTGGTGTCAGGAATGGCAGCAAAGAAGTCACTTCTCTCCAAGAAAAACATCAGGGACCAACTGATATAGGACTGGGGTAAAGTAATTTTCTCTGATGAATCCCATTTCCGATTGTTTGGGGCATCCGGGAAAAAGACAAGGTGAGTGCTACCATCAGTCCTGTGTCATGCCAACAGTAAAGCATCCGGAGACCATTCATGTGTGGGGTTGCTTCTCAGCCAAGAGAGTGGGCTCACTCACAATTTTGCCTAAGAACACAGCCATGAATAAAGAATGGTACCAACACATCCTCCGAGAGCAACTTCTCCCAGCCATCCAGGAACAGTTTGGTGATGAACAATGCTCTTTCCAGCATGATGGAGCACCTTGCCATAAGGCAAAAGTGATAACTAAGTGGCTCGGGGAACAAAACATTGATATTTTGGGTCCATGGCCAGGAAACTCCCCAGACCTTAAATCCCATTGAGAACTTGTATAATAATGAGAACTTGTATATAATGACGAGATGCTCATGTCTCCTCTCTTCATTGCCACTTCGTTTGTCCCTTGGTACGTTCCATCGTGAGGAGCGCAAGTAGAGTTGCAGGCAGTGAATGGACCCTGAGAGCTTGTTTGAAATGGAAAAGTGTCGCGGTAGCTTTTGATAAAGAAGAACATCAAGACGAAGCAGCTGCATTATAAGTGGGATGCACTGTTGAGCGCTACATCCCGAGGTGTTCATGCTGACTGTACCAGTAGATCTGTACCAGTACAGAGATCTGGGAGGGATCCTGAGAGGAGTGTTGTGAGTAGTATATCTGTACCAGTACAGAGGAGGGATCCTGAGAGGAGTGTTGTGAGTAGTATATCTGTACCAGTACAGAGGGAGGGATCCTGAGAGGAGGGGTGTGAGTAGTAGATCTGTACCAGTACAGAGGGAGGGATCCTTAAGAGGAGTGGTGTGATAGAGTAGTAGATATATACCAGTACAGAGGGAGGGATCCTGAGAGGAGTGGTGGGAGTAGTAGATCTGTACCAGTACAGAGGGAGGGATCCTGAGAGGAGTGGTGGGAGTAGTAGATCTGTACCAGTACAGAGGGGGGGATCCTGAGAGGAGTGGTGTGAATAGTAGATATATACCAGTACAGAGGGAGGGATCCTGAGAGGAGTGGTGGGAGTAGTAGATCTGTACCAGTACAGAGGGAGGGATCCTGAGAGGAGTGGTGGGAGTAGTAGATCTGTACCAGTACAGAGGGAGGGATCCTGAGAGGAGTGGTGGGAGTAGTAGATCTGTACCAGTACAGAGGGAGGGATCCTGAGAGGAGTGGTGGGAGTAGTAGATCTGTACCAGTACAGAGGGAGGGATCCTGAGAGGAGTGGTGGGAGTAGTAGATCTGTACCAGTACAGAGGGAGGGATCCTGAGAGGAGTGGTGGGAGTAGTAGATCTGTACCAGAACAGAGGGAGGGACTGAGAGGATCTGTCCTGAGAGGAGTGGTGGGAGTAGTAGATATATACCAGAACAGAGGGAGGGATCCTGAGAGGAGTGGTGGGAGTAGTAGATCTGTACCAGTACAGAGGCCAACAAGTGATGTATGTTTCAGTAAGATTGGATTTTTAGCATTTATAGCAATGGTTATCAACTGTACTGCAGGGATGGAATGTAAGTTGCAGAAAATTGAGGTTGTGGTGGCAGCTGCAGAGGTATATGGGTGTGCGAGGCTTAACATCAGAAGAGTTACAGGGTGTGTTATGTGGTGATGTCCAATCCTTTCAGGTTGTTGGCATGAGGTCGGATTAAATAGATTTAAAATAGTGGAGTAGGATGGTGTTATTTAGATTTTAATTATTTTTTTTTGTCAGTAGTGTTATGTGGTAGGGTATTTTTTTAATAATTGTTTTAAAGCAAAGTATAGGGAGTTCTATTCCAGTCTAGTAGGTGGCGGTAATGCAACATATTGGATGCCAACCACCGTTAAACCTCATTGAAGAAGAAGTCTCCACCCTAACAAGTCGAATCGTTGTCCCAATGGCGGAAGGTAGGGGACAAGTTTAGGTCCAAAATAAGCCTATAGAAACGCATTGGGCTAATTTACGACAGATTTTGGTGAGAAAGAAACCTCTCGCCTCTTCCACTGGCGTGGATTCCTCTCTAGCAGAAGACCATTCAAAACAGGTGATGCGGAAGTCTTCATACTTTCCCAGCGCATTGGCTTCCGGAGCCAACTGGAACTCATGTAGAGATGGGCATTCCGGCTCTTTTCAGTGAGCCTTTGGCTCTCAAACGTCTCTTTAAAAATATATGTTTTGTATTTTTTCAAGTCAAACAGTTTGCGATAGCAATTCTAATTAAATGATTCAATTAAATCACACTCTACCTAAACACAATGTATTTAAAAATGCATTGGTTTGTTGTGAAAAAGAATGCTATTAAACTTTTGCATTTAAAGTAGAACTTTTTAATGTATATAAGCAAAGTGCATATAAATCTAACAATTATCAACCACTATCACTAGCAGGCCTGCTAGTTTCTCAAAGCTCCACTACAGCTAGCTTCACAGTTGGGTGCACAGTTCGCATATGCCGTGGTAGGTTGTGCGTAGAACCTGCTTTATATGAGATTTTTGGGGGCAAATTCTACACTGTGCTCTAACATTGTCTACATTATTAAAATGCATCCAACTGCTACTGTGCTTCTGACTCATTTTCCAGCTGTTTTCACAGCTGTCCCTCCTCTCTCTCATGGCTGTATGAGGCATCAAAGCCAAAGGAACTGAGTAACATTAAGAAATGCTATAGATGGAAGGAATGCAGTTTGGAAACCTACCAAAAAACAATTAGGCAACAACAAATTCAATCCCTTTTAGACAATTTCCTGGGTAAAACGTTCCACTGTAATAGTGAAGGTGTAAACTTGGCAGTAGAACATCTTAACAGTATATAATATCTCTCAGCTTCCCTATCAAATCTAAAAATCTCCAATAGAAAACCGAAGAAAATGAACAACAATGACAAATGTTTTGATGAAGAATGCAAAAATCTAAGAAAGAAATTGAGAAACCTGTCCATCCAAAAACATAGAGACCCGGAAAACCTGAGTCTACGCCTTCACTATGGTGAATCACTAAAACAATACAGAAATACACTACGGAAAAAGAAGGAACAGCACGTCAGAAATCAGCTCAATGTAATTGAAGAATCCATAGACCCGAACCACTTCTGGGAAAATTGGAAAACACCAAACAAACAACAACAAGAATAATTATCTATCCAAAATGGAGAAGTATGGGAAAACCACTTCTCTAATCTTTTTGGCTCTATAACAAAGAACAAAGAGCAAAAACATATACATGATAAAATACAAATCTTAGAATCAACTATTAAAGACTACCAGAACTCACTGGATTTTCCAATTACCTTGAATGAGCTACAGGACCAAATAAAACCCTTCCAACCCAAAAAGGCCTGTGGTGTTGATGGTATCCTTAATGAAATGATCAAATATACAGACAACAAATTCCAATTGGCTAAACTAAAACTCTTTAACATCATCCTCAGCTCTGGTATCTTCCCCAATATTTGGAACCAAGGATTGATCACCCCAATCCACAAAAGTGGAGACAAATTTGGCCTCAATAACTACCGTGGGATGTGCGTCAACAGCAACCTTGGGAAAATCCTCTGCATTATCATTAACAGCAGACTCGTACATTTCCTCAATGTACTGAGCAAATGTCAAATTGGCTTTTTACCAAATTACCGTACAACAGACCATGTACTCACCCTGCACACCCTAATTGACTATCAAACAAACCAAAACAAAGGCAAAGTCTTCTCATGCTTTGTTGATTTCAAAAAAGCCTTTGACTCAATTTGGCATGAGGGTCTGCTATACAAATTGATGGAAAGTGGTGTTGGGGGTAAAACATACAACATTATAAAATCCATGTAGACAAACAACAAGTGTGAGGTTAAATTGGGCAAAAAAACACACACATTTCTTGCCACAGGGCCGTGGGGTGAGACAGGGATGCAGTTTAAGCCCCACCCTCTTCAACATATATATCAACAAATTGGCGCGGGCACTAGAAAAGTCTGCAGCACCCGGCCTCACCCAACTAGAATCTGAAGTCAAATGTCTACTGTTTGCTGATGATCTGGTGCTTCTGTCACCAACCAAGGAGGGCCTACAGCAGCACCTAGATATTCTGCACAGATTCTGCCAGCCCTGACAGTAAATCTCAGTAAGAACAAAATGATGGTGTTCCAAAAATGGTCCAGTCACCAGGACCACAAATAAAAATTCCATCTAGACACCGTTGCCCGAGAGCACACAAAAAAACTATACATACCTTGGCCTAAACATCAGCGCCACAGGTAACTTCCACAAAGCTGTGAACGATCTGAGAGACAATGCAAGAAGGGCATTCTATGCCATCAAAAGGAACATAAAATTCAACATACCAATTATGAACTGGCTAAAAATACTTGAATCAGTCATAGAACCCCCAAGATTTCAATAAATGGGACAAACACCAAATTGAGACTCTGCATGCAGAATTCTGCAAAAATATCCTCTCTGTACAACGTAGAACACCAAATAATGCATGCAGAGCAGAATTCGTCCGATACCCACTTATTATCAAAATCCAGAAATCCAGCCATCACCTACAGAGAGATGAACCTGGAGAAGAGTCCCCTAAGCAAGCTGGTCCTGGTGCTCTGTTCACAAACAGACCCCACAGAGCCCCAGGACAGCAACACAATTAGACCCAACCTAATCATGAGAAAACAAAAAGATAATTACTTGACACATTGGAAAGATTTAACAAAAAAACAGAGCAAACTAGAATGCTATTTGGCTCTAAACAGAGAGTACCCAGTGGCAGAATACCTGACCACTGTGACTGACCCAAATGTAAGGAAAGCTTTGACTATGTACAGACTCAGTGAGCATAGCCTTGCTATTGAGAAAGGCCGCCGTAGGCAGACATGGCTCTCAAGAGAAGACAGGCTATGTGCACACTGCCCACAAAATGAGGTGGAAACTGAGCTGCACTTCCTAACCTTCTGCCCAATGTATGACCATATTAGAGACACATATTTCCCTCAGATTACACAGATCCACAAAGAATTCGAAAACACACCCAATTTTGATAAACTCCCATGTACATAATATGACATTTGTAATGTCTTCATTCTTTGAAACTTCTGTATGTGTAATGTTTACTGTTGATTTGTATTGTTTATTTCACTTTTGTATATTATCTACCTCAGTTGCTTTGGCAATGTTAAAACATGTTTCCCATGCCAATAAAGCCCCTTGAATTGAATTGAGTTGGCTCGGCCCTCCCTCACGCATCTTTGGTTCATTGGTTGACACTACGTGTCTGATTGACAGGAACAACAGGTGAGGCTGTTAGTCTTAGCACAGTCAGAACGAAAGTATGCGCTTGAGCATTTAGGCCTATATCGTAAAAATAAAAATAAATCGTTATTTGAATTAGTTAATTATATTAATTTAAATCTTTGTATTATTAATATCTTATTTTTTTTAAATATTTGTATAAATAGATTGGGCTCTTCTGATATGCTCTTAGAGCCGACTCGTTCGCGAACGACCCATCACTAATACTCGCGGTTTGACTGGAACAACAAACTGTTCATCAACACAGGTCGGAGAAGCCGAAGATTCCACCGGAAGTAGCATTCTTGTTTAAAGCAGTTAGCTAAGGTGTTAGCTAGTTAGCAAAGTAGCTACCGGTAGATATATCTAGCTAACATAAAAGAGGGTGAGTAAACGTGTGCTGACACAACACATTTGGTTTTACACAGTACTAAATTCATTGTTTACTTTCAAATCAGTATGTATTTCATGCGTGTGGAAAATGTCCGTTACCTAGCTAACGTTATTAAACTAATGTAACTAGCTAGTAAACACGGGGTTAGCTAGCTAGTGTTATCAATGTAGCTAACGTTAGCTAGCTTGAGTTCTTTATGCATAATTTGACTAATAACAATAGGTTTTTGCTCTAGCGCAGTACTAACACATCTGGGCTTGATGATTTGATGAATTAGCTAGCTAACATCTGGGGCAGAAATAAAGCCTGCAGTGTGCACATACTTCAGGTCCCTGGATCAGAATGGAATACACCACTAGCTAATATCACATTTTATTGGTCACGTACACATGGTTAGCAGATGTTATTGCGAGTGTAGCGAAATGCTTAGCCCAGCTAGCTTTATATTCTAGTACTACAATGGAAATTCTGAAATACATGTAATTTTTGCATGCCGTTGCACCATCACCCCCACTTGTTCAGAGGATGAGCAGCTCGGAGGAGGTGTCCTGGATCTCCTGGTTCTGTGGCCTGAGGGGGAATGAGTTTTTCTGTGAGGTGAGTAGATAGCTAGTTATGTCAGAACATCAAAGCATGAGAAGGACAGACAGGGGAAATACTATTGCTCTGACTTAGCCAACTGTTTGTGAAGCTAGTTGATCCTTTGAAATACAGAATGAACTGTTACAACTACCAGCCAAATATACCCAAAACACAGATGGAGAATTCCATGTGAAAGAGGACCAAAACACAGTGTTTAAAGTCGTGGGGTGGTTTTGTATTGGTGCCATAGTGTGTAACCGTGACATAAGCTTGTTATGGCGTGGTGGTAGCTTCTGATATTCCAGCACAGTGCACCGTGTAGGCTACGTTGCTTAATTCTACCTTTAACTCTTCTGCTTGTCTTAATTGCCAATACTGAAGTAATCCCTTTAACCTGTTATGCAATTGACCAACCTTGGCCAATTCATAAAGAGTAGTAGACTGTGTTTGGCAGCTGAAAGCTACTAACCATGTTGATCCATTCCACTTTACCAGGTTGATGAGGACTACATTCAGGACAAGTTTAACCTGACAGGGCTCAATGAGCAGGTGCCTCACTACCGCCAGGCCCTTGACATGATCCTGGACCTGGAACCAGGTGAGCTCATCACTACACCGTCTGGCATGACTTCACACTGACACTTCCTATAGGCTAATTTATCACTTCTGTTTGTATTTACAAGTGCCTTTCAAAAGACACAAGGACACAGTACTGTGACTACATACTTTGATTCAGTGCATCTATAGGTTGAAGTCTACCTTGTGTTGATCTGAAAGCCTGACTTATGTGTGTGTGAATATAGACAGGAAAGACCTGCATATGCTATAATGCTGCCTCCCAGTGCTTTATTCATGCACCATGTCACTATAGGCTTCTGTGTACCTTGTGTGTTGATCTGAAAGCCTCACTGTCATGTCTGTCTGTCAGATGAGGAGTTGGAGGACAACCCCAACCAGAGTGACCTGATAGAGCAGGCAGCAGAGATGCTGTACGGGCTGATCCACGCACGCTACATCCTCACCAACAGAGGCATCGCTCAGATGGTAGTAAACCCTAGATCTGTATATATTGTTCTGGAGTTTGGATAATCTCTATATCAGTGGTCTCCAACAGGTAGACTGTGAGCTACCAGTAGCTCGCAGCCCACCTAGGAGTAGCTCGCCAATCAATTCTGAAATTACATGCATTTTCTTCATGTGTTCTGTGGCAAACTGTCATAAATGTGAAGCTCCCGGCTATCAAAGCCACAGTGACATTGTCCAACCCCTAGTTAGCCACTATTGGCTTAAAAAGCCACGCGTAACACAATCTGCCAATTTAATTTCCAGCAATATTGCCCCTGTCTGTTTAGGGCGCTCATTTGTCTGAGTCTGTGTGTAGCTAGATAGCGACCGGAAGTCTTTTGGGTAGACTGAAAAAACGTTCAATTAAATGCATATTGCAAAGTAGGCAGAAAGTCTGACAGAACTATCATGATGATTATTTGTATCAATGAGGTGCTGATTTGTTTTGCAAACTCTGTCATGACGTGCTGCAGCAATAGGTAACAGCAGCAACATCACTAGACTGACACATTCCTCTCTTGCGAGATGTGCAATTAAAGGGTACATTACACTCAAATTAAAATGTGTTTGTTTTTTTCCTAGACCTCAAAGGGTCTTCTCATGTGATTTTAAGCTTTGACATGGACTCAGAACATCCATTTTCCATCTTTCTCTATGAACAATTGTAATATTGAGCAAATGTAAAAATTAAAAATAAATCTCAAACCAGGAGAAATAAAACAGCGAAAAGAGAATTCAGGAACGTTTTAGTGGGTCCACTTAGTTGTCTATTAACCGTTATTTTGCCAGGTATATTGACAAAACAACTATTTGAAAGCTATAAAATAAAAATGTAGCTTGTGACCTGCTTCATTTTTTTTGTTTTAAGTAGCTCGTGCTAAAAAGGTTGGAGACCCCTATTCTAAATTCTACCTGTCCGTTTATGTAGTTAGTTTGGCCTTCTTGGACTAGCTGTGTGACCATGTTACACACTGAAATAGTTTTTGGTTTGCAGCTGGATAAGTACCAACAAGGGGACTTTGGCTATTGCCCAAGAGTGTACTGTGAGAATCAACCCATGCTTCCTATTGGTGAGTTTGACTTTAATGTATTCATACTCCTGTTCATTTACAGAACATGCCTCTTCTCTTTTCATGGAATTGAACCATTTCTCTCCAGTCACATTTTGAACTATATCACAGATTGTCAGCAGTATTTCACACAGGTCTGAGGGAATCTTCAAAAAGATTACTCTTGCTTGCACAGTAAATATATTTGATCAATATTTAATTGCCAGCTGACAGCAGAATAGATGTCTGTGCCCTCAGCGGTGTTACATAATGTTGATCTCTCCTCTCCCATAGGTCTGTCAGACATCCCAGGTGAGGCGATGGTGAAGCTGTATTGTCCAAAGTGCATGGATGTGTACACCCCCAAGTCCTCCCGGCACCACCACACGGACGGGGCCTACTTTGGGACAGGCTTCCCCCACATGCTATTTATGGTGCACCCAGAGTACCGGCCAAAACGACCTGCCAACCAGTTTGTGCCAAGGTTTATTTCTATAATTATCTTTATCTTTGCAAATTCATCAAGATGCTCTGTTTACCCCATTTGATTTGTTCGTGTTATTACTTAATTCATGTTCAGCTGGGAACTGTAACAAAAACCATTTGCTTGATTTGAAGATTACATTTTCTTCCCTCGGTAAGGAGATTGAGACATGTTAGCATAATGTCAGCCTTCTACAATCCACACGGTTATTGTGTTGTAATATTTAGTTATTGTTTTTTCTCAGGCTATATGGCTTCAAGATCCACCCCATGGCTTATCAACTCCAACTCCAGGCTGCCTCCAGCTTCAAGAGTCCTGTGAAGGCTATTCGCTAGAACTTACACACCCGGCCGGGAAAGAGACATTTTGACTTGGTTGGAATGAAAGAAGTGGATTATGTAGCTCAATAAATGCTTGTTAAAAACACATTCTGACAGATACAATACATACATGTAGATCAGGGATGGGAAACTCCAGTCATTGTAGGTCGCAGTATTACCCTTCATAGCAAACACAGCTGATTCAACACATTGTATTCTAAACTGATGATCATGATGAGTTAATTATTGAAGTCAGGTGTGTTAGCTGCAGCAAAAATATGGCACCAATCAGGCCCCAGAAGGACTGGAGTTGACCATCCCTGATGTAGTTAATGTCGACGTCCGGACCAGGCCATCATCTGTTACACAGGATGCTCTTTGGTGATTGTCTCCCTCTGTGCTTTAGCCGATCATAACCCTACTGACTACAATCGTGCAACTCTTCCCCTCTCCTTGACAGGACCCAATCTTTCAAACCTGTTTTCAGTTTGGCTCGCTAAGGCAGGGTTTTCCAAACTCAGTCCTGAGGCCCCCCTCAGGTGCACGTTTTGGTTTTTGCCCAATTCTGATCTTTTGCCCACGTATTGTCAAAAGAGCTGATGTGATTGGTCAGAGTTGGGCAGCCTGTGTGAGCACATCCTAATACCTGTTGTCACACTACCATGCTGACCTGCACAGTATTGGGCTGGCTCAGATACATTCTCTACGTGGTTGCCTTTCCTGCATGGTTCCATTACCGAGGGTGGACACAACTTAGCAGTGTGAAAAGGCTGATATAAAACGATCTTCAATGATTGTTCATATCCAGATGATTGGCTGAGAATCCAATTAACAACCAGTTTGATATGTATTATAGATTCTGCACAAATTACATTTAAGACAAGAGTTTATTAGATGTATAAGATATGTTCTCAGGGTGAATGGCAACATGGGTTTGCTTTGTGCTGACATAAAATACCAGTGCTGGGACACTCACTGTCCCAAAGTGAAAATGTTTGGGCCACTTAAGCCATCATTAGTTGTGAACATGTCCATGACAGCAGAGTTGTCTCTTGACTGGACACTGAGACGCATGGTTTCTCTTGCATTGGTCTGTTACAATATTAAGTGGTATTGAACACACAGGTGGATGTCTTTCATGTTGATAACCTATAGCTACAAACAGTTTACATTATGGTACTACATTTTACATTAATAATGTTTTTCTTTCAGTCTACAATTCCAGTGGTAATGCTATTATTGATTTTCTGAAGTCTGTATGCAAGCATCTGGAATTAAGAGTTTTTAATAAAATTGTATTTCTTACAATTCTATTGGTCACCTTTTATTAAAACATGTTCTTACTGTGACTGAAATCCTGCTCAGACAGACACTACACACCACCTGATAATTCATCCTGATTTTATTTAATTTTAAAGACAGGGATATGTCACAAAAGCAATAAGTTTACATATCTAAAAGCGAATGCTTCCGCTGAGATTCTAGTTTATGACCTCAAGATCTTTCGAGCTAATAGTTTGTGCCACCTTCACAAACTTCTTCAGAGGGGAAGAAAGGTCTGCTACCAATTGTCATTCTCTAAAAGGGTTCTCATACAAGTATCTTTATCTGATCTACAAAAGGACAGGGTACAGCAACTGGTAGAGGAATCTACTCTAAAACAGGTGGTAAGAAAGATTTACAAACTAGATGATTATTATGAATGTGACTGTGTCTAAAAGCCTGCGAACAGGCGTGTTTTAAAAAACATCCCAGTACAAAGAATCACATGAAACAGTCTCTACTTTACAAAGAAATTATGGTAGAACATGTACAAAAGGACTAAATATGTTCCCCTGTATGAAAGAAAAGCCACACACTGGGACAGCTGCCTTTTGATAGTGATAAATACATCTTGCACAGGAACTACTGTGTTTAAGAGCTCAGAATCATTTGGACCCATCTGCAGGGCTAGAATGTACATCAAGACTGAACATTCTTCATACAATCATATACAGAAGGGTTTTGTCCTGCAGTATTGATAAAGACATAAAACCTGAGAAACAGACTAAAGCATTGTTTCATCAAATCAACAACAACAGGTTTGAAAATCAATCACGTTTCTATCTAAAATCATTTTCAGGGACAAAACATATGTACAGGACTTTCCATTGCTCTCACATCAGACTGCATGGGGCAGTCCTAGAGGTCAATGGTGTGTTAAAAGAGGAACAAGAAACAATGCTGAATATGTACTGGGAAACATAGGGTCACTCCCATTGCTCTCACATCAGACTGCATGGGGCAGTCCTAGAGGTCAATGGTGTGTTAAAAGAGGAACAAGAAACAATGCTGAATATGTACTGGGAAACATAGGGTCACTCCCATTGCTCTCACATCAGACTGCATGGGGCAGTCCTAGAGGTCAATGGTGTGTTAAAAGAGGAACAAGAAACAATGCTGAATATGTACTGGGAAACATAGGGTCACTCCCATTGTTGCATGGGGCAAGAGAGGAAGGTCAATGGTGTGTTAAAAAGAAAAGAAACAATGCTGAATATGTACTGGGAAACATAGGGTCACTCCCATTGCTCTCACATCAGACTGCATGGGGCAGTCCTAGAGGTCAATGGTGTGTTAAAAGAGGAACAAGAAACAATGCTGAATATGTACTGGGAAACATAGGGTCACTCCCATTGCTCTCACATCAGACTGCATGGGGCAGTCCTAGAGGTCAATGGTGTGTTAAAAGAGGAACAAGAAACAATGCTGAATATGTACTGGGAAACATAGGGTCACTCCCATTGCTCTCACATCAGACTGCATGGGGCAGTCCTAGAGGTCAATGGTGTGTTAAAAAAAAGAAACAATGCTGAATATGTACTGGGAAACATAGGGCCACTCCCAAAAGTAAAAAAAAAAAAAAGACAATATTGATATCAGACTGATGGGGCTACTATTGTGTAGGATATGAACAATGCTCAATATGTACTGGGAAACTTAAACACCTCTAGAGGTCAATGGTGTTTGAACAAATACTATAAAAGCAGTAATGCTATAAAATAGAGTAAACATTTCAAAACAGATAGTTGTCATCACGTCAAAGTTTATACCGAGGGTCATCGTTTTGGCCTGACATAGTAGTATTACACATGTTAACATGGCTGGTTAAGTAAGAGATATTTTACCTGAGCAGAGAACAAAACCAAAACAGACATGGTTGTTGGAGTATGCAATATCTTTGTTCAATACTTTTAAGTGAGGTATGTCATTTCAATTTGAATATTCAATAAAAAAAAAGAATATTCCTCAATTATAAACATAAACTCAAAGGAGTTATCCCTTTCCAAAAATACATCTAGTTTCTGTCCAGCATCTTAATCTGATTAATCTGAAAAAGTCTGATAATGTTATTACTTAAAGCCCAGTTGAAAACAGTGCATTTCTGTCAAAATGAGCATGTTAAAGGGAGACTCAGTAAAATGCCTCGACCAGCACCGCAGATACTGAGATGAGCGAGACGCAAGACTTTGCTCTCACACAGTATCTGCGCATGTGCACGGGTTCACTTCACTCTGTTCACAGCGTTGGAACCATGGCACCAAAACAGCAGAGAAATCGAGCCTCTTGCTTCAACGCTCTTAGTTGTTTGGCTGAAATTGACCCACTACGCTGTTTACTTTCTGCATCTGCGTCATATCGCTGAGTCCACACTTAAACTCAATGATACAGTAGTAGCAATACAAACAACAGAAAAATATGTTGTAAATAAACATTTAAAAGAAAATGACCTAAATGCTCTTAGAACTGAAATGGTTCATCTTTCCTACTATAATAATTTAAAAAAAGAGTAATTTGGCGAAATATGAGGTTTGAGTGGAATAAACCAAAATGAAGCCACCATACAGTCAGAACAGCAGTATGGAAAGAGAGGACACAATAGGCTTTCTCCC
This sequence comes from Oncorhynchus keta, assembly GCF_023373465.1. Lineage (NCBI taxonomy): Eukaryota > Metazoa > Chordata > Actinopteri > Salmoniformes > Salmonidae > Oncorhynchus > Oncorhynchus keta. The sequence continues at coordinate 468,201 of NW_026290798.1, forward strand.
TGGCCTGTTCATATCCCACTGGGCAGGGAGACACCAGGATGCATCCCAAATGGCACCATATTCCCTTTATAATGCACTACTTTAAACCAGGGCTCTGGTCAAGAGATGCAACCACAGTGGTTCTGGAGGGGACCAGTCAGGACACAATGTCCGTATGGGTTGAGGAGGTGGGGGTGGCTCTGGGACAGGGAGGTTAGTCTGTACTACAAAGCTCTGGTGTCTTGAGCATCAGATCCATAGGGCTCCCTGACTGTGTGTTGATCTGAATCACATTGCTGTTGCTCCGCCATCACTTCCCTGCAGGAGACAAAGCTTCAGTTAACCTCCACCTAGCTGGTTGTACACATTATGACAAAAATGTGTCACAGAGAAGCATTGTGTTTGACCAGGCCTTGGTGTGTGTAGAAGGAGCCGTCATAGACACCGTACTGTACCTGGTCATCCTCTGAGTCGGCAGTGATGACGATCCTCTTCTCCACTCTGGTCGCTGACGCTCCTCCTTTCACCACCTGGGACAAGATAAATAGTCAGAGGCCATGACACAGCTGAGGTGTGTGTGCGGTCTATGGTGTGCCCTTACCTTGGAGATGTGAGTGGTGGTGGTAGTAATGGAGGTGCCACTGGTTTCCCTGCTGCTCTCTGAGGTAATGGACTGAATGCTGCTCAGTGCTGTGGCCTCTTTCCCCCAGTCTGTCCCATCAACTGACACCTGAGAGGAAACAAACAGAAATAATGGCTCCATGGTAACACCTCAGTCATAGGTGCACTGTACTGAACGTTTCAGAATGAAATGCCATGTATAGATCCCTGAACACGGCCCTGATTGTACCCTGTGGAGGTGGAACCACAGAGTTCCCCAGCTGTAGCATCATCTATATGATCATGGGTTGGCTACCTCTGCAGACTCGTAGCTGATAGTCTGGGTCTGAACGATAGGGACATCCTTAGTGGAGACGTCAGTAGGGAGGGAGATGGACACGTCTGTGATGGTGACTGTCTGGGTCTGCACCAGAGGGGGCTGGGGTGGGAGGAGAACACACTCCAGTCAGTTTGACTGAACGTTGCACATCGACATGAGAAGAGCCGACATGGTTCCTTTCTTCTATACATGTCAAACAGACATATAGGCTCTATATCATATCATTATATCTGAACCTTACATGATGTTGTGTCCAGTGTTTATATACATTATTGGTTGTGCCCAATTGAACATTGCACAGCTGTAACTTTCCAATGTTTCATCAACCACGCCCCTCAAACCACACCTCTCTTTTCATTCACAACTGATTGGGTCCCTCGTTCCCACTCCCCATTCTAGTTTTACCAAGATGTCCTTCCCACCACCACGAGGTTTGAGAGAGAAAGACAATTCATCTAGTGTGTGTCAGAGAGAGAAAGACAGTTCATCTAGTGTGACAATTCATCTATCAGAGAGAAAGACAATTCATCTAGAGAGAAAGACAATTCATCTAGTGTGTGTCAGAGAGAGAAAGACAATTCATCTAGTGTGTGTCAGAGAGAGAAAGACAATTCATCTAGTGTGTGTCAGAGAGAGAGAAAGACAATTCATCTAGTGTGTCAGAGAGAGAAAGACAATTCATCTAGTGTGTGTCAGAGAGAGAAAGACAATTCATCTAGTGTGTGTCAGAGAGAGAAAGACAATCTAGTGTGTTCAGAGAGAGAAAGACAATTCTATCTAGTGTGTCAGAGAGAAAGACAATTAATCTAGTGTGTGTCAGAGAGAGAAAGACAATTCATCTAGTGTGTGTCAGAGAGAGAAAGACAATTCATCTAGTGTGTGTCAGAGAGAGAAAGACAATTCATCTAGTGTGTCAGAAAGAGAAATACAATTAATCTTGTGTGTCAGAGAGAGAAAGAGTCAGAGAAAGACAATTCATCTAGTGTGTGTCAGAGAGAGAAAGACAATTCATCTAGTGTGTGTGTGTGTCAGAGAGAGAAAGACAATTCATCTAGTGTGTGTCAGACAATTCATCTAGAGAGAAAGACAATTCATCTAGTGTGTCAGAGAGAGAAAGACAATTCATCAGAGAGAGAAAGACAATTCATCTAGTGTGTCAGAAAGAGCAATTCATCTAAGAGAAATACAATTAATCTTGTGTGTCAGAGAGAGAAAGACAATTAATATTGTGTGTCAGAGAGAGAAAGACAATTCATCTAGTGTGTCAGAGAGAGAAAGACAATTCATCTAGTGTGTGTCAGAGAGAGAAAGACAATTCATCTAGTGTGTGTCAGAGAGAGAAAGACAATTCATCTAGTGTGTGTCAGAGAGAGAAAGACAATTCATCTAGTGTGTGTCAGAGAGAGAAAGACAATTCATCTAGTGTGTGTCAGAGAGAGAAAGACAATTAATCTAGTGTGTGTCAGAGAGAGAAAGACAATTCATCTAGTGTGTGTCAGAGAGAGAAAGACAATTCATCTTGTGTGTCAGAGAGAGAAAGACAATTCATCTAGTGTGTCAGAGAGAAAGACAATTCATCTAGTGTGTGTCAGAGAGAGAAAGACAATTCATCTAGTGTGTGTCAGAGAGAGAAAGACAATTCATCTAGTGTGTGTCAGAGAGAGAAAGACAATTCATCTAGTGTGTCAGAAAGAGAAATACAATTAATCTTGTGTGTCAGAGAGAGAAAGACAATTAATATTGTGTGTCAGAGAGAGAAAGACAATTCATCTAGTGTGTGTCAGAGAGAGAAAGACAATTCATCTAGTGTGTGTCAGAGAGAGAAAGACAATTCATCTAGTGTGTGTCAGAGAGAGAAAGACAATTCATCTAGTGTGTGTCAGAGAGAGAAAGACAATTCATCTAGTGTGTCAGAGAGAGAAAGACAATTCATCTAGTGTGTGTCAGAGAGAGAAAGACAATTCATCTAGTGTGTGTCAGAGAGAGAAAGACAATTCATCTAGTGTGTGTCAGAGAGAGAAAGACAATTCATCTAGTGTGTGTCAGAGAGAGAAAGACAATTCATATTGTGTCAGAGAGAAAGACAATTCATCTTGTGTCAGAGAGAGAAAGACAATTCATCTAGTGTGTGTCAGAGAGAGAAAGACAATTCATCTTGTGTCAGAGAGAGCGCTTGAAAGAGAGGAATAGCGACACGGTCCTTATCTCTTCCCATCACCCCCAACACCAGAGAAAACACCATCACTGTGCACCACCTCTGCAGCCGGCTCTAGCAGAACTCAACCATCCTGACCAACACCAGTATGACTACAGTACAGATTCAGTGTTTACAGTTTGGATTCCTTGTAGCCATGCTGCAGAAGGGTGAGTGTACACTGTCCCCCATGGAATCACCCAGACAGAGCAGAGGACAGGCAGAGTACAGGTAGAGGACAGGCAGAGGAGTCAATCAACAGGAGCTGGTCAGGGCAGAGGGAGGGCTACCTGGAAACAGCGTATGACATGGGGAACACCGCTCACGAAATAGGAGGTGTGGGAGGCTCCAGTTATCCTCCCAGACTGCTCCCCCCTTGACCCTGGGTCTGCCGGCTCCTCCTCCTCCAGCACTGTACCCTGGAGCTGATAGGAGTGGGGCAGCTGTGCCCTCTCCACCTCAACGGTGGTGGTCCCAGAGCTAACATGCTCATCATCCTGATCACATGGCCCTGCCACCCCAGGTGCATCATGGGATTTGGAGTCAACCCTATCAGGCCCAGTTTCTGTGCTAGCAGGGCTGGGGCTGGGCCCCCCCGATGGTCTTACAGTGCTGCTGGACTCGTCCTGTTGTAGCGCTGCCTTAGTGTCCAGCTCTTCCCTTATAGGAGTAATACACACACTCTAGAGGAAAGACACAGCACACATATATCCACTGTGTGAACAACAGCAGGGAATGAAACAATGTTTTCCACCATCAAACATGTTCAGCAAGAATTTATTGCATTTTTGGGGGCGGTCAAAATTGATTGTCAAAGGGGCATGCAGCAGGACAAAATATATTGCAGTTGACAAGAGTGTTTTACCAAATACCAGTGAACGAAACATAGGTCATGTATACTATAACATTTGATCAAGCTGCCCCAAAGTTACCTCGTCAGTGTTAGATGTGCCTAAAAAAAAATAACAGTGAATTGTGATGAGGTATACACTGTATACTCAAAAATACACTGTAGCTGTCCACTAGTGCAGGGTTCATGTGCTTTTGTAGACTTCATACATGAAATACCACAACACGCCACTAACTAATCCTACTATGACATATGACAACATTGATGTCTGTCTGGATGTGTACAAAAACACCTATTAGTGGAACCTGCACATATCAAAACTGTTCCTACTGTAAAAAGCCACCTGACAACTGTCATTGTCAGACGCACCTCGTCTAGTCCAGATAATCAGATATACAAAAACAGAAGTGGGGTCATCGTCAAGTCTTTAAACTTTTTAGGAAGGAACAACAGTCTGTAGGAACAGTCAGGAAGAGTTGGGGAGGGGGGGACTGAGCAAGATACACAGGAAGTAAGAGTCACATGACACGAAGCAGCTTCTGAAGTAGAAGAAGATGATGATGAAGAGCTGTGATGAAGAAGAGAAGAAGAAGGAGCTAGAGGTTGATGGCCTGCCTACACACATCCCTCTCTCTGGTCCTCTCCCTCTGGGCTGGCTCGAGGGGCCCCTAGGATGCCACCTCAGCTGCGTTTAGAGTAGAAGTCTTGCAGGGGGCCACGCGGAAGGCGGATGGCGAACTGAGGGGAGAAGGGTGAGGGTGGAGAGGGGGAGAGAGATGAGAGAGGTAGGGGATGTTGAAATGTCTGATGGGTAATGGATAGGAAGGCTATGCAAAGCTGTGTCATGGTCTAAGAGAGGAAGAATGGAGAACGCATGTCTGAGTTGGACTAGGTGGTTATGGGTAACCTGTGGGCCTTCAGACTCTTCAGTTGTGGGCTTGGGGACAGGAGTATCAGTACACGGAATAGCAAAGCAAAGTGAGAAAAAGGAAGTGTGGGAAAGCAGAGTTAGGGAAAGAGGGGCAGTATTTGGGAGAAGGAGGCAGGATGGAGAACATGAAGCAGAAAACAAGCACATCACTGAGGGAAAGAGGAGACAGGAGGACAAGCACACAGGTCAACTCTTCTACTCCAAGGTCATGATCTTCAAGTCACAGGGTCATGCAGTTTCTCTGTCCAATCAGGTCTGGTTGTCATGCACTGAGGGGAGGGTCAGACTAAGGGACAGCCAATGAATGAGGAGGTAAAGACAGAGCTGGGCTTAGAAACCTGACCAATAGGCTCAGACACCACATGCCCAAACCATAAGTCCCTTCCTCACAACAAACAGCTGAACATCCAGACAGACTGGGCCATAAGGTGAACAGACTGATCTGTTCCAATCAGTCTGGACAAGGTGTTCTTCAGTTGGCCCATGCAAACAGAAATCTTTCCATTTTAGTAGGGTAGTAATGACAGAAAGCCTTTCATAGACTAGATGGGTCCGGTTGAAGACAAAAGGCCTTGCTCAAAGACATGCAATAAGTGTTTGCATCGCATCAACACAAACCAAGAGGAACAAAAAGTAGAACCACAGGATGGTGTTGTGGTTCTCCACCCCAACACATCAACTCAGAGAACACAACAGACAGCCATACAGAGGGAAACGTGTGGTAGGGTACTTCCATTCAGTCAATTCAGGAATATATTCACACATTTAAATTTCTCCTCATCTCCCAAATTGACTTGCATTGAAATGTGTGCTAACATCCATTCCTTCTCTGTGGAATGGGAGAGCTGGGAAGCTGGCGTGAACTACAGAGAACTGAGGGGAGGGGTGTGTGGTGGGGTACGGCACAGTGTCTGGTCTGAGATGGTACTCACCCCGTCGGCATCAGGTAAAGGCTGTCCGTTGATGCCCAGGCTGCGGAAGGGGGAGTGAGTAGACAGGCGCTTGTCCCATTCACTAGGCCCCCGGAACTCTGGGACAGACGCCATGAAGTTCCTCTTCAGCTCACTGATACTAGTATGATGCCTGATGAGATCCTCCTGGGGCTTCTCAAAGTCCTGGAGGGAGGGAGAAGTGGAGAGGGAGGGAGGAAGGAGAGGGGGAGTGAGAGAGGAGAGGAGGAAAAGGGAGGGGGAGAGAGGTAGTGAGAGAGGAGAGAGAGGGAGAGAAAAGGGAGGGGAGAGAGAGAAGATAGGGGGAGGGAGACGAGGAGAGAGAGAGAGAGAGAGAGAGAGAAGAGAGATGAGAGGTAGAGTGACAGAGTAGAGAGAAAGTGGAGAGAGAGAGGTGTCAGAAACAATGTCACTAGAACATGTTTAGATAATAAACAATGTCAACCAAGCAGAGACTTTTGCTGTTCTATTTAACTCAAAGCTACAGCGTTAAAGCAGGCAGGAAGGTCAGATCGAGATTCTCTGAGCTCTCATTGATAAATCAACCCGTTCAATTAGTGAGCAGTAGAGATCAGGAGGTAGCGAGGTGATGAGAGGTCACAGAGAGAGGTAGAGAGAGGTATCTGTGGCTGGAGAGTGATGAGAGGTAGAGAGTCATTTATTCACAATGAGGTAGACTGGGAAGAGAGAAAGGGCCACAAATAGAGAGAGAAAGAGAGAGAGAGAGAGAGAGAGAGAGAGAGAGAGAGAGAGAGAGAGAGAGAGAGAGAGAGAGAGAGAGGTAAAGTGGAAAATGACAAACATTTGGTTTGGAAAATAGGTGGAGAAGAGGAGTGACAGAGTAGATGTGTAGAAAGTGGAGAGAGAAAGCAGGTGTGTCAGAAACAATGTCACTCATATGAACATGTTTAGATAATAAACAATGTGGCCTGCCCAAGCAGCAGGTGACTTTTGCTGTTCTATTTAACTCAAAGCTACAGCGTTAAAGCAGGCAGGAAGTCAGTTCATCAGATCGATTCAAAATAAAATGGATTCTCTGAGCTCTCATTGATAAATCAACCCGTTCAATTAGTGAGCAGCACTATATAGAATCTGATCAGGTTACAAATCACAGCGGATGAGAGCGAGGTGATGTTAGCACACATTACTTTGGTCACAGACGCAGATGGTCACTATGCAGCAGACAGCAGCATCCTGTATCTGTGGCTGGATGAATCTTATGGTGATGAGAGCAGTGGAGCTCTTAGACGTCATTTATTCACAATGACATGAATATATGACTGGGAAGACATCATAAACTAGATTCAGAAAGGGCCACAAATAGTGGAGGAGCTGGTGAGTGGAAATGGAGATAGTGGTGGTGCCTATATGGAGTATGGAGAGGGAAGGTTGGTGGTGGCCTGCCCTATATGGAGTATGGAGATGGCAGAGTGGTGGAGGGAGGGTATGGAGATGGCAGAGTGGTGGAGAGGGAAGGCTGGTGGTGGCCTGCCCTATATGGAGTATGGAGATGGCAGAGTGGTGGAGAGGGAAGGCTGGTGGTGGCCTGCCCTATATATATGGAGATGGCAGAGTGGTGGAGAGGAATGGATGGATGGAAGAGTGGTGGAGAGGGAAGGCTGGTGGTGGCCTGCCCTATATGGAGTATGGAGATGGCAGAGTGGTGGAGAGGGAAGGCTGGTGGTGGCCTGCCCTATATGGAGTATGGAGATGGCAGAGTGGTGGAGAGGGAAGGCTGGTGGTGGCCTGCCCTATATGGAGTATGGAGATGGCAGAGTGGTGGAGAGGGAAGGCTGGTGGTGGCCTGCCCTATATGGAGTATGGAGATGGCAGAGTGGTGGAGAGGGAAGGCTGGTGGTGGCCTGCCCTATATGGAGTATGGAGATGGCAGAGTGGTGGAGAGGGAAGGCTGGTGGTGGCCTGCCCTATATGGAGTATGGAGATGGCAGAGTGGTGGAGAGGGAAGGCTGGTGGTGGCCTGCCCTATATGGAGTATGGAGATGGCAGAGTGGTGGAGAGGGAAGGCTGGTGGTGGCCTGCCCTATATGGAGTATGGAGATGGCAGAGTGGTGGAGAGGGAAGGCTGGTGGTGGCCTGCCCTATATGGAGTATGGAGATGGCAGAGTGGTGGGAGAGTGGGGAAGGCTGGTGGTGGCCTGCCCTATATGGAGTATGGAGATGGCAGAGTGGTGGAGAGGGAAGGCTGGTGGTGGAGATGGCAGAGTGGTGGAGAGGAAGGCTGGTGGTGGCCTGCCCTATATGGAGTATGGAGATGGAGAGTGGTGGCAGAGGCTGGTGGTGGGAGAGGGAGATGGCAGAGTGGTGGTGGTGGCCTGCCCTATATGGAGTATGGAGATGGCAGAGTGGTGGAGAGGGAAGGCTGGTGGTGGCCTGCCCTATATGGAGTATGGAGATGGAGATGGCAGAGTGGTGGAGAGTGGGAAGGCTGGTGGTGGCCTGCCCTATATGGAGTATGGAGATGGCAGAGTGGTGGAGAGGGATATGGAGATGGCAGAGTGGTGGAGAGGGAAGGCTGGTGGTGGCCTGCCCTATATGGAGTATGGAGATGGCAGATGGAGAGGGAAGGCTGGTGGTGGCCTGCCCAGAGTATGGAGATGGCAGAGTGGTGGAGAGGGAAGGCTGGTGGTGGCCTGCCCTAGTATGGAGATGGCAGAGTGGTGGAGAGGGAGGCTGGTGGTGGCCTGCCCAGAGTATGGTGGAGAGTGGGAGGGAAGGCTGGTGGTGGCCTGCCCTATATGGAGTATGGAGATGGCAGAGTGGTGGAGAGGGAAGGCTGGTGGTGGCCTGCCCTATATGGAGTATGGAGATGGCAGAGTGGTGGAGAGGGAAGGCTGGTGGTGGCCTGTGGAGTATGGAGATGGCAGAGTGGTGGAGAGGAAGGCTGGTGGTGGCCTGCCCTATATGGAGTATGGAGATGGCAGAGTGGTGGAGAGGGAAGGCTGGTGGTGGCCTGCCCTATATGGAGTATGGAGATGGCAGAGTGGTGGAGAGGGAAGGCTGGTGGTGGCCTGCCCTATATGGAGTATGGAGATGGCAGAGTGGTGGAGAGGGAAGGCTGGTGGTGGCCTGCCCTGGAGTATGGAGATGGCAGAGTGGTGGAGAGGGAGGCTGGTGGTGGGCAGATGGGTGCAGAGTGGTGGAGAGGGAAGGCTGGTGGTGGCCTGGAGTATGGAGATGGCAGAGTGGTGGAGAGGGAAGGCTGGTGGTGGCCTGCCCTATATGGGTATGGAGATGGCAGAGTGGTGGAGAGGGAAGGCTGGTGGTGGGCCCTATATGGGTATGGAGATGGCAGAGTGGTGGAGAGGGAAGGCTGGTGGTGGCCTGCCCTATATGGAGTATGGAGATGGCAGAGTGGTGGAGAGGGAAGGCTGGTGGTGGCCTGCCCTATATGGAGTATGGAGATGGCAGAATGGTGGAGAGGGAAGGCTGGTGGTGGCCTGCCCTATATGGAGTATGGAGATGGCAGAGTGGTGGAGAGGGAAGGCTGGTGGTGGCCTGCCCTATATGGAGTATGGAGATGGCAGAGTGGTGGAGAGGGAAGGCTGGTGGTGGCCTGCCCTATATGGAGTATGGAGATGGCAGAGTGGTGGAGAGGGAAGGCTGGTGGTGGCCTGCCCTATATGGAGTATGGAGATGGCAGAATGGTGGAGAGGGAAGGCTGGTGGTGGCCTGCCCTATATGGAGTATGGAGACAAGATGTCAGGAATGTAATGGCTGGTGGTGGCTTGCTAACACTCAAATGGCCGAGTATGGAGATGGCAGAGTGGTGGAGAGGGAAGGCTGGTGGTGGCCTGCCCTATGGAGTATGGAGATGGCAGAGTGGTGGAGAGGGAAGGCTGGTGGTGGCCTGCCCTATATGGAGTATGGAGACAGAACAACATCTCAGCTGCAGTGGTGGAGAGGGAAGGCTGGTGGTGGCCTGATCAGTAACAGTATCTACAAACACCACAAATGAAACACTCCTGGCTCCCTTTCATGGAACAGAGTGGTGGAGAGGGAATGGTGCCTGATGGAGTATGGAGATGGCAGAGTGGTGGAGAGGGAAGGCTGGTGGTAGCCTAATGGTTAGGAGCGTTGGAAACACTTTCTACTGTATACCGAGGAGAGAGGTGAAACAAGATGCAGGAATGTAATGGTAATGCTTCTACTAACACTCAAATGGCCGAGCTGGAGACAGAACAACATCTCAGCTGGTACAGTAAAATCTCAAATGTCTGGCTCCCTTTCATGGAACTGCCCAGGGTAGCCTAATGGAACAGGCAGTTAACCCGAGCTGACAAGGTACAAACTGTTCCTAGGCTGTTCCGTCATTGAAAATAAGAATTTGTTCTTAACTGACTTGCCTAGTTAAATAAAGGTAAAAAAAATAAAAATAAATGTCTGGGGAGAAGAGACCACAATCCCAATCATATACTTCACGAGAAGCAATCAGGAGATATCAAGTACTCAACAACATTTCCCTGAAACAAGTAGCTCGCTGTGTTGAGTTAATATCACCACACACAAAGCAAATTAGAGGTTACACTGTCAAAATCATCTACTAGCAAAAGCAAAGACGACTATGTAATACACAAGATGTGAATCAGTAATGTCACATGCAAAGCAGCCTGTTGTATTATAGCAGCCAGTAGCCAAAGAGCACGAAAACAGTGTACAGAGACAGATCTCCAGAAGACGGGGAAACAAACCTCCAACATTAAAAGACTATGTCTGATATAAATTGAGTCACCCTCAGTTCTCTTAGCTCTTTTCTGTGAAGGAACAAAAAAGGAGAAAGGTGTGGGTTACACAGGTTCCACGTGACATCATAGCAGACGGCACAACGTGGACATGCATTGTTGCATGGGGAGGGGGGTGGTGAGGGGTCTGCATGCAGAGTGGCCTGGGGCCACAAGGGCCTTGGAATCCCAGATGTGCAAAGCAGGGGACCCAAGACAGGGCTATTAGAGTGGGTGTCTTGAAGGGGTGGGGGGGTAAAGGTGAAGGGTCAGGCAGGGATACAGTACTCGATAGAAACACTAGTCATCATGAAAACCTAGTCCTGTGTCATGCATGTAAATGCAGCAGCCAATGAGGAATCTTCTTTCAACATTCATTCCTCAAAGGCCCTAACTTTTCTTCCTGTCTGGACTGATGTGCAAACCAAAAGCATATGTAATGTATCTCATATACGTCATCTCAGTCTGCACATGACCAATACCAATGCTGTTGTCATAGACAATGTCTGACTTGAACATGAGGTCAACTCAAAGACCTTGTAGTTTGTGAGCAGTATTCAAGTGAAACCAGGAGAATAAAACGAGGAGAGGGTGAAGTTAGTCTTATGGATGGGAGACTTGGCACTGGTGTAAGTTAGAATGGGAGTGGAGTGACTACAATACTAATATAGTGCGCAAGCAGGAGTCGGGACAAGGTCAAAGGTCTGACCTTCCTCATTTGAACCGGCTCCTCAGTGTCCGTCTGCTCAGACTGGAGTTACCCCAGGCATGGAGGAGGAGAGAAGGTATAATGGTGTTAGAATCCTCCACGAGGAGCCTCGTCCCCGTCCATAGCAGAGCCACCTGAGGAACTTGTGATCTGAGGTGTGTCTTTGTTACACGATCATTACTGTGACCAATGGAGGGCAGAAATGATGATGCACAGCTATTCTATTTATAACTATAGAAAAATCAGCATTTTATACTTCTCTTATAAATAATACTATGTGATGAATATAGCAATATCGCTGCTGAGACCAGTCTATCTGTAACTTCTATGACCAGTATATCTGTGTGTGAGGGTGAATGATGATGATCCCTGTACGGCAGGGGATTGTGGGAGTTGTAGTTCCTAGGTGCAGTACCTTGACCTCGGCTGAGCCCTCGTCCACTGCCTCCACGGTGACCTGCAGCTTCCTGTCGTCCTGGCGGGCTGGCAGCCTGATGGGGTGGAGGTCTGGGGCTGCTGGAGGTCCAGGGGGCCATGGGGATCCCTGCTTCCATCAGGGCTGCCTGGGAGAAGACTGGGGCGCTGACCGGACAGAGGGAGTGTTAGTATTTAGATAGTGGTTTTGGGCGGCCTTGTGGGTGGCCAGGAGAGAGACCACTGGCAGGAGAGAGACAGGACAGAGGGAGTGTTAGTATTTAGATAGTGGTTTTGTATATAGGGCAGAGGGAGTGAGAGAGTGGTTTTGACAGGACAGAGGGAGTGTTAGTATTTAGATAGTGGTTTTGTATATAGGGCAGGAGAGAGACAGGACAGAGTGTTAGGAGTGTTAGTATTTAGATAGTGGTTTTGTATATAGGGCAGGAGAGAGACAGGACAGAGGGAGTGTTAGTATTTAGATAGTGGTTTTGTATATAGGGCAGGAGAGACAGGACAGAGGGAGGTAGTATTTAGATAGTGGTTTTGTATATAGGGCAGGAGAGAGACAGGCGTGCTTTGAGACCATCAAACCCGGTGTAGTGACAGGTAAACACACTGACAGAGCGCAGAAGAACATCTTGAACATCCACATATACAAAACAAACTTATAATCAACTCCACACACACACACACACACACACACACACACACACACACACACTGAGGCCAGGGCACACACAGACTTCAGGTACACACTGTACCTTCACAGGCCAGCTCAGTCTAGTCTAGAATGAGACTAGCAAGGGGAAAAGCTTGTTTGTATATAGGGCAGGAGAGAGACAGGACAGAGGGAGTAGATGAGAAGCAACTGTTGGTTTTGTATATAGGGCAGGAGAAGCAACTGTTCACAATATAGAACAGGCAGCAAAGCATGGCCATTACTTCTCAACCGTAGCCAACGATGCAAATAGCAGAAGTTGTCCTGACTCATGGGGTTAATAACCAACGATGCAAATAGCAGAAGTTGTCCTGACTCATGGGGTGGTATTTATAAGCTAGTGGTTTTGAGCACGCCTCACTGTGGTATAGTATTCTGTATTTAAATAAAGCCGTTAAAAGGAAAACTAAATATGTAAATAAGCAAAGCATAACCAAAGACCCATTGGTTCGTCAAACAACGTATTTTTTCAGGGGAAAATCCCATGACAGAGCACAACCACGTTGTAAAAGTGTTGGACGAATGTTAATGACTTAAATGTAATGTAATGTAGTCAGCTTTTGTGGTAAGTTGAGGTTGGAGAGCGGGTGTGAGATCAACATATTGTTTTAGGGCAGCACGCAAAAACTCAAGATGCAAAGTACCTGCAACCGATTTTTTCTCCCGCAACACAAACCAATGGTCATCCACATCTCTCTGGGGTTGTGTTGTTCTCTTCTCCTCCTCAACCACCACTCTGGGTTTGGGCTGAGCGGCTGGACCTTTGACCACAGTTATGTCAGTATAGACCTGGAGACGCTCACGTTGAGCAACTGATACAAACACACAAACAGAGCTCTTATCTAAGACACAGCTTACATGCATCGTTAAAGTATCAGTAGAAGACCATTTTGCAAATCTCAAAAAAATTCAAAACAAGCAATAGTGATCTCAATCTGCGATTGAATTATTCCAAATAGGTATGCCGGACAAAATGAACTGATATTTTTGGTAGTTTCAGTCTTTTGGTAGTCTCAGTCTGCAGCTAAAATGAGCCGGAAAAGCAGGGGATGGGGAAATGAAGAGATGGAGGGGTACCTAATTCTTTAGGGGCAGCATCCAGCAGGACAAACCAGTCATCGTCCACTCTCTCTGTCTCTGAGGCAGTCTCTGCTGCAGGGTCCTCTCCTCTCTCCACCTCTCCTCCACTATCGTCACCCTTTTCTGGGTTCTCTGCTCTGTGCTCGTCACCATCACATCAACCACAGGGGCAGGTCTAGTTACCACAGCAACTGATACAGACAGACACAGAGTACCCAGGAGACTTGACTATGATACTCTTACCATTCACAGATTATAACACACACCATCTGATTGTGGCCAAAGCTGCACATATCTGATTAGAGACCCTTTACGACACATCATTATAAAAAATATATAGGGGAATGTGAAGCACAACCGAGCTCAGGATGATGTGGTCAGTGGGTACCTGTTGGCATTTTCACAGGCTCTTGGCGAGAGGCTTCAAAGAGCATGAACCAATCATCACCCTCCCCTCTCTCTTGGGGAGGCAGTGTTTTCACCAATTCAACCTCCGGTTGACGTCTGTCCTCCACCACTCTATGTGGTTTCCTAGTTTCCTCCACCACAATCACTGTTCTCCGGGGTACCAGCTCTATAACCTCTCTGTCTACATGGAACGCTGAAATAAAACAAGGATAACAGGCTTATCAATGCCAAGTAATACACAATCTGGGTTCAGCGTTTTACCAAAGAAAAGGGGCAGACGGTGGTCAAGCAGCAATACCCTTGGGTGTGGTCAGTATCTTGGAGGGAGCGCGGTCCCAGAGCACAAACCAATCATCATCCACTTCTTTAGGTGTTACCACAGGCCCCTCCTCCATCTTAACAGTCTCTTCCATGATCCTCACGGTCTTTGGTGGTTTCTGTTCCACTATCTCCTTCACCACCGTAACAGCTGTGGTGCTCACATCAGAGTAAATCACCACCACTGGTGCAGCTGATAGAGACAGAAACACAGCCCAACAGTCCACAAGGGATCAAGTCTTTTACTAGAACATGTAAATATAATAGTGTAATCCTTGCCAAAAGCTTTTGTGGATAGTCAATAGGCTCACACAACAATTGAGAGCCTTTGGATGCAAGATAAGGGTTGGTATTTGTATTTCGAGTGGCCAACAGCAAGCTTAGAATGGTCAAAGTACCTGCTACTGTAGGGGCAACATCCAGCTGCAAAAACCAATCATCATCCTGCTCTCTCTGCTGTTGTGTTGCCTTACCCTCCAGGGCAACGTCTTCAGGAAGTGATTGGACTGCTTCCACCACAAACACTCTTGGTTCAGGCTCAATGGTCAGATGTTTGGCTGGCACAACCTCTGGGTATACCCTATCGCTAACAGCCAGGGAAACTGGAGCAAAAAGACACACAGCGAGCTTGATATACCACAACTACTATTTGAGGGTCCTGTTGATGATTAACCAGTCATAACCCAAGAGATATCATATTCCTAATTCACACAAGAAAAACACGTAGGTTTGGTTAGTTAGCTTGTTGGCAGTACTGTATGTCCGAGGTACCTGGTGGTTAGTTAGCTTGTTGGCAGTACTGTATGTCTGAGGTACCTGGTGGTTAGTTAGCTTGTTGTTGGCAGTACCTGGTGGTTGTATGTCCAGTACTGAGGTACCTGGTGGTTAGTTAGCTTGTTGGCAGTACTGTATGTCTGAGGTACCTGGTGGTTAGTTAGCTTGTTGGCAGTACTGTATGTCCGAGGTACCTGGTGGTTAGTTAGCTTGTTGGCAGTACTGTATGTCTAGGTGTCTGTATGTCTGAGGTACCTGGTGGTTAGTTAGCTTGTTGGCAGTACTGTATGTCTGAGGTACCTGGTGGGTTAGCTTGTTGGCAGTACTGTATGTTGGTACCTGGTGGTTAGTTAGCTTGTTGGCAGTACTGTCTGAGGTACCTGGTGGTTAGTTAGCTTGTTGGCAGTACTGTATGTCTGAGGTACCTGGTGGTTAGTTAGCTTGTTGGCAGTACTGTATGTCTGAGGTACCTGGTGGAGGTACCTGGTGGTTAGTTAGCTTGTTGGCCGTAGTGTGTATGTCTAGTTAGCTTGAGGTACCTGGTACCTGTGGTTAGTTAGCTTGTTGGCAGTACTGTATGTGAGGTACCTGGTGGTTAGTTAGCTTGTTGGCAGGTACCTGGTGGTTAGTTAGCTTGTTGGCAGTACTGTATGTCTGAGGTACCTGGTGGTTAGTTAGCTTGTTGGCAGTACTGTATGTCTGAGGTACCTGGTGGTTAGTTAGCTTGTTGGCAGTACTGTATGTCTGAGGTACCTGGTGGTTAGTTAGCTTGTTGGCAGTACTGTATGTCTGAGGTACCTGGTGGTTAGTTAGCTTGTTGGCAGTACTGTATGTCTGAGGTACCTGGTGGTTAGTTAGCTTGTTGGCAGTACTGTATGTCTGAGGTACCTGGTGGAACCCCAGCACGTTCTTCACGGATGGCATCCAACAGAACAAACCGTCCATTTCCCTCCTCTCTCTCTGCTGGTGGTCTCTGCTCTGGGATGATCATCTCTGACTGGAGGATCTCCTCTTGCTCTCCCCACCTCTCTTCAACAATAGTCACCCTCTTCTTAATTGTTCTTTCTATGGTCGTCACATCAACTACAGAGGTGGTCTGGCTTAAATCTGGATATACCGGAGTATGCTCACCAAGAGCAACTGATACAGACAGGGGAAAGTCCTTTAGTTTAGGGACTTTACCATGTTCTCCAAAGTTACAAAAAACATAGTTTATTCTCAGTCAAAGCTGGGAAATGTACACATCTGCAACTGTACAAAGATTGTGGCAATTAAGCAGGAACGGTACCTGGTGGTACAATGATCGGCTCCTCACGGACATCAGCAAACAGTGTAAACCAATCATCATCTCTCTCTGGTTGTCGCTGCCACTCCTCTACTTCCCGTTCCTGTTGTGGCCTCGTCTCCTCCACCAGAACCACCACTGGCTTCTGCTGTTCAGCCTTTACCTCAACCACAGGGCTGATCACATCTGGAGAAACCGGTGTTGGCTCTGCTGGAGCGACTGATACAAACACACATAGTACATACCCTTCAGATTCAGCTAGATTTGTTTGGCTCACAAAAAGCCATGTCATCAAAGATCATATTCCCAGATAAACATTCCAAAGTTCATATGGGAAAAGCACTACGGTTAGTCTGCGAGTTTGGTGAGGTGAGTTGAGTTGGGTATATTTTTGATGGAATCAGGGGCTGAGGCGCAAAGCCTTGAATTGTATGGGGTACCTGGTGGTATATAGGATGTTTCTCTGAACACGACATCCAGTTGCACAAACCAGTCATCGTCCATCTCTCTTGATGGCTGTGGTGGAAGTATAACTTCTTCTTGACGTCGCTCCTCTTGCATTACAGTCACCCTTCTCTCCTCTCTCTGCTCTACTGTCGTCAACTCAACCACAGAGGAGACGCTTTCCTCAGGGTATACCGGAATACGCTCTTCCACAGAAGCTGATACAAACACACATTCCTCAGATACTGGAAGATAATTGAAATTACTACACAAAGCAATGTATCTGAAGCCCTTCTCTTGGTGGATAGTCAAATGTCTTGTTAGTTATTCTTATTTTAAAGTTTTCTGCAGCGTATGAAGCACAGGCTCAGGGGAGATGTTGTTAATATTGTGGTGGGACTGGGAAGCAGTGCATGAAAATCATGGAAATACCTGACGGAATCACAGATGGTTCTCTGGGAACAATGTCCAGCAGAACAAACCAGTCATCTTCCATCTCTCTCTGTGACGGTTTCTGTTCCAGACGGCTCTGGTCTTCCTGTACCTCCATCTCCTCCACTACAGTCACCCTGGTCTCCTCTCTCTGCACCACTGTCATCACTTTAACCATGGAAGAGATGGTTTCATCTACGTACACCTGAACTTGCTCTTGCAAAGAAGCTGATACATAAAGACACCATGAACCGTGAGAGACATGAAGTTCAAAGCCTAGTTCGATGATTAATCAGTCATTGTAGGCCAGTTGTTTCAATCCATAAAATACCAATAATTGAGGCATAGCACAAGCAGCAGGGCTTGATGAAAGTTCTTCATACCTGAAACTGGTGTGGTTGGTACACCTGAAGGAACACGATCAGCCAGGTCCAAGAGCATAAACCAATCATCTTCCTGCATTTGCCACGGTCTCCGTGCTTCCACCAATCCCGTTTCAGGCTGTTGCTGTGTGGCCTCCACTTCAATGCATTCCCTCTCTGGTGCTCTCTGCTCGACCGTGTCTACTAACACCACAGATAATCTTGTGGAGACCACAGGCACCAGAGCGGAGTCGGCTGGCATGACTGACAAAGTAGAGACAGCAGTTCTCTCAGCCACACAAATCCATACTGCACCAAAGGTTTATCTTTCAATTGAAATGGAAATTTCAAGAGCTGGTTATCTTTGCGGAGGGAATGTTTGAGATGGAATTGTCGGTAATTGTGTGGGTGGTGGTAAAGCAAGCGTTTCCATAACGGTTTCAATGGTGACGGGGAGAAGCAAAGCTGATTGGTTGATGGGACCTACCTGGAGGCTTATAAAGAGTCTTGTGTGGGAGGCTGTCCAGCAGCACAACCCAATCGTCCTTGTCTTCTGGCTGGGATGGCTGCATATTCACTTCCACTACCTCTTCTTCTTCTTCTTCTTGGGGCTTCTCCATTTGTCTGACTCTATGTGGAACCCTCTCCACATCCTTTCTGAATTTCACCAAAACTTCCCCCTCTGTATAAAAACCATCACCCAGCCTTTCCTCTGATAAAATGTCATCTGATGACTTTTCCTCGAGTGTCTTCTGTGTTCTCCTCATTTCTTCCATTATTCTCACTGTTTTCTTGGTTTTCACCACAGTCTGCTCTCCCTTTGGCATCCTTTCCTCCGACATCTGCCGCATCCTATCCTCTAGACCTCCTTTCACCTCTATCAATCCCTCGCCTGAAACTTTCACCTGTTCCACTCTCTCCTGTTTCTCCTCCCTGACCTTTTCCTGTTCTTGGAGCCACTCCTGCTGAATTGTAACTATCGGTAACCCTAACTTCTCTGCCGCAAATAGTTCATTGAATTTCACCATAAGTTGTCCCTCTTTATAAAAATGGCCTCCTATCTGGTCCTCTGACAACTTCTCAGATGCTTTCTGCTCTAGTTCATCTGGAAGACTCTCATCCTGTGTCACTATAGTCACCTTCTTCCTCCTCCTTTCCACTCTTATCTCTCCTCTCCTTTCCTCAAGCCCCTCTGTCAACCCTTCCACCAAAGCCTGATGCTTCCTCTCCTCTAACCATCCTTCATCCTCTTTCAATCCCTCGTCTGAAACCGCCACCTGTTCCACCGTCTCCTCCTCCATCCCTCCTTCTTGTTGCCTCATCTCTTTCACTATAGTCACACTATTCTGGGTCCTCAAATCTACTCTCCGTACCATAGAGGTGCTCGCCACATTTGACCACCCTTCTTCAGACTCCTCTGCCTCTTCCATACTCTCCTCTTTTAGTCCCTCATCTTCCCCTGACTCATCTGGCAGCAATCCTTTGAGAAACACCTCCTTTATCTGCTCCTCCAACTCATCTACTTCCTCCACATTCTCTTCCGCTGCCTCTACCACCTCCTCCTCTACTTCTACCCCTCCCTCCTCCTCCTGCTGCTGCCTGGCCTCCACCTCCTCCTGTATCCTCTCCTCCAGCTCATCCACCTCCTGCAGCCGTTCTTCCAAAACCTTCACCTCCCTCAGTCTCTCATCCAGCACCTCTACCTCCCTCAGCTTCTCCACCAGGAACACCCCTTCCTGGAGCCTCTTGATCACCTCCCTCCTCTCCTGCCTAGTCTCCTCCTTCTCCAGGGAGACTGAGGGAGAGACTGAGGAGGGGCAGATTGGGGTTATCAGTATAGGAAGAAGAGGAGTGTAGCCTATTTAGTGTGGTGAAACGTTCAGAATGTTAGACAGAAATGTATGATTCCCTGTTCTACCAGACAGACAATCATGTCTGTTCTGCAAAACTCTATTTCTGTGCTAATGAACAACCGCTAGTGAATGTATATAGTATGACGACTCACATGGAGGTGTGTCTGCAAACTCAAAGCTGCGGTCCAACTGCATGACCCAGTCATCACTTTGTTCCTGCCTTGGCTGTAGCAGCCTCTTCAGAATGTTGGCCGTGGCCACCTTTGCCACCTGGGCAGAGCGGTATTTGACTGAGGACATCACAGAAACATTTAGAACAGAGCGGATCCCTTACATATGGAAAAATAACGTAGCACGTGAGCACACTGCAAACAGAGGATCATCAGCAAAGCATACTTACCACAGTATCACAGCTCTACATCAATGAGGGCCAAGCACCATTGATAAGATAGCAACATTAAATAAGCCAGTACATGACAGAGCAACATCTTTAAAGATGTCATCACGGTCAGTGGCGAGCTTAGCAGGTTCACCTTCCAACACTGTAAACTTCTAAAGCACACCTCGACGGAGGATTCATTGTCAAAGCGAGGATGCACACAGCGACAGCTACACCAGGTACAGAATGAGGTTAACAACAGATACCTGGCGGTTTCATCATGGGGTAGGGGACATAGGGAAGGGAGGGTCGTCTGCCCAGCAGGACAGACCAATCCTCCTCTTTCTCCTCCTCCAGTCTCCCCTGCTGCTGTTCATCAGACACTCGTCCCTGCCATGTCTGACTGACAGTCCGACTGACCGTCCAGCCTGTCTCAGTCTCCTGCCATGCCTGTCTGACTGTCTGGACAGACTTGCCATCATCCCAGCTCTGAGTAGAAGTCTCCACAGAGAAAGTCTCCCCCCCTCTGGCTGTTGATAGAACATGAGGTAATGGTGTTACTGCAGGAGTTAATGGTGAAGTTCGATGGAGGAGAGAGTAAGGCAAAGCTCCCCTCCACAGCTCTGCATTTCAGGGGCTTTCAGAGCAAAGCTCCCCTCCACAGCTCTGCATTTCAGGGGCTTTCAGAGCAAAGCTCCCCTCCACAGCTCTGCATTTCAGGGGTTTTCAGAGCAAAGCTCACTGATTTAGTAAGCAAAGGGAATTCAATGTATCTGGCAGGCAGATAGCAAATTAAGTTAGTACGAGACTACCACACAATTCTCTGATCTGCAGAGCTAGACGTTTAGTTCCAAGCACAGGAACGACAGTCTCCTGGACACAATGATGTCCATCATCAAGCACGAACCAAAGAACTGAAGGCTCTCTTTAACAAGCAACACAACACGAACCAAAGAACTGAAGGCTCTCTTTAACAAGCAACACAACACGGACCAAAGAACTGAAGGCTCTCTTTAACAAGCAACACAACACGGACCAAAGAACTGAAGGCTCTCTTTAACAAGCAACACAACACGGACCAAAGAACTAACAAGCAACACAACACGGACCAAAGAACTGAAGGCTCTCTTTAACAAGCAACACAACACGGACCAAAGAACTGAAGGCTCTCTTTAACAAGCAACACAACACGGACCAAAGAACTGAAGGCTCTCTTTAACAAGCAACACAACAACACGCTCTCTTTAACAAGCAACACAACACGGACCAAAGAACTGAAGGCTCTCTTTAACAAGCAACACAACACGGACCAAAGAACTGAAGGCTCTCTTTAACAAGCAACACAACACGGACCAAAGAACTGAAGGCTCTCTTTAACAAGCAACACAACACGGACCAAAGAACTGAAGGCTCTCTTTAACAAGCAACACAACACGGACCAAAGAACTGAAGGCTCTCTTTAACAAGCAACACAACACGGACCAAAGAACTGAAGGCTCTCTTTAACAAGCAACACAACACGGACCAAAGAACTGAAGGCTCTCTTTAACAAGCAACACAACACGGACCAAAGAACTGAAGGCTCTCTTTAACAAGCAACACAACACGGACCAAAGTACTGAAGGCTCTCTTTAACAAGCAACACAACACGGACCAAAGTACTAACAAGCAACACGCACGGAAAAGAACTGAGCTCTCTTTAACAAGCAACACAACACGGACCAAAGAAGGCTCTCTTTAACAAGCAACACAACACTGACCAAAGAACTGAACTTTAACAAGCAACACAACACGGACCAAAGAAAAGGCTCTCTTTAACAAGCAACACAACACTGACCAAGGCTCTCTTTAACAACAAACAACACGGACCAAAGAACTGAAGGCTCTCTTTAACAAGCAACACAACACGGACCAAAGCAACACAACAACTGAAGGCTCTCTTTAACAAGCAACACAACACGGACCAAAGAACTGAAGGCTCTCTTTAACAAGCAACACAAAGGCTCTCTTTAACAAGCAACACAACACGGACCAAAGAACTGAAGGCTCTCTTTAACAAGCAACACAACACGGACCAAAGAACTGACCAAAGCTGAAGGCTCTCTTTTAACAAGCAACACAACAATGGAGAATCAAAGAACTGAAGGCTCTCTTTAACAAGCAACACAACACTGAGACCAAAGAACTGAGAGGCTCTCTTTAACAAGCAAACTACAGTATGACCAAAGAACTGAAGGCTCTCTTTAACAAGCAACACAACACGGACCAAAGTACTGAAGGCTCTCTTTAACAAGCAACACAACACGGACCAAAGTACTGAAGGCTCTCTTTAACAAGCAACACAACACGGACCAAAGTACTGAAGGCTCTCTTTAACAAGCAACACAACACGGACCAAAGAACTGAAGGCTCTCTCTTTAACAAGCAACACAACACGGCCAAAGAACTGAAGGCTCTCTTTAACAAGCAACACAACACGGACCAAAGAACTGAAGGCTCTCTTTAACAAGCAAACACGGACAACACTGAAGGGCAACACAACACGGACCAAAGAACTGAAGGCTCTCTTTAACAAGCAACACAACACGGACCAAAGAACTGAAGGCTCTCTTTAACAAGCAACACAACACGGACCAAAGAACTGAAGGCTCTCTTTAACAAGCAACACCAAAGAACACGGACCAAAGACTCAAGAGCTCTGAAGCTGCTGTTAGTCAGTCATAAGCTGTTAGAAGTGAATGGAGAATCAATGTAACTGTGATTGATTGGCAGGTCATTCTGAGCTGCCCTTGGTGAGACACCAGCGTTGACCCAAGCTGGCCTGAGATTAGGCCTCAGCATAAGGGTTGGAACTAATGAGATGAGAGGACTGACAGAGCGCAGGGTTAGATCAAGCTGACTCAAAGCTACAGTATGTAGTTCTCTAGCAAGGCTGAACTGAGGTTGCTCTATGTAAGCGGAGTCAAAGCTTCAATGATGGTCCACATGGTTCCTGATTGGCTACCTGGTGAAAAGAAAGTCTGGGGTTGGTCAGATCCCAGCATGAAGAACCAATCGTCATCCTCGGTCTTGTTTGGACTAGCAGAGAGCTGCGAGGCTTGGAGATCATCATCTCCAGCTACAAGAATGGGACAAGTTGGTGAGAGACTGATCCTGAAGTCGTGCGCGCTGGCATGAACACACACATTCCCACACACAAAAAAGCACATACTGTAATACACGCATACACACACCCACACCTTCGTCGATGGTGCGGGACAGCCTCTTGCTGGCGGACCGGGTGAAGCGCGGGGCGGGCCGGGCGATCATGGAACTGGCCTGGCGGGTCTGGGCCTGGGTACGACCACTGTACCTGAACTTTGACCCCAGCGCCAGGAACCGGGAGCGGGACGACGGGGGCTCCACGGACGACACCCTGGGGGAGGAGAATCACGCAGTCACTCACAGTTTCTAGACATGCTTATTATAATGATTTGGTTTCATAGTTCATAATAGCTTGGCCAGTGATGTGATGAATCAATAAATCACATCACTGGGCCAGCCGAACTCCAGCTTTAGTAAAAGCTTAGTCATGTTCCTCCAATGGCATACGGCCAGGTGATTTAGACCAACCTCATGTTACCTGAACCATCTTAATCCAGAGCTCCTCCTGTAAGACGGACTTGTCACGTACAGTGCTGTGAAAAGGGTTTTGCCCTTTTCCTAATTCTAGACTTTGTATATTTTAATACTGAATGTTATCATATCTTCAAACAAAACATAATATTAGATAAAGGTAACCTGAGTGAACAAATAACACAACAATTACATACTTATTTCATTTATTTCATGAACAAAGTTATGCAACACCCAATGTCTCTGTGTAAAAGTAATCGCCCCCTTACACTCAATAAATGGTTCTTCCACCTTTAGCTGCAATGACTCCAACCAAACGCTTCCTATAGTTGTTGATCAGTCTCACGTCTCTGTGCAGGAATCCCCTCCCCCAAACCATCACACTACCGCCACCATGCTTGACCGTTGGCATAAGGTTCTTACTGTGGAATGCAGTGTTTGGTTTTCGCCAGGCATAATGAGACTTTGACTCATCTGTCCATAAAACGTTCTTCCAAGAGTCTTGATGATCATCCAGGTGCTTCTTGGCAAACTTGAGTCATCTTTTTGGACAAGATGGGTCCCATTATGTCTGGCGAAAACCAAACACTGCATTCCACAGTAAGAACCTCATACCAACGGTCAAGCATGGTGGTGGTAGTGTGATGGTTTGGGGTCAGGATGGTGGTGGTAGTGTGATGGTTTGGGGTCAGGATGGTGGTGGTAGTGTGATGGTTTGGGGTCAGGATGGTGGTGGTGGTAGTGTGATGATTTGGTGCTTTACTGCCTCAGGACCTGGACAACTTGCCTTAATAGAAGGAACCATGAATTCTGCTCTGTATCAGATAATTCTACAGGAGAATGTCAGGCCATTCGTCTGTGAGCTGAAGCGTAGCTGAGTCATGCAGCAAGACAATGATCCAAAACACACATTCAAGTCTACATGAAAATGGTTAAAAAGCAACAAATTTGAAGTTTTGTAATGGCCTAGTCAAAGCCCAGACCTAATCCAAATGGAGATGTTCTGGAAGGACTTGAAATAAGCAGTTCATGCTTTGAAAACCCACAAATGTTGCTAAGCTAAAGCAGTTCTACATGGAAGAGTGGAACAAAATTCCTCCACAGTGAGAGATGTGGTTGAAGATCTGATAACATTCAGTATCAAAAATATACACAAATAGAGAAAATCCGTAAGGGGGCAAATCATTTTCACAGCACTGTAGCAGAGTTAAACTACCAGCGGTGCTAATAGAGTTACTCTCAGAAAGGTTATGCTGCAGGGGCCAATTAGAATGCACAAGGGATTGGTAACCTGAGAATAGCCCCCTGTTGTCGGGCAGTAATGGGGGCAGATGACAGAATTAAATAGAACACATTTATTGTATCTCTATGGAGCAGATGATCCAGGAAGTGGAGTAGGTAGAAGTTGCCCGCCCGTAACCGCTGATATGGGATCAGATATTGTTTTAACGTCCTAATGGTTAAGGTCAGGATTGGGGAGTAGGATAATCTGATCCTAGATCTATGGTTAAGGGTAACTTGTTAGTTGGAAGCAGGGTGAGTAGTGGTGTAGCGGAGGTTAAATGCACGTTGGCTCGACTGAACATTTTAGAAGAAGAGAAACGTTTGCATTTATAAGCCAATTTCCCGAAATTCTACAAATTTCTCCATGGAGCGAAGAGACATTTTTGCAATTGTAAGGCGAACTTCCTGCAATCCTACACATTTTGCCATGCAGCTAAAACGGTTGCAGTTTTAAAGCAAATTTCCTGGGATTCTACATATTCTGCAATGGGAACAGAGAGATTATTTTGCCATTTAAAAGCAAATTTCCTGGGATTCTACATATTCTGCAATGGGAACAGAGAGATTATTTTGCCGTTTAAAAGCAAATTTCCTGCAATCCTATGCATTTTGCCATGGCTAATGCTGTGTTCTTTCCCTCAAACATAACGAAATCTCTACTGTTAAATGAATTGTTTAGGGATTTGTCAATTCTCCCTGACTATCTGGTTTTTGTTTAGCTGATTGTTAGTTCTCAAAGATAATATTATTAGACCATTATAGGCAAAGCCCTGTCTAACCCGGGGGAGGGGGGTCTACTAAGCTATATGGAATTGTTTTAAGAAGATCATACCAAGGATCATTTAGCTATTTGATTTTTAATTTTAAGACCCTTGAAGTATACATCTTTTATTATTATGAATGAATTATTTGATGAAAATGTGTATTTGGCCTTACTGCTATTAGCACATACAACACATAGAATAACAGATACATGGAGCAACAGATAATCCCCCCCAGAACATCTAAAGGAAGTTTGTTCTAACGTGTCTGTCCTATATCTGAGAGATAGAAGATAGATCAGGAAACATGTATTTAACCCCTAAACAGTCTCAATATATAGTTCCATTCATTTTTTCAACTTAAAGTATAAGGAAATGATTTTACTCACCGTGAACAGCGATCACGGTTTACCCCACCAGCTATTTATTCACCACTGTATCACTGAGGGACAGTGAGTTTCTCACCTGAAGAAGGTATGGTGTTCCACTGAGGCCTTCCACAGCTTCTTGGAGGCCTTGTAGTTGGGCAGCTTGAAGCCGATTGTGCTCTCATACTGTTCTTGTTCAGCGGGACGGATCTTGATGAAGAAGCTGCTTCGCTTGTAGGAGATCTTGAGGACTTTGGGCCAGGGGAAACGATTGATCCTCAGCTTGTCCTTATATACCATGAGACCACCAGAACACACCCCTAGAGTGATGTCCACACCCTCAAGATCCTGTGAGCATGTAGAAAAAGTACATTCGGTAAAGATGATCAATATGTTCTATATACCCTCATCATATACACTATAGGCATCTTTCCGTCACTGTTATTCCTGCATTTACCTCAACATGCCACTAGGAGGCAGCCTCTGCTAGCACAGATTAATCTCTTGTTTGATGATGACAGCGATTTTGTAATTAAAAATCTATGGCTGCTAGAGTTGCCTAACCTTGTTATTCCCAAATCATGCACTTCGATTTGATAGTTTTCTACTTTTTCTGACCGCTCTTAAAAATATATATAAAAAATGTTCCTTCTATAGATAGAAGTGTTCCAGTCCTAGATTCCAGAACATTCTAAAGTGTACCTTGGCTTGGTGCAGATCCACTCCATACATAGACAGCTTCTTGGCATTCTCCAGAAACAACATGTCTGCCTGGGCTGGACTCATGGATCTGGAGACAAACACAGAGATGGGTACAGCAGGTAGCCTAGTGGTTGGATCGTTGGACCAGGAATTGAAAGGTTGCTGGATTGAATCCCTGAGCTGACAAGGTAAAAATCTGTTGTTCTGCCCATGAACAAGGCAGTTAACCCACTGTTCCCCAGTAGGCCGTCATTGTAAATAAGAATTTGTTCTTAACTGACTTGCCTAGTTAAATAAAGGTTACATAGAAGAAGAGGTAATGTAAACAGGTCTGGTGCATGGTGCTTGCAACGCCAGGGTTGTGGGTTCGATTCCCACACAGGGGACAATTACAATAATGTTTGCACTCACAACTACTGTAAGTCTCTCTGGATAAGAGCGTCTCCTAAATGACTCAAAAGTAAACATGTAAGGATGCAAGTTATCAGCTATATAAGTGCAGTTATCAGCTATATAATTACATGTTCATGGTGTGTGTCATCTGTACATACAGTGCACGTGTACAGCAAGGCTTGCCATGTGTAAAACTAGCATATACACAGAGTCTGCTGCTCTTTCCTCCTAAAACCCCACATCTGACCTGTATGTGACATTCTGCCGCTCCATTCTTTATCAGAGCTCAAGTATTTAGTCTGGTCTTTTCTACATTACTCCAGTATATAGTCAGTCCTCCCTAGTCTTTTCTTCATTACTCCAGTATATAGACTGGTCCTCCCTGGTCTTTTCTACATTACTCCAGTATATAGTCTGGTCCTCCCTGGTCTTTTCTACATTACTCCAGTATATAGTCTGGTCTTTTCTTCATTACTCCAGTATATAGTCTGGTCTTTTATTCATTAATCCAGTATATAGTCTGATCTTTTCTACATTACTCCAGTATATAGTCTGGTCCTCTCTGGTCTTTCTACATTACTCCAGTATAGTCAATTCTCCCTGGTCTTTTGTATACTACTCCAGTATATAGTCGGGTCCTCCCTGGTATTTCTACATTACTCCAGTATAGAGTCAGTCCTCCCTGGTCTTTTGCACATTACTCCAGTATAGAGTCAGTCCTCCCTGTTTTTTGTACATTACTCCAGTATATAGTCAGTCCTCCTTGGTCTTTTGTACATTACTCCAGTATATATTCCGGTCCTCCCTGGTCTTTTCCACATTACTCCAGTATAGAGTCAGTCCTCCCTGGTCTTTTCTACATTACTCCAGTATATAGTCTGGTCCTCCCTGGTCTTTCTTCATTACTCCAGTATATAGTCTGGTCCTCCCTGGTATTTCTACATTACTCCAGGATAGAGTCTGGTCCTCCCTGGTCTTTTCTACATTACTCCAGGATAGAGTCTGGTCCTCCCTGGTCTTTTGTACATTACTCCAGTATATAGTCTGGTCCTCCCTGGTCTTTTCTACATTACTGCAGTATATAGTCCGGTCCTCCCTGGTCTTTCTACATTACTCCAGGATAGAGTCTGGTCCTCCCTGGTCTTTTGTACATTACTCCAGTATATAGTCTGGTCCTCCTTGGTCTTTTCTACATTACTGCAGTATATAGTCCGGTCTTTTCTACATTACTCCAGTATATAGTCCGGTCCTCCTGGTCTTTTCTACATTACTCCAGGATAGAGTCTGGTCCTCCCTGGTCTTTGTACATTACTCCAGTATATAGTCTGGTCCTCCTTGGTCTTTTCTACATTACTGCAGTATATAGTCCGGTCTTTTCTACATTACTCCAGTATATAGTCTGGTCCTCCCTGGTCTTTTCTACATTACTCCAGTATAGAGTCTGGTCCTGCCTGGTCTTTCTTCATTACTCCAGTATATAGTCTGGTCCTCCCTGGTATTTCTACATTACTCCAGTATAGTTCAGTCCTCCCTGGTCTTTTCCACATTACTCCAGTATATAGTCCTCCCTGGTCTTTTGTACATTACTCCAGTATATATTCCGGTCCTCCCTGGTCTTCTCTACATTACTCCAGGATAGAGTCTGGTCCTCCCTGGTCTTTTCTACATTACTCCAGGATAGAGTCTGGTCCTCCCTGGTCTTTTCTACATTACTCCAGTATATAGTCTGGTCCTCCCTGGTCTTTCTACATTACTCCAGTATAGTCAATTCTCCCTGGTCTTTTCTACACTATTCCAGTATATAGTCTGGTCCTCCCTGGTCTTTTCTACATTACTCCAGTATAGAGTCAGTCCTCCCTGGTCTTTTGCACATTACTCCAGTATATAGTCGGTCCTCCCTGGTCTTTTGTACATTACTCCAGGATAGAGTCTGGTCCTCCCTGGTCTTTTCTACATCCAGGATAGTTCCAGTACTCCAGTATAGAGTCAGTCCTCCCTGGTCTTTGCACATTACTCCAGTATAGAGTCAGTCTCCCTGGTCTTTTTCTACATTACTCCAGTATATTGTCCTCCCTGGTCTTTTCTACATCATAGTTCCAGTATATAGTCAGTCCTCCTGGTCTTTTCTACATTACTCCAGGATAGAGTCTGGTCCTCCCTGGTCTTTTGTACATTACTCCAGCGGTCCTCCTGGTCCTACATTACTCCAGGGGTCCAGGCCTCCCAGGTCCTTGTACATTGGCCAGAGTACAAAGAGAGTCCTCCCTGGTCTTTACATTACTCCAGGATAGAGTCTGGTCCTCCCTGGTCTTTTCTACATTACTCCAGATTCTCCCTGGTCTTTTGTATACTAGTAGATGAAGATTCTGGTCCTCCCTGGTCTTTTCTACATTATTCCAGTATAGAGTCTGGAGAGGAGAGAGAGAGTCTTCCTCCCTGGTATTTCTACATTACTCCAGTATAGAGAGAGAGTCTTTTCCACATTACTCCAGTATAGAGTCTGGTCCTCCCTGGTCTTTTCTACATTACTCCAGTATATATTTCTGTCCTCCCTGGTCTTTTCTACATGATAGTTCCAGTATAGAGTCTGGTCCTCCCTGGTCTTTTCTACATGATAGTTCCAGTATAGAGTCTGGTCCTCCCTGGTCTTTTGTACATCATAGTTCCAGTATATAGTCAGTCCTACCCTGGTTCTTACCTGTATGTGGTGCAACTCCATGACCTTGTCCTCCAGCTCTTTGCCCTGTCCCGGGGCCAGCCTCAGCTCCTTGGTGTAGTGAGAGCCGTGGACCTCTGGATCATACTCCCCCAGCTCAGACTGGGCCGGGTAGGAGCCTAGCATGGCCAGAGTTACAAAGGAGCATGGCAGCAGGC
Source organism: Oncorhynchus keta (assembly GCF_023373465.1). Classification (NCBI taxonomy): domain Eukaryota; kingdom Metazoa; phylum Chordata; class Actinopteri; order Salmoniformes; family Salmonidae; genus Oncorhynchus; species Oncorhynchus keta. The sequence goes on from NW_026290798.1 coordinate 497,960, forward strand.
CACCAGATGGGGTGGAGCTGTAGACAGGAGTACCTGCAGAGGGAGGGAGAGAGAGGGAGGGGTGAAGATGAGAGGAAAGAGAGAGAGAGAGAGAGAGAGGGTGGAGAGACGAGAGAGAGGGGGTGGAAGATAGAGAAGGGGGTGGAGGGTGAGGACAGAGGGGGGAGAGAGCAGGAGCAAGAGAGCAGCGGGGGTGGGAAAAGAGGAGGGGGGTGAAGGTGAAAAAGAGAGAGAGGGGTGAGAGGTGGAGAGAGAGAGAGAGAGAGAGAGAGGAGGGGGTGGGGAATGGGAGTGGAGAGGGAGAGGGAGGGGGAATAACCACTGACACCCTGAAATTGAGTTAACGGCAGATATTTAGATGTGTGTGTAGATTAACCTGGTGAGGTCTTCTGTGAGCTGAGCTGGATCAGGAGGGTAGAACTTCACGTTGAAAGTGAACTCGTATGTATAATCTGGAGATGAAAATACAGTGTGAGTACTGTTGGTCATTTGAGTTAGAAACATGTATTTACTGTAGGTCATCGTATTGACATCACCCACCTGCCACCTGTTTCCGGATCTCTTTGGAGGCGTCCAGCCATGTCTGTAAATGACAGCGGGAGAACAGACTCAATGAACGCCATCGTACTGTAAGAAAGTCATTTTGCCCTATGTGGTGAAACTGCACCTTCCATCCTATAGGTACTGTTTCTCTAATGGGCAAGAACATGCAGTCAAACTACACGCAAAAAACAACACACTCACTGAACATATCTTTCTCCCAAAGGAAATCTCCACAGATGAGATGCCATCTACCCTCCTTTCACTTGGAAGGTTAAGATTACTGTTCACCACTTCACCCTAGATTAGCACCCCATTCTTAAACCAGGCAAAGTTTACTGTACCCTGGAAGTGGGGGTATCCCAGACGGCCAGGCCACAGTAGTCTCTCTCCAGCAGGTTGAGGTGGTCACACACCTTCACAAACAGATCCGAGCCTGTCGCATGTTTCTACACAGGGAGACAGAGAGGAGATCAATCACACAAACATTCAGTAAGAAAGAAATATTACTGGTTGTACGCATAACCAATCACAAATAAGCATTCAGTAAGGAATAAATATTACTGGTTGTACTCATAACCAATCACAACTATGCATTCAAAAAGATTAAGTCAGAAACAGAGTTGATGGGCAATTATTTGAAGTGTAGAAAAGACTAGAACAAGGCTGAAAAGACAACGGTGTATTTGAGAAGTGTCTTACACCGAGCTCACACTCAAACAGAGTGTCGTCCAGGAGGGTGACTTTACACTGCATGATCCGCTGGGCGCTTGGAGGTTTGGCCTCCTCTGCTAAAGCCATCTTGTCTTCTCCATTAGTGTTCTCCCCTTCCCCTCCGTCGCTCTCCCTCCTCCTCCTCCTCCATCTGCTCGGCTGGCTCTTCCTCTGTTTCTTCTTTCTTCTCTTTCTCCTCTACTCCCGCCTCCTTCTCTTCCCCCCTCCTTCTCTACCTCGGCGTTCACCTTCTGCCCGCCTGTGCTGGCTAGGGGGTCACAGAAAGGTCATATGACAGACATGTTGTCAGGATGTTTCATTTCTAATTAAAGACAGTTATATTTATGTAATAGACAGAGTGACTCAAAATATAATGCAGTCATTATCCTCAGGAAATAAGGACAAGTGACTTTCAGTGTAGCTGTTAGAGAGAAGAGCATGGCACGCACTGTAGTCCTTCTTCTGTGTTATAACAAACAACTTTCATACCGCCATGCTCTTCTGTCTTCCAACTACACTACACGCACTGTAGTCCTTCTTCTGTGTTATAACAAACAACTTTCATACCGCCATGCTCTTCTGTCTTCCAACTACACTACACGCACTGTAGTCCTTCTTCTGTGTTATAACAAACAACTTTCATACCGCCATGCTCTTCTGTCTTCCAACTACACTACACGCACTGTAGTCCTTCTTCTGTGTTATAACAAACAACTTTCATACCGCCATGCTCTTCTGTCTTCCAACTACACTACACGCACTGTAGTCCTTCTTCTGTGTTATAACAAACAACTTTCATACCGCCATGCTCTTCTCTCTTCCAACTACACTACACGCACTGTAGTCCTTCTTCTGTGTTATAATAAACAACTTTCATACCGCCATGCTCTTCTGTCTTCCAACTACACTACACGCACTGTAGTCCTTCTTCTGTGTTATAACAAACAACTTTCATACCGCCATGCTCTTCTGTCTTCCAACTACACTACACGCACTGTAGTCCTTCTTCTGTGTTATAACAAACAACTTTCATACCGCCATGCTCTTCTGTCTTCCAACTACACTACACGCACTGTAGTCCTTCTTCTGTGTTATAACAAACAACTTTCATACCGCCATGCTCTTCTGTAGTCCTTCTTCCAACTACACTCCAACACGCACTGTAGTCCTTCTTCTGTGTTATAACAAACAACTTTCATACCGCCATGCTCTTCTGTCTTCCAACTACACTACACGCACTGTAGTCCTTCTTCTGTGTTATAACAAACAACTTTCATACCGCCATGCTCTTCTGTCTTCCAACTACACTACACGCACTGTAGTCCTTCTTCTGTGTTATAACAAACAACTTTCATACCGCCATGCTCTTCTGTCTTCCAACTACACTACACGCACTGTAGTCCTTCTTCTGTGTTATAACAAACAACTTTCATACCGCCATGCTCTTCTGTCTTCCAACTACACTACACGCACTGTAGTCCTTCTTCTGTGTTATAATAAACAACTTTCATACCGCCATGCTCTTCTGTCTTCCAACTACACTACACGCACTGTAGTCCTTCTTCTGTGTTATAACAAACAACTTTCATACCGCCATGCTCTTCTGTCTTCCAACTACACTACACGCACTGTAGTCCTTCTTCTGTGTTATAACAAACAACTTTCATACCGCCATGCTCTTGTCTTCCAACTACACTACACGCACTGTAGTCCTTCTGTGTTATAACAAACAACTTTCATACCGCCACTCTTCCAACTACACACACGCACTGTAGTCCTTCTGTGTTATAACAAACAACTTTCATACCGCCATGCTCTTTTCCAACTACACTACACGCACTGTAGTCCTTCTGTGTTATAACAAACAACTTTCATACCGCCATGCTCTTCTCTTTCCAACTACACGTCAACTCGTCCTTGATTATAGTGCTGAGAATTGTTTTTGTTTTTAAGTCGGGTTGGTTTCTGGTCCGATTATTTAAAAATAATCTCAGTTTTTGATTTCGGTTTCTATAAAACATTTTTTACAATAAATGCAGCATGCATTATGTGGGTTAAAGGTTGTAACAACACAGAATCAAACCATTAATAAAAGTCCCATGATGGTAATGACTGACCTTTGCTTATCACTTATTAACCATTTCTTCACAGTCATTTACTTTAATAAAATATTTGATGACTTTATTACTTCATTCCAAGTCATCATCTCGTCTGTACAGAGCTGCTGCCTATGCTGTCTGACAAAATCACTCATTTAGTAGTTCTTTAAAGTAAATAAGGCATACTTTTATGCTTAATACCAACTATCAACCACTTAGATGATGTATTTTCAGGTAGAGATACCTCACAAAGCAACTGCTCTCTATCCCTCTCTCTTGTTCTCTCATCTCTGCTCCACACAGACAGAGAACAGACAACCAATGGATTGTTCATTGTAGTTAATCACCACATTTCTGCTGTAAACTGTCCAATTTTGGTCTGTTGGAAACTTCAACTCCCTACTACATCATCACACAAACTGAGCATCAAGTTGTTGTTTTTTTCGCTCAGCACTACTAGATTAGTAGTACTAGACTACTATGTAACAGCAATGTTACTTCAGTTATTAAATAATTACTTGAAGCGGTACTTTTCCTAACGCAGACTAGATCTAGGCAGCTCTAGACCTGCACAGAGCAGCTAGTCAGTTCTACTGAGTCAGCAGCCCAGTCAAGCACCAAACTAGTTGATGTTCTGTCCTGTACCTCTCTCCTGCTACGCTGAGTGTCTTCAGTGTAGCTATTCTCTGAATGCTATGTTGTTGATCAGACTCTGGGTAACATGTTCCTTCAGTTTCTGTGCTTGATGTTCACTTCACTTATTTTTACTCCAGTCTCTCACTTGAGACTCATTGGCCTACATCTTCAGTCTGCTGCAATGCAGCCCCTCAATGTGCAAAATAATAACAGCATTGTAAAAAAATACATTAAAAAATGGGAAGGCAACTCATTGACACGTTTAATAATATACTGAAGAAAAATATAAAACGCAGCAATTTCAGTTACAGTTCATATAAGTTAAAAAAAGTCAATTCAGCATGGCAACAGCACACTCCCTCAAAATGTGAGACATCTGTGGCTTTGTAGCCTTTTATTGTCCTTAGCACAAGGTGCACCTATGTAATGATCATGCTCTTTAATAAACTTATTGATTATACCACACCTGTCAGGTGGATTAATTATCTTGACAAAGGAGAAATGCTCACTATCAGGATGTACAAACCAATTTGTGCATACCATTTGAGAGAAAATAAGCATTTTGTGCATATGGAACATTTCTGGGAGCTTTTATTTCAGCTCATGAAACATGGGACCAACACTTCACATGTTGCGTTTATATTTTTGTTCAGTGTAGGTATGATAATTCTGCATTTTTTTTTTTGCACACTGCAAAAGCTGTCTCCCACAATCTAAATCAGAACAAAAAACCCAGCAGGATAGCATTCCCTAGGAAGAGAGTTGTGCACCCATGCCCTAGGTGAGAAGTTCACTGTGTCTGTCTCCTCACTCACCTGTGTCTCTGCACTGCTGATGGAGTGATGGTCCTGGGCCTCTACCGGCTCCTCCTGCCTCTCCTGCTCAGCCTCCCCCTCCGCCTCTGCTCTGAGCTCTGGCCCGGGGGCCGCGATGGGGGCTTTCACCTGCACCTCTGTTGTGGACTGCTCCCTGTTTTGTGCTCCTCCCCTGCTTTCTTTTTGCCCTTCCGTTTTTTCTTACCTCTTTATTCTCCTCGCTCTTCTTTACCTCTTTATTCGCCCTCTGCTCTTCTTCCCTTCTCCTCCTCTTTTATTTTCTTTCTTCTTCTTCTTCCCCTTTTGTGTTTTTTTCGTTGTCTTTTCCTCCTTTCTTTTCCTCCTCTTTCTTTGCTGCCCCTTCCTCCTCTTTCTTCTTCTCCCTTCCTCCTCTCTTTTCTTCTCTCTGCTTTGTTTGCTTCCTCTTCTTCCTCTTTTCTTTGTTTCCTCTTCCTCCTCTTTCTTCTTCTTGTTCTCTGCTTTCTTTGCTTCCTCTTCCTCCTCTTTCTTTGCCTCTTCCTCCTCTTCTTCTCCTCTTTCTTTGCTTCTTCTCCTCTTTCTTTTTCTGCTTTGCCTCTTCCTCCTCTTTCTTCTTCTTCTTCTGCTTTCTTTGCTGCCTCTTTCCTCCCTGCTTTCTTTGCTGCCTCTCCCTCCTTCTTCTCTGCTTTCTTTGCTGCCTCTCCCTCCCTCCTTCTTTGCTGCCTCCTCCTTCTTCTTCTTTTGCTGCCTCTCCCTCCTTCTTCTTTCTCCTCCTCTTTCTTTGCTGCTTCCCTCTCCTCCTTTATCTCCTCTTCTTTGCTGCCTCTCCCTCCTTCTTCTTCTCCTCTTTCTTTGCTGCCTCTCCCTCTTCTTCTTCCTCCTCCTCTTTCTTTGCTGCCTCTCCCTCCTTATCTGCTTTCTTTGCTGCCTCTTCTTCCTCTTTCTTCTTCTCCTGCCTCTTTTCTTTGCTGCCTCTTTTCTTGATTCTGCTGCTCTGCCTCCTTCTTCTTCTCTGCTTTCTTGCTGCCTCTTCCTCCTCTTTCTTCTTCGCTTTCCTTTGCTGCTTCTTCCTCCTCTTCTTCTTCTTCTTTCCTCTGCTTCTTTGCTGCCTCTTCTTCCTCTTTCTTCTTCTTCTCTGCTTTCTTTGCTGCCTCTTCTTCCTCTTTCTTCTTCTTCTCTGCTTTCTTTGCTGCCTCTTTTCTTCTTTCTTCTTCTTCACTGCCTCTTTCTTTGCCGCTTCTTTCCTCTTCTTTCTTCTTCTTCTTCTCTGCTTTCTTTGCTGCTTCTTCCTCCTCTTTCTTCTTCTCTGCTTTCTTTGCTGCTTCTTCCTTCTTTCTTCTCTCCTTTCTTTGCTGCTTCTTCCTCCCCTTTCCTCTCTGGCTCTTTCTTTCCTCCCCTTGGCCTGCTCTAACTTTTCCTCCTTTGTTCCAGCCTCTGCCTTCTCTTTCCTGTCCTTCTCCGCCTTCTCGACCTCAGCCCACTCTACGTCTGAGCACTGCGAGCGCCGCTTGAGGAAGGAGGAGAAGAGGCGTGAGAGGGGCCCCGGCTGGCTGAGGTGCGCTGGCGGGGCTTCGCTAGCTGCTCCTCCTCAGTGGTGGTGGTGAAGATGGGGTCTCTGTGGAGCCAGGCTCTGAGGCCTGCTCCTGGGTCTTCTGGCTGGGCTTCTCCTCTGGCTCCGCTGCTGCTGCCTCTGGGATCTGCTTGTTCTCCGGTTCTCTCTCTCTGTTTCTGGCTCTGGGCTCTGATTGTTCTCCAGGTGTATCTCTGCCTCCGAGCTCTGCTTGTTCTCCGGTCTTCTCTGCCTCTGCTACACTGGGCTTCGGCTTGCCCTCTGTGTCCGCCGCCCACCGCGCTAGCCTCTGTTGTCATGGTACACACTGCAGAACATGACATGGAGGAGTCAGTGATAGGAAAGAGAAAGCTTGCGTGTGTTGTCATGTTGATGATGCACAGCAACATACACACAAGCAATACATGATTTGATTATGGAAAGTCAACAGTGATGCACTGGTGCCATTCTATAGCATGAGCTACTACTACATTTTCTCAGACTGAGTACTAATCAAATATGCCACAAACACTTTTTCATATGAGTTATGAGTGTATCCCACTCCACAATGGCACCTCTTGTTGAATGAGTGTGTGTGTGTGTGTGTGTGTGTGTGTGTGTGTGTGTGTGTGTGTGTGTGTGTGTCTGGGAGGACCTCTTGAGAGACAGGCAGCTCACTACAGTGTGTGTGTCTACCAGAGGCTCATTAGAAACACACAATGGAGTCTTTCTGCACTAACCCAACACGGCTCTTCACTGCCCGCGCAGACTGGAAGTCTATTAGTACAGCTCCAGTCAGTGGAGAAGTAAATCATCTGTGTTCAGCACTAACCCAACACGGCTCTTTCATCCGTTCATCCGCTAGTAGGCCCCGTTAACAGAGCTTCATACTTAGGTGGGCCAAGATGTCCCACATCTAACATTGCATGACAATGCAGCTAAATTGGTTTAGAAACATCTAGGCAGGACATACAGGGCTTCTGAGAAGTAAATGGCCAGTTACTGTGTTCACTTCACTAGGGGTGAACTTGTCTTGCAGTTGTGAGGCTGTCATTGAAAGAGTTGCAGCAGCATCAACGTACTTGTGTTAGATCATAGCAGTTCATCATCATGTCTAGTAGCCCTCCATGCAGTGTTAACAGAGATTGCATCTACTTAGCCCACTGTTAGCATCTAGGCTAGTCTGATGCTGCTAGTTGTTGTCATTGCTCAACATCTAGGCTAGTCTGATGCTGCTAGTTGTTGTCATTGCTCAACATCTAGGCTAGTCTGATGCTGCTAGTTGTTGTCATTGCTCAACATCTAGGCTAGTCTGATGCTGCTAGTTGTTGTCATTGCTCAACATCTAGGCTAGTCTGATGCTGCTAGTTGTTGTCATTGCTCAACATCTAGGCTAGTCTGATGCTGCTAGTTGTTGTCATTGCTCAACATCTAGGGCTGATGCTGCTAGTTGCTGTCATTGCTCAACATCTAATGATGCTAGGCTCAACATCTAGGCTATGCTGCTAGTTGTTGTCATTGCTCAACATCTAGACTAGTCTGATGCTGCTAGTTGCTGTCATTGCTCAACATCTAGGCTAGTCTGATGCTGCTAGTTGTTGTCATTGCTCAACATCTAGGCTAGTCTGATGCTGCTAGTTGTTGTCATTGCTCAACATCTAGGCTAGCAGTTCATTAAATGTCTAGGTCTGCCATACAGTGCAGGGAGACAACACTAGGCTAGATCTTCCAGCTGCACACACACGGCCTACCCCAGAGGGTGCCTGACACACACACAGTGCTCCATCGCTATAGGGACAGCAGGGGCATGGGGAGGGAGAGGAGGGGGACCACAGAGACCAAATCCTCTTTAGTCCTCCCATTGTTTGTGTCTAGTGACCAATAACTGTGGTGCACTCTAACTAATCCTGCCCTTCCCTTCCCCCACCGCAACAACCCCCCATAGGCCTGTTCCCTAGGTCAACCCAAACACACACACACACACACTCACACCGAGCAGCGTGGTGTACGCCTCAGTGCTCAGGATCTCCTCTGGGTCTTTTAATGTAGCGTAATCTCAATGGTAATAGTCAGGAAACAGACATGGTGTTAATGGACCAGATGAGATGTCTTGTGTCTGCTGCTGCCTCCTGCATGACTGCCTCCTCCATTGTCTTCACTAGGTAACATCTAGATTCTCTGCTAAAGGCCAGGTGAGCAGCTCTGGTCTGGCTTCTAACCTGGGGAAGTAACAGGGACTCTCACAACCACACTGTGTCCCAAATTGTACCCTATCCACTATGTAGTGCACTACATTTGACCAGGGCCCAACTACCTTTGACCAGTCAAAAGTAGAGCAATATACAGGAAATAACGGTAATTCTGCCAATCTTGATCAAACTGGTGCCCTTTTGAAAACACTTTTCCATAGTGCATAGAGGCCCTATAATTTCTCACGTCTATAATGTTCTACCTCCAGTAGGCCAGCTGACATCCCGATCATCATTACTACTGTATACATCAACCATCATTACTACTGTATACATCAACCATCATTAGACTAACTAGCTGCCAGAGATAAAGATTGCCCTGCAGAAATGGGTGAACAGCGTGTTCAGCTGTTGGGTCAGGTGCACGTCAGATGCTCCGACCATCTGTGTCTCCCAAATGGCACCCTATTCCCTTCATAGTCCACTATGGCCCTGGTCAAAAGTAGTGCACCATGTAGGGAATAGGGTGCCATTTGGGGTGCACCTATGACTAAACAAAGGGAAGGGGGGTTTGAATAAGATGCTATATTAAAGGAGTTCAGATGACGCCGGAGAAGAAGGCTGACATTTTACGTGTTTCTATCCAATTGGGCTTTTGTTTGTTTCTTTGCCTTTTTTGTAACTTTAAAAAAATATATATTTTGTACATAATGTTGCTACTACCGTCTCTTATAGCCGAAAATAACTTCTGGACATCAGAACTGCGATTACTCACCACGAACCGGGAGACAGATTTTTTTCTTTAACGAGTCCGACGAGCCCGACGTGAATGACATACTGCTTTCCCGGGAACAGGCCCAGATCCCTGTCATTTGCGTGAAGAGAAGGCTGAGAAAAAGGGGCCTTCTGAGAATTAGTAGGCGATCGAATAAACCCCACTGCCTTCCATTCTGCTAGCAAACGTGCAATCTTTGGAAAATAAAATCGATGACTTACGCGGAAGATTAAAATACAAACAGGACATTCAGAACTGTAATATCTTTGCTTCATGAAGTCGTGGCTGAGCGACCACATTATCAACATACAGCTGGCTGGATATACGCTGTATCGGCAGGATAGAACAGCCGCCTCTGGTAAGACAAGGGGCGGCGGACTATGTATTTTTGTAAATAACAGCTGGTTCACGATATCTAAGGAAGTCTCAAGGTTTTGCTCGCCTGAGGTAAAGTATCTCATGATAAGCTGTAGACCACACCAACTACCTGTAGAGTTTTCATCTGTATTTTTCGTAGCTGTCTACATAACACCACAGACTGATGCTGGCACTAAGACCGCAATAAATTAGCTGTATTCGCCATAAGCAAACAAGAAAACGCTCACCCAGAGGCGTCGCTCCTAGTGGCCGGGGACTTTAATGCGGGGAAACTTAAATCTGTCTTTTTTTATCAGCATGTTTCTATCAGCATGTTAAATGTGCAACCAGAGGGGGGAAAAAACTCTGGACCACCTTTACTACACACACAGAGATGCATACAAAGCTCACCCTCCATTTGGCAAATCTGACCATAATTCTATCCTCCTGATTCCTGCTTACAAGCAGATGCTAAGCTACATGAGTGTTCTGCTAGCACAGACTGGAATATGTTCCAGGATTCCTCCGATGGCATTGAGGTGTACACCACATCAGTCATTGGTTTCATCAATAAGTGCAACGATGATGTCACCCCCACAGTGACCGTACGTAGATACCCCAACCAGAAGCCATGGATTACAGGCAACATGCGCACTGAGCTAAAGGCTAGAGGAACGGGACTGTATAACCCGGAAGCTTTTAAGAAATCCCGCTATGCCCTCCGACGAACCATCAAACAGGCAAAGCGTCAATACAGGACTAACATCGGATCGTACTACACCGGCTCTGACGCTTTGTCGGATGGGCAGGGCTTGCAAACCATTACAGACTACAAAGGGAAGCACAGCTGGGGCTACCCAGTGACACGAGCCTACCAGATGAGCTAAACTACTTCTATGCTCGCCATGCGGCAAATAACCCTCAAACATGCATGAGAGCACCAGCTGTTCCGGAAGACTGTGTAATCACGCTCATGATGTGAGAAAAGCCATTTAAAACAGGTCAACATACACAAGGCCACAGGGCCAGATGGATTACCAGGACATGTACTGCGAGCATGCGCTGACCAACTAGCAAATGTCTTCACTGACATTTTCAACCTCTCCCTGTCCCGAGTCTGTAATCCCAACATGTTTTAAGCAGAAAACCATAGTGCCTGTGCCCAAGAACACTAAGGTAACCTGCCTAAATGACTACCGACCCGTAGCACTCAAGTCTGTAGCCTTTGAAAGGCTGGTCATGCCTCACATCAACACCATTATCCCAGAAACCCTAGACCCACTCCAATTTGCATACCGCCCCAACAGATCCACAGAGGATGCAATCTCTTTTGCACTCCACACTGCACTTTCCCACCTGGACAAAAGGAACACCTATGTGAGAATGCTATTCATTGACTACAGCTCAGCGTTCAACACCATAGTGCCCTCAAAGCTCATCACTAAGCTAAGGACCCTGGAACTAAACACCTCACTCTGCAACTGGATCCTGGACTTCCTGACGGGCCACCCCCAGGTGGTAAGGGTAGGTAACAACACATCCGCCATGCTGATCCTCAACACAGGGGCCCGTGCTCAGTCCCCTCCTGTACTACCTGTTCACTCATGACTGCATGGCCAGGCACGACTCCAACACCATCATTAAATTTGCTGATGACAACAGTAGTAGGTAGGCCTGATCACTGACAACGACGAGACAGCCTATAGGGAAGAGGTCAGAGACCTGGCCGTGTGGTGCCAGGACAACAACCTCTCTCCCTCAACGTGATCAAGACAAAGGAGATGATTGTGACTACAGGAAAAAGAGGACCGAGCACGCCCCCATTCTCATCGGCGGGGCTGTAGCGGAGCAGGTTGAGAGCTTCAAGTTCCTTGGTGTCCACATCACCAACAAACTAACATGGTCCAAGTACACCAAGAAAGTCATGAAGAGGGCATGACAAAGCCTATTCCCGCTCAGGAGACTGAAAAGATTTGGCATGGGTCCTCAGATCACAAAGGTTCTACAGCTGCACAATCGAGAGCATCCTGACTTGTTGCATCACTGCCTGGTACGGCAACTGCTCAGCCTCCGACCGGCAAGGCACTACAGAGGGTAGTGTACAGCCCAGTACATCACTGGGGCCAAGCTTCCTGCCATCCAGGACCTCTATGCCAGGAGGTGTCAGAGGAAGGCCCTAAAAATGGTCAAAGACTCCAGTCACCCATGGTCATAGACTGTTCTCCCTGCTACCAAACGGCAAGCGGGACCGGAGCGCCAAGTCTAGGTCCAATAGGCTTCTAAACAGCTTCTACCCCTAAGCCATAAGACACCTGAACATCTAATCAAATGGCTAACTAGACTATTTTCATTGCCCCCCCCCTATGTTACACTGCTGCTACTCTCAGTTGTTATCATTTATGCATAGTCACTTTAATAACTCTACCTACATATTACCTCAATTACCTCGACTAACCGGTGCCCCCGCACATTGGCTCTATATACAGGGGGGTACTGGTACAGTCTCGCTATTGCTATTTTACTGCTGCTCTTTAATTACTTGTAGGGGCTGGTATGTAAGCATTTCACTGTAAGGTCTAAATACCTGTTGTATTCGGGGCATTTGACTAATAAAACTTGATTTGAATGAGAAGGGGGGTTTGAATAAGACGCTATAGGAAAGGAATGGGAAGTGGTGTTGGATAAGATGCTGTAGAACAGGGAAGGGAAGGGGGTTGGATAAGATGCTGTATGACTGTAGAACAGGGAAGGGAAGAAAGGGAAGGGGGGTTGGATAAGATGCTGTAGGACAGGAAAGGGAAGGGGGTTGGATAAGATGCTGTATGAAGGAAAGAAGGGGGTTGGATAAGATGCTGTAGAACAGCATTAGCGTAGCCTCTTCTGTAGCCTGTTAACTATGTGTCTGTCTATCCCTGTTCTCTCCTCTCTGCACAGACCATACAACGCTCCACACCGCGTGGCGCGGCCACCCTAATCTGGTGGTCCCAGCGCACGACCCACGTGGGTTCCAGGTCTCCGGTAGCCTCTGGAACTGCCGATCTGCGGCCAACAAGGCAGAGTTCATCTCAGCCTATGCCTCCCTCCAGTCCCTCGACTTCTTGGCACTGACGGAAACATGGATCACCACAGATAACACTGCCACTCCTACTGCTCTCTCTTCGTCCGCCCACGTGTTCTCGCACACCCCGAGAGCTTCTGGTCAGCGGGGTGGTGGCACCGGGATCCTCATCTCTCCCAAGTGGTCATTCTCTCTTTCTCCCCTTACCCATCTGTCTATCGCCTCCTTTGAATTCCATGCTGTCACAGTTACCAGCCCTTTCAAGCTTAACATCCTTATCATTTATCGCCCTCCAGGTTCCTCGGAGAGTTCATCAATGAGCTCGATGCCTTGATAAGCTCCTTTCCTGAGGACGGCTCACCTCTCACAGTTCTGGGCGACTTTAACCTCCCCACGTCTACCTTTGACTCATTCCTCTCTGCCTCCTTCTTTCCACTCCTCTCCTCTCTTGACCTCACCCTCTCACCTTCCCCCTACTCACAAGGCAGGCAATACGCTCGACATCATCTTTACTAGATGCTGTTCTTCCACTAACCTCATTGCAACTCCCCTCCAAGTCTCCGACCACTACCTTGTATCTTTTTCCCTCTCGCTCTCATCCAACACTTCCCACACTGCCCCTACTCGGATGGTATCGCCCCGTCCCAACCTTCGCTCTCTCTCCCCCGCTACTCTCTCCTCTTCCATCCTATCATCTCTTCCCTCTGCTCAAACCTTCTCCAACCTATCTCCTGATTCTGCCTCCTCAACCCTCCTCTCCTCCCTTTCTGCATCCTTTGACTCTCTATGTCCCCTATCCTCCAGGCCGGCTCGGTCCTCCCCTCCCGCTCCGTGGCTCGACGACTCATTGCGAGCTCACAGAACAGGGCTCCGGGCAGCCGAGCGGAAATGGAGGAAAACTCGCCTCCCTGCGGACCTGGCATCCTTTCACTCCCTCCTCTCTACATTTTCCTCCTCTGTCTCTGCTGCTAAAGCCACTTTCTACCACTCTAAATTCCAAGCATCTGCCTCTAACCCTAGGAAGCTCTTTGCCACCTTCTCCTCCCTCCTGAATCCCCCTCCCTCTCTGCAGATGACTTCGTCAACCATTTTGAAAAGAAGGTCGACGACATCCGATCCTCGTTTGCTAAGTCAAACGACACCGCTGGTTCTGCTCACACTGCCCTACACTGTGCTCTGACCTTTTTCTCCCCTCTCTCTCCAGATGAAATCTTGCGTCTTGTGACGGCCGGCCGCCCAACAACCTGCCCGCTTGACCCTATCCCCTCCTCTCTTCTCCAGACCATTTCCGGAGACCTTCTCCTTACCTCACCTCGCTCATCAACTCATCCCTGACCGCTGGCTACGTCCCTTCCGTCTTCAAGAGAGCGAGAGTTGCACCCTTCTGAAAAAACCTACACTCGATCCCTCCGATGTCAACAACTACAGACCAGTATCCTTCTTTCTTTCTCTCCAAAACTCTTGAACGTGCCGTCCTTGGCCAGCTCTCCCGCTATCTCTCCCAGAATGACCTTCTTGATCCAAATCAGTCAGGTTTCAAGACTAGTCATTCAACTGAGACTGCTCTTCTCTGTATCACGGAGGCGCTCCGCACTGCTAAAGCTAACTCTCTCTCCTCTGCTCTCATCCTTCTAGACCTATCGGCTGCCTTCGATACTGTGAACCATCAGATCCTCCTCTCCACCCTCTCCGAGTTGGGCATCTCCGGCGCGGCCCACTCTTGGATTGCGTCCTACCTGACAGGTCGCTCCTACCAGGTGGCGTGGCGAGAATCTGTCTCCTCACCACGCGCTCTCACCACTGGTGTCCCCCAGGGCTCTGTTCTAGGCCTCTCCTATTCTCGCTATACACCAAGTCACTTGGCTCTGTCATAACCTCACATGGTCTCTCCTATCATTTCTATGCAGACGACACACAATTAATCTTCTCCTTTCCCCCTTCTGATGACCAGGTGGCGAATCGCATCTCTGCATGTCTGGCAGACATATCAGTGTGGATGACGGATCACCACCTCAAGCTGAACCTCGGCAAGACGGAGATGCTCTTCCTCCCGGGGAAGGACTGCCCGTTCCATGATCTCGCCATCACGGTTGACAACTCCATTGTGTCCTCCTCCCAGAGCGCTAAGAACCTTGGCGTGATCCTGGACAACACCCTGTCGTTCTCAACTAACATCAAGGCGGTGGCCCGTTCCTGTAGGTTCATGCTCTACAACATCCGCAGAGTACGACCCTGCCTCACACAGGAAGCGGCGCAGGTCCTAATCCAGGCACTTGTCATCTCCCGTCTGGATTACTGCAACTCGCTGTTGGCTGGGCTCCCTGCCTGTGCCATTAAACCCCTACAACTCATCCAGAACGCCGCAGCCCGTCTGGTGTTCAACCTTTCCAAGTTCTCTCACGTCACCCCGCTCCTCCGCTCTCCACTGGCTTCCAGTTGAAGCTCGCATCCGCTACAAGACCATGGTGCTTGCCTACGGAGCTGTGAGGGGAACGGCACCTCAGTACCTCCAGGCTCTGATCAGGCCCTACACCCAAACAAGGGCACTGCGTTCATCCACCTCTGGCCTGCTCGTCCCTACCACTGAGGAAGTACAGTTCCCGCTCAGCCCAGTCAAAACTGTTCGCTGCTCTGGCCCCCAATGGTGGAACAAACTCCCTCACGACGCCAGGACAGCGGAGTCAATCACCACCTTCATGAGACACCTGAAACCCCACCTCTTTAAGGAATACCTAGGATAGGATAAAGTAATCCTTCTCACCCCCCTTAAAAGATGTAGATGCACTATTGTAAAGTGGCTGTTCCACTGGATGTCATAAGGTGAATGCACCAATTTGTAAGTCGCTCTGGATAAGAGCGTCTGCTAAATGACTTAAATGTAAATGTAAATGAAAGGGAAGGGGGGTTGGATAAGATGCTGTATGACAGGAAAGGGAAGGGGGGTTGGATAAGATGCTGTAGAACAGGAAAGGGAAGGGGGTTGGATAAGATGCTGTATGACAGGAAAGGGAAGGGGGGTTGGATAAGATGCTGTAGAACAGGAAAGGGAAGGGGGTTGGATAAGATGCTGTATGACAGGAAAGGGAAGGGGGTTGGATAAGATGCTGTAGAACAGGAAGGGAAGGGGTTGGATAAGATGCTGTATGACAGGAAAGGGAAGGGGTTGGATAAGATGCTGTATGACAGGAAAGGGAAGGGGGGGTTGGATAAGATGCTGTATGACAGGAAAGGGAAGGGGGTTGGATAAGATGCTGTATGACAGGAAAGGGAAGGGGGTTGGATAAGATGCTGTAGAACAGGAAAGGGAAGGGGGTTGGATAAGATGCTGTATGACAGGAAAGGGGAGGGGTTGGATAAGATGCTGTAGAACAGGAAAGGGAAGGGGGTTGGATAAGATGCTGTATAAGGGGGTTGGATAAGATGCTGTAGAACAGGAAAGGGAAGGGGGTTGGATAAGATGCTGTATGACAGGAAAGGGGGTTGAATAAGATGCTGTAGAACAGGAAAGGGAAGGGGGATTGGATAAGATACTATAGAACAGGGAAGGGAAGGGGGTTGGATAAGATGCTGTATGAACAGGAAAGGGGTTGAATAAGATGCTGTAGAACAGGAAAGGGAAGGGGGATTGGATAAGATACTATAGAACAGGGAAGGGGGTTGGATAAGATGCAGAACAGGAAAGGGAAGGGGGATGGATAAGATGCTGTAGGACAGGAAAGGGAAGAGGGGTTGGATAAGATACTGTAGGACAGGGAAGGGAAGGGGGATGGATAAGATGCTGTAGGACAGGAAAGGGAAGAGGGGTTGGATAAGATACTGTAGGACAGGGAAGGGAAGGGGGATGGATAAGATGCTGTAGGACAGGAAAGGGAAGAGGGGTTGGATAAGATACTGTAGGACAGGGAAGGGAAGGGGGATGGATAAGATGCTGTAGGACAGGAAAGGGAAGAGGGGTTGGATAAGATACTGTAGGACAGGGAAGGGAAGGGGGATGGATAAGATGATAGGACAGGAAAGGGAAGGGGGATGGATAAGATGCAGGAAAGGGAAGGGGGATGGATAAGATACTGTAGAACAGGGAAGGGAAGGGGGATGGATAAGATGCTGTAGGACAGGAAAGGGAAGGGGGATGGATAAGATGCTGTAGAACAGGGAAGGGAAGGGGGATGGATAAGATACTGTAGAACAGGGAAGGGAAGGGGGATGGATAAGATACTGTAGAACAGGGAAGGGAAGTGGGGTTGGATAAGATGCTGTAGGACAGGAAAGGGGATGGATAAGATACTGTAGGATAGGAAAGGGAAGAGGGGTTGGATAAGATACTGTAGGACAGGGAAGGGAAGGGGGATGGATAAGATGCTGTAGGACAGGAAAGGGAAGAGGGGTTGGATAAGATACTGTAGAACAGGAAAGGGAAGGGGTTGGATAAGATGCTGATGCAGGAAAGGGGGTTGAATAAGATGCTGTAGGACAGGAAAGGGAAGAGGGGTTGGATAAGATACTGTAGGACAGGGAAGGGAAGGGGGATGGATAAGATGCTGTAGGACAGGAAAGGGAAGAGGGGTTGGATAAGATACTATAGGACAGGGAAGCTATGATCCCTTATTGATGTCACTTGTTAAATCCACTTCAAAATCAGTGAGACTTGTGTATGTGTGCTATGCAGAGGATGAAATGGCAAGACAAAAAATGTAAGTGCCTTTGAACAGGGTATGGGTAGTAGGTGCCAGGCACTCCGGTTTGAGTCAAGAACTGCAACGCTGCTGTTTTTATATTATTTTACACTCAACAGTTTCCCGTGTGTATCAAGAATAGTCCACCACCCAAAGGACATCCAGCCTACTTGACAACTGTGGGAAGCATTGGAGTCAACATGGGTGTGTGCAATTGTGTGTTGAGCAGAGCTTGTGGAGAACGGGTATAGTTCTCAGGATGTTGTCGACTCATTAGGATATCTCATGTCACTGACTGCAGTGCACACACGCATTCCCTCACAATTTCGCTCTCACTCAGACGTAGACACACACACAACACTAAGCAGTAAATCGGTGGTATCAGGCCGAGGACATTTCTTCATTTCTTCATTCATTCATTCATTCATTCATAGTTGGTGTGAATAGCAGCCATCTCAACCACATCCCCCAGCACCAACACTAATATCACTGGCCCTTAAGCACATTGGATCAGATTTGCCCTACAGGGAACTGAGAAACAGAAACATGCCTGGTAGGTGCTGAGAGTGAATTTAGTGAGTGGGATTTAGCCTGGAGTTTAGTGTTAATCAGGCTCCAAGTGAGATTATCTCTCCTCCTCCCCTCCCTCCCTCTCCTCTTTCTATTCTCTCCCCCCTCTTCGCTCTCTCCCTTCTCTCCTTATCTCACTCCCCTCTCTCTCTCAGAGAAGATCTGGCAGGTTGTGATCAGCTGTGCCGATTCATGGTTTATGCTAGGTCCCACCCACCTATTAGCCCCTCCCACCTGGCCAAAAGTCCAAATTAAAGGAAATAAATGCCAAAGATATCTGTAAACACATGCGCTTGCACAGCGGTATAGAGGCAGGCTCTCCCATGCCCACGCACAAACACATTTACAAACAAACATGCATCCTATCACATGCCCACACAGATACTCACCGATTCACGGCTGCAGTCATTCACATAGACACACACACACACACACACACAAAATGGAAAATGGAAATGGCTTCAAAAGAACATTCCCAATTCTCTCAGCAACGTTGATATAGAAACCTCTAACACTAACCCATTGATTTAAAACAGAAAAGCAGTGCAAAGGGCTTTACACTGGTTAGTTCTGTCCCATGTAGGTCTGTTGGTCTTCTAGTGTGTATCTTTATCTCCAGCTCTCTGTCTCAACCAAATCAATACCCCCACAGATGGTTCTGATGTTGTAACGTGAACCGCTTGGGGACCAGGCTGAATGGAGTCATCCCATTGATCGACTGTGGTTGGGCTGAAGGAGCAGACCAAGTCTACACTTAAATTCAATCCAGTTTAAACCGGACTTCAGCCAAAATCTGTATATTAGTGGAACATTATTTCAGAAGTGTTCATGTCTGTGTGTCTTATGGTACCAGAGAGAATTCATATTTGTAAATGAACAGTTTCCATGACATGTCTGTCAATAGGGCGACAGGTAGCAGGCGGTTAAAGTGTTGGGTAGTAAGCAAAAGGTTGCTGGTTTGAATACCCGAGCGGACAAGGTGAAAAATCTGTCGATGTGTCCTTGAGCAAGGCACTTAACCCTAATTAGCTCTAGGGTTAGACAACACACATTTCACTGCACCTTTCCAGATTTGTGAGACAATACAACATTTTATTTTTTTATATGCTGTAATTGTCAATGGATAATATCCATGTGTTTGTCAATAATACATCATAGTAAATGTAAAGTATCGATGACATGTCTGTCAATGATTGTGCCTATAACAGTATCTAGACATGCTGTGGATATACAACACGTTCACAGTCCACTCCAGTCACATGTGGAATAAAGACAGACAGATTTCTGCATAGATTGGTTATAAAATGTGATCTGATCATCTACGTCACAACAATAGACAAACACAGTCTGCTTAAACTAATAAAACACAACGAATTACACGTTGTCATGTCTTTATTGAACACACATTCACAGTGCAGGGTGGGAAAAGTATGTGAACCCTCAACCAAACCTTTTCTGTAGTTGCGGATCAGAACTGCACAACGTTGAGGAGGAATGTTGGACCATTCGTCTTTATAAAACGGTTTCAGTTCAGCAATATTCTTGGGATGTCTGGTGTGAACTGCTCCCAAGGTCATGCCACAGCATCTCGAAATCGGGTTGAGGTCAGGACTCTGACTGGGCCACTCCAAAAGGCGTATTTTCTTCTGTTGAAGCCATTCTGTTGTTGATTTACTTCTGTGTTTTGGGTCACTGTCCTGTTGCATCAGCCAACTTCTGATTCAATTGGCCGACAGATAGCCTAACATTCTCCTGCAAAGTGTCTTGATAAACTTGGGAATTCATTTTTCTGTCGGTGGTAGCAAGCTGTCCAGGCCCTGAGGCAGCAAAGCAGCCCCAGGAAAGCAGCCCCAAACCTGTTTTTTGGACAGCAGTGGCTTCTTCTGTGGTATCCTCCCATGAACACCATTCTTGTTCAGTGTCCTACATATCGTAGACTCGTCAACAGAGATGTTAGCATGTTCCAGAGATTTCTCTAAGTCTTTAGCTAAGGATTCTAGGATTCTTCTTAACATCATTGATCATTCTGCACTGTGCTCTTGTAGTCATCTTTGCAGGACGGCCCTCCTAGGGGAGTAGCAACAGTGCTGAACTTTCTCCATTTATAGACCATTTTTCTTACCGTGGACTCATGAGCAGCAAGGCTTTTAGAGATATTTTTGTAACCCATTCCAGCTTTATGCAAGTCAACAATTCTTAATCTTAGGTCTTCTGAGATCTCTTTTTGTACGAGGCCTGGTTCACATCAGGCAATGCTTCTTGTGAATAGCAAACTCACATTTTGTGAGTGTTTTTATAGAAGGCAGCTCTAACCAACATCTCAATCTTGTCTCATTGATCAGACTCCAGGTTAACGGACTCCTGACTCCAATTATATTTTGGAGAAGTCATTAGCCTTGGGGGTTCACATACTTTTCCCAGCCTACACTGAATGTTTAAATTATATATTCAATATATACAAGAAAAATACAATAATTTGTGTGTTATTAATTTAAGCACACTGTGTTTGTCTATTGTTGTGACTTAGATGAAGATCAGATCAAATTTAAATTACCAATTTACACAGAAATCCAGGTAATTCCAAAGGAATTCACATACTTTTTTCTTAACACTGTACAATTGGAAACTCTAGATCTTATCAGAGAAAAAAACACCACTCTTAAAAAACAGAGCAATTGACTTGGTATCTTGTACTGTGTGCAGAGTGTTGGCCCTTGGCACTAGGTTGGGGCGTTAGACTGTATACACCGTATACCAGGGTATTTGGAAATAGCCATGGGATGGTTTTTCAATACCTCTTTGAAGTTTTAATATTGGTGGCTACTTTAAGTAGATACCTGCAGTCAACTCGTGCAATGTGTTAGGAGATAAAGCAGCTCACGTTCTTCATGTCACCTTTCACATTATGAAGCTCACCGTAGTCCCCCAGAACAGTTGAGACAGTAACATTATTGTACATTATGAAGCTCACTGTAGTTCCCCAGAACAGTTGATCCAGTCACATTATTGTACATTATGAAGCTCACTGTAGTTCCCCAGAACAGCTGATCCAGTCACATTATTGTACATTATGAAGCTCACTGTAGTTCCCCAGAACAGTTGAGACAGTCACATTATTGTACATTATGAAGCTTAGTTCCCCAGAACAGTTGAGAAGCTGTAGTTCAGTTATTGTACTGCTAGTTCCCCAGAACAGTTGAGACAGTCACATTATTGTACATTATGAAGCTCACTGTAGTTCCCCAGAACAGTTGAGACAGTCACATTATTGTACATTATGAAGCTCACTGTAGTTCCCCAGAACAGCTGAGACAGTCACATTATTGTACATTATGAAGCTCACTGTAGTTCCCCAGAACAGTTGAGATCCAGTCACATTATTGTACATTATGAAGCTCACTGTAGTTCCCCAGAACTGAGACAGTTATTGTACATTATGAAGCTCACTGTAGTTCCCCAGAACAGTTGAGACAGTCACATTATTGTACATTATGAAGCTCACTGTAGTTCCCAGAACAGTTGAGACAGTCACATTATTGTACATTATGAAGCTCACTGTAGTTCCCCAGAACAGTTGAGACAGTCACATTATTGTACATTATGAAGCTCACTGTAGTTCCCAGAACAGTTGAACCAGTCACATTATTGTACATTATGAAGCTCACTGTAGTTCCCCAGAACAGTTGATCCAGTCACATTATTGTACATTATGAAGCTCACTGTAGTTCCCCAGAACAGTTGAGACAGTTACATTATTGTACATTATGAAGCTCACTGTAGTTCCCCAGAACAGTTGATCCAGTCACATTATTGTACATTATGAAGCTCACTGTAGTTCCCCAGAACAGTTGAGACAGTCACATTATTGTACATTATGAAGCTCACTGTAGTTCCCCCAGAACAGTTGATCCAGTCACATTATTGTACATTATGAAGCTCACTGTAGTCCCCCAGAACAGTTGAGACAGTCACATTATTGTACATTATGAAGCTCACTGTAGTTCCCCAGAACAGTTGAGACAGTCACATTATTGTACATTATGAAGCTCACTGTAGTTCCCAGAACAGTTGAGACAGTCACATTATTGTACATTATGAAGCTCACTGTAGTTCCCCAGAACAGTTGAGACAGTCACATTATTGTACATTATGAAGCTCACTGTAGTTCCCCAGAACAGTTGAGACAGTCACATTATTGTACATTATGAAGCTCACTGTAGTTCCCCAGAACAGTTGAGACAGTCACATTATTGTACATTATGAAGCTCATCGTAGTTCCCCAGAACAGCTGAGACATTCACATTATTAGTTAGTTCCCTACCCTACTTGGCACAAACAAACCACACAGTAGTAATTTACTAAACTAATGCAACGTCACTCTTTCTCCTTCCTAACTCTTCTTCACCAGTCCACTCTCACTAATACACTAAAACATTGTCTCTCTCACACACACACACACACTTGCTCTCTCTCAGATCTCCCTCTCGTTCAGGTGTCTCTCTCAGTGTTCTCTTGCCCCTCCCACATCATGTTTTCATCCCTTCATAACAGATTATCTTGCTATATATATATATATATATATATATATATATCCCAGCAGTATCAATGGAGGATGGGCTTACTGGATGAGTTGCCCTTCATTCAGTGTGTTACAGGCAGCAGCAGCAGATACACATTACTGTACTCAGGATAGCCTCCTGGCTACTGCAGAGTTGGATTTATACTTAACACGCCAAAGGATGAATCATGTCAATCACATTTAAACCAAAAGCAGCTCAAATAACTGACAGCATGAACGATAACAGAGCAGAGGTCTTCTCAGACATAGTTGTGTTCTGAAAGACGATTGCAGGCAGAGCACACAGAGAACAACATGGTGAATGGTGGTGTATTGGCTACGGTGTTAAAACAAAAGACACTAAGGTTGTGGGACACTTTCCTAGACACAGAATAAACCAATTAGTCTGTTCTTGTCATTTTAGCAACAAGGCCAGGCTCAATAGTTTACAACCACAGGGAAAATGGAGTAAAGTTTCAAAGTCTTTAGTCTGATTTTTCTCCCCACAAAGTTATGTCAAGTGCAATGGTAAGGTGTGATGATTGACCTTTTCCTGCCCATGTTTTTGTGTTGAAAATCTGCACACACAAAAGCCTTTTAACTTCTCATCAAGAGAGTGATAGTAGGCTAGTGATGGCCAATGGGATGAATGAGTATTGAGCACAGTTAACATACAGTAGTAGATCACTCCATCTTGCTAAAGAAAAGTCAAAAGAAGAAAAGGAACCAGAAGTGTTTGTAACATTGTAATATTTGAATAAATGCATGTCCTCATTGTCCTGATTTTAATCCAAAAACACTGCAGTACAAATAGCCATCTTAAAATGTTGGGAAATTGTATTCAATTATTGTAAGAAAAATGTTGAATTAGGTCGAGTTATTTATTTCACATTCATTGGGCCACAAAAAAATGCCGCACGATATGGATAAAAGACCCTGGAGCAGTGAGCGGCCAGGCAAATGAAATACCCTGGCGTGCCCATTCTAATCATCATGACCGTTCATTCACTTGTTTTTAACTGAATATATTGGAATTTGGAGGTAGTCCAAACGCAGATCTCTTTCAACTTTTACAAAACATTGATTTATCTAAGGTGTGATTTTTTTTTAAAAACACTATCTCCCGTGTGCGCGTCAGCTACACCGCGATGCTTATAGCGCAGGCATTTAAATCATCTTAGTATGAAAATGGCGCCGAATGTAGAAAACAAATAAACACCAACTCTAAATCCTATCAGCCGCCAGAAATACATTCAAAAGTGCGCTTACCTAAAATAGAAATACCATCAATGAAGAACTATAATTAGTTAAATCCAACGCACCCGAATATTCCGTTCATCCAGTGAAGTTACATTAATGAAGTTACAACGTTGCAGAAATCGGACGCATGCTTTGTTGTGTTGAAGATGCTTATCCGCGCTAGTAAAGGGGAGGAGTCACCATACTGAAGTATCGGACTTTGTTAACCGTATGCACCAATTGAACACAGCTAAATTATAGATTAACCTATGAGAAGTGGGGGAGATGTTGAATCATATGGTCCATTTCGATAACGATGTTTGAATTGAGTGCTTCATAATTAATCACCAAATTCTCAGAAATGATCCTGAGAGTTTGGTCCAACACCTATGACAGGATGAAACGCCGAAACAATAACCTATTCTATTTCTCGGGTTTTTCTTATCTATATTATTTTATTACTGCATTGTTGGGAAAGAGCTCGTAAAGTAGCGTTTACTGTTTTACACCTGCTGTATCCTGTGCACGTGACAAATACACTTTGAAACGTGAAACTACAGACGATTGAAATAGACTTAGAGCCTAAGCATAAATACATTATTTATCATGGTCCTACAAAAAATATGAATCCAAAGTCATGCTAATTCGAGAGCTAGTCTCCATCACTCACTCAATTATTTCCCATTGATGAACAACAATTCATTGTAACACCATATAATGAATAGCCTATAGTGCTCCAGAGTGGCGCAGCGGTCTGAGGCGTCACTACAGACCCTGGTTCTTTCCCAGGCTGAATTACAACCGGCCGTAATCGGGAGTCCCATAGGGCGGTGCACAATTGGCCCAACGTCGTCCGGGTGAAGGGAGGGTTTCATTGTAAATAAGAATTTGTTCTTAACTGACTTGCCTAGTTAAATAAATAAAAGGCCTATAGCGATAATTCATCAGCATTATCCTCCCAGCCTCTCACTTCTCAATGAATCACCTAATTTGAATATGCAGTAAATCAATTACACTATCAAATGAATCCACAGCAGCACATGTATCCACCATCCTCCCACTAGGCAGGGCTGGCCAATGAATGAGCCGGCCTAGGTTAGTGCCGTGTCATTAGGCACAGCACACAGCCCAAGAACAGGAGGGAGGCAGATAGAGATGCATCGGGAGAACTGGTCTACACACACAACCCTCCATCCAAGCCCTTTTCAGGCAGCGCCCCAGCACTTTTCTTTATGCTGTAGGCTTCCATGCTGTGTGAGAGTCACCACCTAGAACTCCCTCTGCTATTGGCTACCATGCTGAGTGAGGGAGTCGCCCCCTAGAACTCCCTCTGCTGTAGGCAACCATGCTGTGTGACGGAGTCACCCCCTAGAACTCCCACTGCTATTGGCTACCATGCTGTGTGAGGCAGTCGCCCCCTAGAACTCCCTGTGCTATTGGCTACCATGCTGTGTAAGGGAGTCACCCCCTAGAACTCCCTGTGCTATTGGCTACCATGCTGTGTAAGGGAGTCACCCCCTAGAACTCCCTGTGCTATTGGCTACCATGCTGTGTGAGACAGAGACACATAGGATCTGCCTCTAACCAATCCTCAGAAGTGTCTCCCCATTTTCAAGTGTAATGGGCCAGCACTGCTCATTTTATGTAGTGCCCCCCTGCTACACACACACACACACACACACACAGACTCTCTTTATTGGGAATGACATGGTCCCCACCCATCTGTCTGACCCCATTAGTGCCATACGGCTCATGGAGAGGCTGGGGTTGGGGAGGCAGGGGGAGTGGGAGGGTTCAATATTCTCTAAACAACCCATAGAGGGAAAGAGTACAGGGTACAGGTTTTTGTTTTATATATATATATATATATATTATTTAACCTTTATTTAACTAGGCAAGTCAGTTAAGAACAAATTATTATTTACAATGACGGCCTACCCCGACCAAACCCGGACGACGCTGTGCGCCGCCCTATGGGACTCCCAATCACGGCCAGATGTGATGCAGCGAGTTAGGGTACAGGATACAGAGTACATGGTTAGGGTACAAGGTTAGGGTACATGGTTAGGGTACAGGATTAGTGTACAGGATTAGTGTACAGGGCTAGGGTAAAGGGTACATGGTTAGGACACAGGGTTAGGGTACAGAGTACATGGTTAGGGTACAGGATTAGGGTACAGGGTACATGGTTAGGGTACATGGTACATGGTTAGGGTACAGGGTTAGGGTACAGGGTACATGGTACATGGTTAGGGTACATGTTCAGGGTACAGGGTTAGGGTACAGGGTACATGGTTATGGTACATGGTTAGGGTACATGGTACATGGTTAGGGTACCGGGTACATGGTTAGGGTACAGGGTTAGGGTACATGGTTAGGGTACAGGGTTAGGGTACCGGGTACATGGTTAGGGTACATGGTTAGGGTACCGGGTACATGGTTAGGGTACAGGGTTAGGGTACAGGGTTAGGGTACAGGGTTAGGCACTGTCACCTTTGTCTCTCCAGACCAACTTCATGTGGCATGAGATCACAGACGACTGTCAGACTGGGCCATGGCATCTGGAAATACTACAGGTCTGTTCCTGTTTTTACAGTATTGAGATTGACCAAATATGGGGCAAATCAGTTTCTGTATCTATCATTATAACGTTGTTACTGACCTCAAGTGCAGAGCAGGAAACAAGGGGGAATGTTGAAATGGCATTAACAAGCCTCTGGTGTATATACGGATACAGTATACAAGAATATTGTTATTTTTGACTCTGATGTCATACTGTAACATTATCCAAAATAATTACTGGACATGGTCACAACATGACAAGGGCAGAAGGAATGTAGACAGACAGATAGGTGTGTTTTACTACACACACCCCTCCCTCCACCCTCCAGTTGCCTAGAAACCCCTCCCTTCCCCTCTCCCTAATGCAGGGAGCAGGTGCTGGGCTGGACCCCAGAGAGATGAGGAGAGGGGAGGGCACCACTCACAGACGCACCCTCCCCAGAGACTGACAGACACAGACAGCCAAGACACGAAACCTCTCACTCTAAGAAAGTCATCACCACACACACACACACACACACACACACACACACACACACACACACACACACACACACACACACACACACACACACACACACACACACACACACACACACACACACACACACACACCTTTAGTTGGGCACATGGAGTGTGTTTATATCTCTCGTCTTCATCCCTCTCTTTGGCTCCATCACGGATTACATAACGGCCCCTATACCCCTCCCTCTCCCCTCCCGACTCCTCTCCCGTTGCCTTCCTTCCTCTGTCCTGTTAGCTACTGCATCATGGTTAGAGACATCTAACATCTTGTTTTGCATCACACAATATATCTATAATACGTAAAACAATATTTGCGGCTGTGAACATCTGGTATTCATAAAATAATGCCAGTCGGCACATATAGTACTGTCTGTAGCATGCTTTAGGAGACTTCGTTTGTGGTTGGAGATCTAAGCTCTAGAAAGCACTAAGGGCATGGATGGATGGATGGATGGATGGTAGGCTAACCGCACATTAATATTCATAGTGCACCATTATGGTATCAAGTATTTATGATGCAGGAATGTTCCATGTTTCTGCAGTATTCTCCCAGTAGATAGCATACTATAGGAGCAGTAGCTGTGTTGCCCCTCCTCGCTCATGCCCAGTTTGGATGCTTCAGGGAGACGTGCTAGTCTAGTTGCACAACATTAGGGTCATCATGTTCAGTAGGAACCAATGAGAGAAAAACATTTGAACGGGGGAAAAATAAAATAAATGGTTATTGAACAAGCTCAGGTAGTATCTGCTCTGTTTCAGTAAGTTTTCTCCCAGTTCACACCCACTGAACGCACCCGAGGTTTTCTTACAGAGCTAAACATTTAATACAGACAAGTGAGATGACTGAAAATAGCCACGCCAATGAGAACGTCTGCATCACTGAGATCAGAGGGTTTCTAAAACCTTGGTGATGATGCACGCTCTCAGATTCAACAACAGTCAAAGACACGGGCCTGTGTCAAGGCATTGCTCCATCTATTATGAAACAGCTTAATCCACTTTATAGGCATTATGAAGCTATGTCCACCACAGCCTTTGTGTTTATATCTATTCATGTTCTTGCTGTATTCAGTGTTCATCCTCCTGTATCTGTGCCAGTAGAATCATCCCTGAGTTTGTGCTTCCACCTGGTGGCTAAAGAGACAACGACAGTTCTTGGCTCAACCACATACAGAAAGCTTCCCCCAAGAGTATTCCTGACAGGGTTGTCTTTGAAAGTGGTGTTGGCCTTCTTCAGCAGAAATGCTCCATTGCAGGTTATGTTCTGGTCAGTTATATGTGATAGTTATTACTACTCTAGAACACACAGTTATTTAGATCAAATCCACATTAGATAAAGACCAAAATTCTGGCACGTTGTTTGCTAACAGCACCAGTTGAGAGTCATAGGGGAAACCCATAGAAGGGAACACTTTTTCCATTACGCCACGATGCCGCAATGCATGTTGGGACGGCAAGTGTTTGGGAGAGATAAAGACGCCAGAAGGTCTCAGCCAGATGTGATGCCACCACTCCCTACTTCAGCCTGGTTGAGCAGCACAAAAGCACAGGCATGCCAGAAGAAATACTCACACATCAGATCAGTTGTAGCGAACTGGCTCAAATTAAGATCCTACATATGTAGCTCTATGCTTGGTGGGATTAGAGCTCAAATATTCAAACAAGGGGATATTGTATTTCGGACTCCCATAGACCAAAATACAGGCCCTTCAGTCATGTTCCTGTCTGCCTACAAGTAAAACATTTAGCACATGATGTAAAATAAACACATGAAACAGCCTACTCCAATGACTCTAAAGAGCAGCTTTTAGCAGGACTGAAAATAGAATTGGATACTCACCAAACATCAGCATGGAAACACAGGAGACATCCCAGACAGGACGAGGTACAGGGATCCAGTCCAGACGAGTGAGAGAAAGGAATAGCATCAGTAAAATAGATCAGGATCAGCTCCCTATCCCCTGTGCACTACCAGAGCTATGGGCCCTGGTCAAAAGTAGTAACTATATAGGTAATAAGGTGCAATTAGTGAAATATTCGGCATATTCCTTCCTAATTAATTATATTTCACAAATGTTCACAATTTTATGTATGAAATACATATAATATTACAAAACTGGCCATCTTGCATTGCATAGTTGTATTGGTCAGCTTTTCTCTGTGAAACGTCAGTGCCTTTAGAATGTATTCACACCCCTGGACTTTCACATTTTGTTGTGTTACAAAGTGGGATTCTTCTTTTTAACCTCTATTTGACTAGGCAAGTCAGTTAAGAACAAAATCTTATTTTACAATGACGACCTTAAAATGTATTTAATTGTCATTTCTTTTGTCGACGATCTAAACAAAATACTCTGTAATGTCAAAGTGGAAGACAAATTCTGACATTTGTAACAAATTAATGAAAAATAAAACACTAATATATCTTGATTTGATAAGTATTCGCCCCCTGAGTCAATATATGTTCGAATCACCTTTGGTAATGATTACAACAATCATTACAACAAACGATTAGTCTTTCTGGATAAGTCTCTAAGAGCTTTCCACACCTGGATTGTGCAACATTTGCCCATTATTCTTTTCAAAATTCTTCAAGCTCTGTCAAATTGGATGTTGATCATTGCTAGACAACCTTTTCCAGGTCTTGCCATAGATTGACTTAAATCTTGCCAGCAGATTTAAGTCAAAACTGTAACTCAGCCACTCAGGAACATTCACTGTCTTCTTAAGCCACTTCAGTGTAAATTTGGCCTTGTGTTTTAGGTTATTGTCCTGCTGAAAGGTGTATTAATCTCTCCTCTAGGAATTTCCTCCATTTAGTTCATTTTTTCTATCCTGAAAAACTATACGATCTTTCACGATTACAAGCATACCCATAACATGATGAAGCCACCACTATGCTTGAAAATATGGAGTGACACTTAGTTATGTGTTGTATTGGATTTGCCCCAAATATAACACTTTGTATTCAGGAGAGAAAAGTGAATTGCTTTGCCACATATTTTTGCAGTACTACTTTAGTGCCTTGTTGCAAACAGGATGCATGTTTTGGAATATTCTTATTCTGTACATGCTTCTTTCTTTACACTCTGTCAATTAGGTTAGAATGGTGGAGTAACTACAATGTTGTAGATCCATCCTGTTTCCTCCTATCATAGCCATTAAACTGTTTTAACGTCACCATTGGCCTCATGGTGAAATCCCTGAGCGGTTTCCTTCCTCTCTGGCAACTGAGTTAGGAAGGATGCCTGTATCTTTGTAGTGACTCTGTGTTTTGATACAACATCCAAAGTGAAATTAATAAATTGACCATGTTCAGACATTCATGTCAGTTTAATTTTTTACCCATCCACCAATAGGTGCCCTTCTTTGCAAAGCATTGGAAAACCTCCCGGGTCTTTGTGGTTGAATTTGTGTTTGAAATTCACTACTCGACTGAGTGACCTTACAGATTATTGTATGTGTGGGGTACAGAGATGAGTCATTCGAAATCATGTTAAACACTATTAGTGTAAGCTAAAATCCACGCTAAGCAAATTTTTACTCCTGAACACATTTAGGCTTACCATAACAAAGGGGTTGAATAGTTATTGACTCAAGACATTTAGGCCTACCGTAACAAAGGAGTTGAATAGTTATTGACTCAAGACATTTAGGCCTACCGTAACAAAGGAGTTGAATAGATATGAACTCAAGACATTTAGGCTTACCGTAACAAATGAGTTGAATAGTTATTGACTCAAGACATTTAAATACCGTAACAAATGAGTTGAATAGTTATTGACTCAAGACATTTCAGCTTTAAATGTTTAATTAAATTGTAAAACTGTCAAGAAATAACGTCTATGGCTCCTCTGCTCGGTGGGTACTGGACTCTGGGTAGGGTAAAAAAAACACACACCAAAGAGGCTTATATTATGTATATATTTTTTAAAAATCAAATAGCCTAATACAAATCAGCAAAATATGAAATAACAATAATAACAGGTAGTATTGTATTAAACGGAGGT
Organism: Oncorhynchus keta; assembly: GCF_023373465.1. Taxonomy (NCBI): domain Eukaryota; kingdom Metazoa; phylum Chordata; class Actinopteri; order Salmoniformes; family Salmonidae; genus Oncorhynchus; species Oncorhynchus keta. The sequence goes on from NW_026290798.1 coordinate 528,808, forward strand.
ATTCCAAATATAAGCAAGTGGACTGTCTTGACAAGGCCAAGCGCAAAGGCTTTCTGTGGTAGGCTCAGAAACACCTGTTCAACATCAATGTAGAAATAGGCTAGTAAAGCTAAATTCGGATCTCAAAGGGAGGCAAGTCTGACAAATGTAATAGTTATTATTGAAATAGCACAACGTCTAGGGCTATATTTGGATCAATTGCAACGCTGTTTGTGAAGAAAAGCGAAATATTTTGACTAAACGGCTGAGTAGTCAGACACCATCCCAATTGTAGTCCACCAATGAATGACACGTTTGGACACCGATAATTACATCAATTGTTAACATTCTTGTCTCTTGTTGTTGTCCCCCCCCCCCTCCCCTCCCACAAACACGGCGCAATTTGAACTTCAAGCGAACTGAATTGACCGCTGCGCAAAAAAAAGAAACAGATTTTTGCCTTCCATATTAGATTATATTAGACTTCCTATGTTTCCCTAACACGGCACTCTCGTTTTTATTTACCTGAGAGGTGAGACGTTTCTTCCTGTTTTCTTCCTGGTATTATTCCGCCATCATAATTCAAGTGTTTCCCGACGCCTTCAGAAGTTACAGCATATTGATCCGAGTATTCCAGTAACGCGTCTTGCAATGACGAAGCACGTCTCTGCTGGTCGCAGGCAGCTGAGGGTGGGTGGGGATACCCCTGTGGACTAGGTCAGGTGCTCACTCCAATAGAAACCAAACCTTAAGCGATACCAGATGATATGCGCTCTACTTGCGGGATAAATCAAATAGATGGTAACCTAATGTTGCTGGATGGGAGCATTGGAGCAGGTAGCTTTTCTTGTCAATGCTGGGATATTATTTACCTGACCACGGTGCCATCAGGTTTATGCAGTGGAGTGCATAACAGGTTTGGAATGTGTGGTCAAAGAACGCTTTGTTCAACTGGGCCTTGTGCCAGCGTGATTTCTCTCGCTCTCTGTTGTGGGATCTTCCGTTTTAATCCCGCGGTGTATACGGGGTATAACACACTTGCACGAATCTACATGTCAAGGAGACAATACTTTTTGACTTCAAACTATCCTGGATTCCGCTACCCTCGTATATTTTAATAACCTTCGTAATAAGGCTAGTGTATTCATCTAAAATAAAATGTTAAACTTTTTTCATTCACAATTAATATGATGAAAAATGTATGACAGTCAGATGCACTCCTCCTCAAAGAGGTATGCATTTGAAAGCCCTCAAAGATGTATGCATTTGAAAGCCCTCAAAGATGTATGCATTTGAAAGCCCTCAAAGATGTATGCATTTGAAAGCCCTCAAAGAGGTATGCATTTGAAAGCCCTCAAAGATGTATGCATTTGAAAGCCCTCAAAGATGTATGCATTTGAAAGCCCTCAAAGATGTATGCATTTGAAAGCCCTCAAAGAGGTATGCATTTGAAAGCCCTCAAAGAGGTATGCATTTGAAAGCCCTCAAAGATGAATGCATTTGAAAGCCCTGTCTCTGGGTAAAGCAGTGAGCACTAAGCACAGTTCAAGCAGCTTTAGGGACATTTCATTTAAACAGCTGTGCTGTCTGAGCATCTGTCCCAATATTACAAAGTCCCATGGCCATTCCTGGCACATTCTCTTGGTACAAAAATAACACAATGACATAACCTATCTGCCTGGTCAGCACCATGGTATATGGTATTTAATCTGACCTGAGTGAGCAACATTAATGCACTTTTCACCTGACCACATTAAGCTTTCCCCACCTGACCACATTAATTTCATTTAAACAGCTCTCTTTCCCCACCTGACCACAGAAAGGCATCTTTTCCCCACCTGACCACATTACTACTTTTCCCCACCTGAACAGAATGCCTTTTCCCCACTGCCCACATTAATGCTCTCTTTTCCCCACCTGACCATAAATGCAATGACATAATGTTCTTTTCTGCCAGAAAGGTTCAGCACCATGGTATATGGTATTTAATCTGACCTGAGTGACAACATTAATGCTCTCTTTTCCCCACCTGACCACATTAATGCTCTCTTTTCCCCACCTGACCACAGAAATGCTCTCTTTTCCCCACCTGACCACAGAAATGCTCTCTTTTCCCCACCTGACCATATTAATGCTCTCTTTTCCCCACCTGACCATATTAATGCTCTCTTTTCCCCACCTGACCACATTAATGCTCTCTTTTCCCCACCTGACCATATTAATGCTCTCTTTTCCCCACCTGACCACAGAAATGCTCTCTTTTCCCCACCTGACCACAGAAATGCACTCTTTTCCCCACCTGACCACAGAAATGCTCTCTTTTCCCCACCTGACCACATTAATGCTTTCTTTTCCCCAACTGACCATATTAATGCATTCTTTCCCCCTCATCTGCTTTTGGCCTAAACCTTCTTGTTTTCTCTATGAATTATCTGAGTAAGATTAAGGCCTCATTCTTATTTTCCACAACTCTTTGAGAATGCTATCGTTTAGAAATATACTACTAGTAATATGCATAAATATATATGCGCATATATTATCAACTGTTGATAACTGTTATAGTTTCATAAAATAAGAAATACATTTTCTAATCTGAGTTTTCAGAGGTTTCCGGTATAGGCTACATTAGTTATTTTTTTCTGAGACTAACAGGAAAGATGTCATACAGTGAGTGACCTTTTCAAAAGCCCTCATTAGAGAAGATACACCGCTCTCACTTGTTTTTCAGTACAGTGAGAAAATGTGTGTGTGTCATGACGGTTGCTCTTATCTCTGTTTGTGTGTGTGATTGTGTGTGTGTTTGTGTGTGTGTGAGCTCCTAAAGGGCTGGTCAGTTTAGAAGCTAATCTACCCAACACAAGGGCGATTCTCCCCTGCTCAACACGATAATGGTGAATGGGGCGGTCCCTCCCATTGACTCCAGAGTGAGTAATATTGTTGAGAATGTTGAGCCCCACAGTGGAGGTGTCATAATACCCACAAAAACCTAGAGGTCAAACAGGGAAAGGGAAAGGGGGATACATAGTCAGTTGTTCAACTGAATGCATTCAACTGAAAAGTGTCTTCTGCATTTAACACAACCCCTCTGAATCAGAGAGGTGCGGGGGGCTGCCATAATCGACATCCACGTTTCGGGCGCCCAGGAAATGGTTCCAATAATTTTTCAACCATTCATTTTTACTATAGGGGATTTTAGAAACACTAAAAATAAGGCCTGTGTTACGTGTAGGCTTTTAAACATCTTATTTAACCGTTATTTAATGCAAGTCAGACTTTCTTTTTCAGACAAGGTGACTTTTATCAATATATTCGGCTTTATTTACACTCAGATTCCAAAGTGCTAATTAGCATCAAATTAGTCATCATGCAAGACTACAAATCCCTGCAAGCTCCTGCACGTCATCTGTAGCTGACATCTTTGCTAACAGGTATTGTGTCAATTTCAAACTTGCAAAAGACAGTTCACAGAGTTGTCAAATTAAAGAGATTTTGCCAATTTATGAATTACTACATTTAGCTAACATTAGATAGTTAATCCAGAGATTTTTTTTAAACCTTTGCCTCGATTCGGCAGGCTCGTCCAGATCATCATGGGATTTGGAGTTCTTTAGCCACATTAGCAGCTAATTAACATTTCATTTGGGGGGGGGGGGGTAAATACAGGCAAGTACATTGATAAAAGTAACTTTGTCATAGAGATATTTACACTGTTATCAAAACATCACACCAGGGTAAGCCTACACAAAACACATGCCTTATTTGAAGTGTTTCTAAAATACCTTGTGGGGAAAATGACTGATAGAAAAACGATTGGAACCATTTCCCTGTTTGTTATGGGTATTATGACTCATACTGTGGTACTCTATAGAGAGCAATAGTACATGGTGTCTTTTTGTAGGCACTAACTCCACAATGTCTCATTGGCCCAAACTTATGTGGAAATTCATGATTGTTGGATAAACGCCGAAAATAATGTCTGTGGTAAATACAAGTTTAGGAGCTCTTATACTTTTTGTTCTATGAGATAATCTCAGCTAACATCACCTTTTGTGAATTTTGAAGCATTTATGTAATCAAAACAAGCACATAAAGGCTTCATAATTCATAGTCACATTAACTGACTGATATCTCATAAAACAAAATGTATAAGATCTCCTGAGTCTGTGTTAGCCTCAGACCTTATTTTTGGCGTTTTTTTTTCCCAAAACCCCATTCTTTCCCGATTCCTTTCCCTTCATAGCTGAACGAACCAGAGGTAACTCATTTCTGTTTTTGGGACTACAAGCTGGCCAACTCTATTAGTGCCTCTATTGTGCACTTGTGTGTAGGCAATGCCTGCAAGTAAATGTGTGTGTGTATCTGTATTTTATAAAAGGCAATAATGTAGGCTATTATGTTATTATAGCCTACATATAATGTTATTATATGTCAATAATGTAGCCTACATATAGGTTAATAACATTATACATGCCCAGTAAGCAAAATGACGCTGTAAATACGTATTTTCCTGACGTTGAAGTTAGGTTCCTTTTAGGTTCTAAATGACGCTGTAAATACGTATTTTCCTGACGTTGAAGTTAGGTTCATTTTAGGTTCTAAATGACGCTGTAAATACGTATTTTCCTGACGTTGAAGTTAGGTTCATTTTAGGTTCTAAATGACGCTGTAAATACGTATTTTCCTGACGTTGAAGTTAGGTTCATTTTCAGTTCTGAATGACAGGTGAAAAGACATCATTGACCAAATTTAAACTGTACATACATTCTCAATGAAGTAAACATAATATCACAATAATACATTTTAAATACATTTAATATAGGAAAGAGGAGCCGAGCGAAAATTGCAACAGAATATATATTATTGCTCCCATCTGTAAACATGCACTTATGTTAGCTTTCCAAAAGCTTACAAACTGGCAGCAATGATGTTCAAAGTAGTCCAACCTACAGAATAAACCATCAGACCACATCAACTACAAAAACATTCTCAGTAATATTCTCAGTCATATTTTTTGTCTTGCTATGACTGTGATATGTTGTTTATCTACCTTAGTTGAATGCACTGACTGTATGTCGCTCTGAATAAGAGCATCTGCTGAATGACCAAAATGGAAATGTAAAAAACAAATACTTGCAAACTGGAGATTATACTAATGAGTTTCGGCCCCCAAACAAGTACAAATGTGGTTGCTCCGGACCGGACCAAATCTGGACGAATCATAGACGTCTAGGCTATGCTTCACAAACTTGAACAGCACAGTACGACACAGTTCAGTACAGTAGAGCACAGGATAATACAGTACAGTAGAGTTTGATTCAGTAGAGTACAGAGTACATTAGAGTAAAGTAGGATACAATTCAGTACATTATACTGTACTGAACTATACTGTATTGTACTGTACTCTACTTTTTTACTGTAATGTACAGTCGGTTACTGTACAGTTCTCTACTGTGCTGTGCTGTCCAAACAAAATTTAAGTCATCTGTGTTTGCGGGCAAATGGACCAGACCAAATATGAACCAATTATACCCTTACAAAAAAAAGAGTCCGTTTTGAAACAGCCGTAAAGGTGCAGTAACTGCAGTCAACTGTGGTATTTTGGACGCAGTAATTACAGAATAACCAGTGTACTGAAGTTGAACTGCAAATACACTGCAAAATTACTGCAGTAAAAAAACGGTGTTATTTTGGACGCGGTATTTGCAGCATACACCAGTTATACTGCAATCGTTTTCCGTAAAGGTAGACGTCTTTGTGGCTGTTTTCCATAAACACATCCCCAGACAGAGACTTTCAATCAGTCAAAACTCAATAAAGATATTTAATTTGAGACCTTTAATCCACACAGCATTACATCTGAGATCAGCATACAGTGAACAGTGCCACTGGTCGCGTTTCTTATTGATTTTTCTTTGATTATGAAGCTTGAGAAGTACATAATCTGCTGTTCTATCGCACTGCAATGATGTCTGAGGGGGAAAAAACAGTGTTCGTTGTTTGAAGTAGCTAGGCGAACGTGGCAGTTTCACAGCTACGGATTCCAGCTTTAAACCCGTATAGCTAGGTTGTGGAAGTCAGAAAGACACATAACGTTTTTCTCTCTTTGAAAATGATACTATAGGCTAAACAATGGCGCACACCTGAAACGATGTCTTGTATGTGGACTGGGTTGAATTTGTCCTCCTCCATTGTATTATCACAATCCCAGTCTCCCACGTTTGTAATTACCCAGCACAGGAACCAGGAAGAGAAGTTTGAATGCAACACGCGTCCTATTTTTTGTTTTGGGCAACAATTCTGATGCGAGTTTATAATGAGGATGATTTTTAAGTGATCGGCAATGTCTGATAAGGGTCCTGTATTAACGTCAGGTATCATTTTTTACCTATCGATCGGGGCAGCAATATTTCAAATACTTGAAGAACCCAATTGGAAACTGGCCAAATCCGAATATTCCCGTCAAAAGGAAAACATTCTTAAAACATATCCGTGCTTGACTAAAGAAGATCTGAACTATATTTTGGGGGTATGTAGGGATTCAATTTAGAATACATGTATTATCTTCCCAATCGGCGTTTTAATGATGATCATTACTGTGTTGTAAGCTTGGTCAGCATTGGAACTTTATTACGTCTCTAAAACTGTATTTTACACTATGGGCGATTCCAAGGTGTAGCAGCTATTGCTGAAAGTCGGATTTTTCACTTTCAAATGTATGTCAAACAAAAAACAATAATTGCAAAGTTAAACAAACCGTACAACTCTATGCACTTTTGTTCTTCAAGCAAATGTATTGTAAACATTTCAGTGGAAGTTGTTAAAAGTAGTCCTTAGTGCATGGAGTTGTGTGGTTTGTTGAAAAATCCGAGTCTCAGAATCCCTCTGTTACCGTAGAATTGCCACTATGTTTTAGGCCTACTGTTCGACGACTATTTAGGCCCATGGACGTTGTCCCTGGATAATAAACATACCCAGGGCATTTCAGGTGCTGAATGAAAGCTTAGACCTCTGGGACCTCGAAAATAAGTGTTATATGGATGTCAAAAATACTTATTTTCTGGACGTTGAAATCAGGTGCATTTTAGAGGCTGAATGAATGGAAAAAAATATGTATTTTCCAGACGTTTGAAAATATGTATTTTTCAGACATTGATTCTATGGCAAAAAATTAAATGCTATACATGTCCTATTAAGTAAGAAACCAAATATGTATTATTGCTCCCATCTATCACATGCAGTAATGTTATCTGTTTCAAATGCTTTAAAACTGTCTGCAATGATGATCAAAGTAGGCCAGCATACAGAATGAACCAACAGACCATTTTAACTACAATAACATTCTGAGTAACGTCTACAGAATATTTTGTCTTGCTATGACTGGGATATGTTGTTGTTTATCTACCTTGGTTGAATACACTGACTGTAAGTCCCTCTGGATAAGAGCATCTGCTGAATGTCCAAAATATACATGTACAAACAAACACTAGCTGGGTATTGTTCTAATGATAAAGTACACATCTGGTCTGTGTGGACCAGATCCATGTCTGTGTTTGGGCCAAATATAGGCCAAAAATCCACCTTCGTGGACATTGAAATCAGGGCTCCAAAAAAATACCCCCAAAATATGGAGGATCAGAAAAAGACGTCCAAAAGGCAATGCCTTATGTCAAATGCTTTGTGGGTAATTTTACGTGAAAAAATAACATTGTAGATCATCTGAAATTATTTAATCTAAACAAAGCTTGTCAAGTTGGGACATTTCAGTCCTTGTCAGTACTGATATGGCTGTGTTAATGATAATATATGTGCATATTTGTATTTTTATATGTTATTATGAATATATTATTTTCACTGTTGCAGTAAAAGCTTGGAGTACTTCTACGCTTATAACTCAAGTTTCAATTATAGCAACAGAACAATAATGAGCCTACATACGTTTTCATCATCTCTGTGCTCTTCAACGAAGGAGCCAAGTCAGCATGTTAGGACAGCTCAGAAGAACTGGTTTGCCATTTTCTTTGCTCCGATAACAATGCAGATGCAACCTTGGTAACAGAATGACGTCAGAAGATTGCAGTCATTATGTTGCCAAACTTTGCGTCTGCACTGTTCTTCAAGCCAATATGTTTTCAGTGGAAATTGTTAAAAGTAGTCCTTGTGCAGAGTTGTAAGTTTTGTTTAACTTTGCAATCTTTGCAATCATCCATTTTATAGTGTCAAATCAGAGGCTCAGTGCCACTCTGCTACCGTGGAATAGCCAAGGGGCAGCATATTTTCAGAGGGTGTTGTCTCTCTAGATATCCGGGTTGCCTCTAATGTTTCAATGCCACTGCTGTCTAGGGTCGTGTTTACGAGACTACAGGGGGCGTTGTCAGTCCCTTCATTACGGTTGTGTCCTTCTATTTGAAGGTTCTGGAAATATATAACAGGGGTCTATTGTTTGTGTGTAATGACTAAAATATACTTCAAAGTGGGAACATATTATATTTTTATTTGCTCAATCTCCGTGAATTTAGATTCCCAAAGTAACTCTGTGTTTACCTAGAGTGTGAAGACTCCTGAAATGAATCCCAATGAAACCCGTTACCGGTTAAGATCAGCTCTGTTTGTACAGTGTGATAACCCACTCTGTTCCCTAGGTGGTGTCAGACGCTGCTGGACAAGGTGTGACCATCACTGGAGAGAATACCTACAACAACTGGGACTGGACCAATTCGGTTGTCTTTGCTGCCACTATTGTCACTACCATAGGTGGGTAATATCTTGAATACAACACTGGAAACATTGAATCATGTTCATCTCTCTCCGATAACAGCTGCTAACTCAGTTACCCAATGTCTAACCATTGCAGAAATGAAGCTGCCACCCCTGTCTGAAAGGCTATACGTTTGTGATTTGCAGGTTATGGTAATGTTGCCCCAAAGACGGCTGGCGGCCGTATATTCTGCATCCTGTATGGCCTGTGTGGGATCCCTCTCTGCCTCACCTGGATTAGTGAGCTGGGCTCGTTCTTCGGAGACAGAGCCAAGCGCCTGGGACAGGTCCTGGTACTCAAAGGCCTTAGTGTGGTAAGACTCACTGGGAGTCTCTCAGCACGTCTAATGTACTGATTTGGATTTCTATCAATGACTTTTGGGGAGGTGCAATACATGACTTAATCATTTATTAACAGCGATTCGCCAATGGTAAGCCACGTTTAGCCACTGTAGCTGGGTACTAATGACTGAATCCTGTATGGTCCAACTAATGGAGAAGTGTTAGCCTACAAGACATGTTAGCCTCATCACCAGATCTGGTGGAACACTCAAAAATGACAATTGTCATGGTCAAATCAAAGGGATTGGTCTAACATTGTCACTTGTGTCACATGCCAATGCTTTGGTTGCTCTCTGGGGTCTAGGCTGGCTCACTGTGCTTTAGCTGCTGCTTTGGTTGCTCTCTGGGGTCTAGGCTGGCTCACTGTGCTTTAGCTGCTGCTTTGGTTGCTCTCTGGGGTCTAGGCTGGCTCACTGTGCTTTAGCTGCTGCTTTGGTTGCTCTCTGGGGTCTAGGCAGGCTCACTGTGCTTTAGCTGCTGCTTTGGTTGCTCTCTGGGGTCTAGGCCGGCTCACTGTGCTTTAGCTGCTGCTTTGGTTGCTCTCTGGGGTCTAGGCTGGCTCACTGTGCTTTAGCTGCTGCTTTGGTTGCTCTCTGGGGTCTAGGCTGGCTCACTGTGCTTTAGCTGCTGCTTTGGTTGCTCTCTGGGGTCTAGGCAGGCTCACTGTGCTTTAGCTGCTGCTTTGGTTGCTCTCTGGGGTCTAGGCTGGCTCACTGTGCTTTAGCTGCTGCTTTGGTTGCTCTCTGGGGTCTAGGCTGGCTCACTGTGCTTTAGCTGCTGCTCTGGGGTCTAGGCTGGCTCTGTGCTTTAGCTGCTGCTTTGGTTGCTCTCTGGGGTAGGCTGGCTCACTGTGCTTTAGCTGCTGCTTTGGTTGCTCTCTGGGGTCTAGGCTGGCTCACTGTGCTTTAGCTGCTGCTTTGGTTGCTTTAAATCTGGGGTGCTAGTTGCTCCTGTGGGGTCTAGGCTGGCTCACTGTGCTTTAGCTGCTGCTTTGGTTGCTCTCTGGGGTCTAGGCTGGCTCACTGTGCTTTAGCTGCTGCTTTGGTGCTCTCTGGGGTCTAGGCTGGCTCACTGTGCTTTAGCTGCTGCTTTGGTTGCTCTCTGGGGTCTAGGCTGGCTCACTGTGCTTTAGCTGCTGCTTTGGTTGCTCTCTGGGGTCTAGGCTGGCTCACTGTGTTTAGCTGCTGCTTTGGTTGCTCTCTGGGGTCTAGGCTGGCTCACTGTGCTTTAGCTGCTGCTTTGGTTGCTCTCTGGGGTCTAGGCTGGGTGCTTTGGCAGCTCTCTGGGGTCTAGGCTGGCTCACTGTGCTTTAGCTGCTGCTTTGGTTGCTCTCTGGGGTCTGGGGCTCACTGTGCTTTAGCTGCTGCTTTGGTTGCTCTCTGGGGTCTAGGCCGGCTCACTGTGCTTTAGCTGCTGCTTTGGTTGCTCTCTGGGGTCTAGGCCGGCTCACTGTGCTTTAGCTGCTGCTTTGGTTGCTCTCTGGGGTCTAGGCCGGCTCACTGTGCTTTAGCTGCTGCTTTGGTTGCTCTCTGGGGTCTAGGCTGGCTCACTGTGCTTTAGCTGCTGCTTTGTGCTCTCTGGGGTCTAGGCAGGCTCACTGTGCTTTAGCTGCTGCTTTGTTGCTCTCTGGGGTCTAGGCCGGCTCACTGTGCTTTAGCTGCTGCTTTCACACCTTTTTATTTATTGCTCTCTGGGGTCTAGGTGGGGCTCACTGTGCTTTAGCTGCTGCTTTGGTTGCTCTCTGGGGTCTAGGCCGGCTCACTGTGCTTTAGCTGCTGCTTTGGTTGCTCTCTTCTAGGCCGGCTCACTGTGCTTTAGCTGCTGCTTTCATTTGCTCTCTGGGGTCTAGGCTGGCTCACTGTGCTTTAGCTGCTGCTTTTGGTTGCTCTCTGGGGTCTAGGCCGGCTCACTGTGCTTTAGCTGCTGCTTTGGTTGCTCTCTGGGGACTAGGCAGGCTCACTGTGCTTTAGCTGCTGCTTTGGTTGCTCTCTGGGGTTAGGCTGGCTCACTGTGCTTTAGCTGCTGCTTTGGTTGCTCTTTTATTTCTGGGGACTAGGCAGGCTCAAAACCCTTTTTACATCACAGCAGTTATCACAAAGTCCTTTAAATACATTTGATTGATTGTGACGTCTGCAGAAAAAGGTCCAGTTGATCTGCACGGCCATCTTCCTCCTGTGGGGTCTGCTGGTACACCTGGTGATCACCCCCCCCGTTTGTGTTCATGTCCCTGGAGGGATGGTCATTTACCTGGAGGGCTTCTACTTCTCCTTCATCACCCTCACCACTGTCGGCTTTTCATTTATCACCGGGGACTACGTCGCAGGTAGTTACATAGGCTTTTCATGAAGTAGGTGGCATTCCTCAGAAAATATTAGTCTATGTTTAATAGATATCATGATATCACCTAATTCACGTTAGAGGATCATAGTTATTTGGAGTTGGATTCATTGCCTGGTGCAATCCTGCTTTGTCCAAGCTGAAGAAAGGGTGACATATACTTAATTAAACTATGTTCTCTTTTTGACTCCACAGGTATCAATCCAAACATAGACTACCCAAGGCTGTACCGGGTGTTTGCAGAGGTGTGGATTTACATGGGTCTGGCCTGGCTGTCTCTGTTCTTTAGCTGGAACGTCCACATGGTTGTGTCGGCTCACAAGGTCCTGAAGAAGAGAAGGCAGAGACACAGGATGGACCACCTGGACCATCGATGGCAGCTCGAGAAGGACGACATCCGCAGCCCTCGCCGCCTCCCCACCGCCGTCGACATCTTCAACTTCCTGTCTGAGAAGCATGAGGACTACAGCACCGCCATCAGGCAGATTGGCGCTGCCATCACACCCGAAGACGGAATTCAAGGAGTTGAGTCGTTCAAAGAGCTGTAGTGACATCCTGGGGACGAATATCCAAACCCTGGAGCATTCCCCACGCCGCCTGAGGCGCCATCTTAGCATCAGTCACAATATGTTAGTCAGCAGCTTTGGGATGGGAGAGGAGGGGCAGAGGCTTATCGAGGATGACCCTGTCTTTATGAAAGACCCTGTGTTTGAGGAGAACTGTCTGGATAGGGACACTAGAGCGAAGGCTGTTTATGTGTCCAACTCAAAAGAGAACCTAAACCCCGTCGATCTAGGTCCTAACATCAACAAAGAGGAGAATGTTCAGAATCAAGATGGTGGAGAGAATAGGTTTACTGTATCAAAGGTAGTGGAGGGGGATTCGGGAGAGGAGAATGATGAGAAAGGCTGAAGCCTTGGATCCATCCTCTTCCTGGAGAACTGAATGATGTAATCAAAAGGGGACTATCACGCTCTCCTAGAAGTTTGGTTGGTGCAGAAAACCTGTGAATTCAGATAAATAAAAAGGTATGATGGGTCTGTGATGGGTCCGCGGATCATCACAACATTTTTTTATTTATTGTACCCATCACACCTTTTTATTTATCACCCCCATCACACCTTTTTATCCATCTGAACTGAATGATGTAGAAGCATCATAACAAGGTCCTGGGACAACCAGAGACTATGGCAGAGTTAGGATTGGTCACATTCCCCTGTGGTGAGGAGTGGAAACACATTTTCAACGGTTTTCCTTAACATAGTGATCAGTGAAATGTATGACCCAAGATTATCAAGGCCTAAGATCATGAACACAGTCTGGACAACTTCCTGTCTTCTCTGTTATCTTTATCTCGATGTTAAACACACATTTTGGTCTGTGGGAAAAGTAAAAGAAGGAAAATATAGCAAACGATGGACTCCTCAGAGTTGCCAGTGTGATTTACCTGACTCTAAAATGAGAAACTGAAAGCAATGTAGTTTGTCTATTGTTACAAACTGCCTTCAGAAATAAAGTTTACATGAGTTTCTATGCAATTTCCATGTTTTTTATATGAGTAGATGTAGTGGTTGTGGACTTGATAAAGGAGATATAAGATATAGAATAATTTTGTATTTTTTGCTTTGTCATTACCCCCCCCCCCTCCTCCCCCCAGAAAAATATTCCCCCAAAGATCGATGATCAACAATATGTCAAAGTAAAATAATGAAATATAACTGTTTAATCAATACAAATAGTCCACCATTTGACAGTGTGCAGGTCTCTCATCTTTTCCAGTATTCTTATTTTGACTCCTACGCACCTGGAACAGACACTATTGAGTACTAAGGAACTTAAAAGAGCCCAGACGGCCTCTTATCATTTAACATAATTACAATTGTAATTACAGTGTTATATTGTGGCAACCATGTGGAATATTTATACTTTTCAATCATATTACACCAGACAAGATGTACTATACAGAAACAGCACAGACTTTGAGTACAATACAGTTTGAATGTCATTACTGCATCTATATATACACACACAGACTTTGGAAATCAGATGTCTGGAAGGAATTATTGGCTACTTCAGATCACAGACCAGGGCTTTGTGGTAGACTGTTCCTATGAGAAGCTTTCCTCCATAGGGAGCTGCTACAGAGGATCCTATGAGCACACTGCCATCATCAGCATAGACCTGAGTCACCACTGGCTTCTCATAGTGGATGTCCTGAATCCTAATGACCTATAAAACAAATTATGATAAAGAAAACCAATTAAAGCTTTTGGTACATGGGCTGTGTCCCAAATGGCAGTCTATTCCCTATACAGTGCACTACACTACTTTTCACTACTTTTGGCCAAGGCCCATAGGGAGTATACTCTATAGAGGAGGTATTCCCAAACTGGGGTGATATATACTCTATAGGGCAGGTATTCCCAAACTGGTGATGTGATATAGCGAATCACCGGAGTGAGTTGGGTGTGAAATTACTTTCCCGAAACGGATGACACAAACAACTGGATTGGTTATCCCTTTCATGCCCTGCCTCCAGTCCAATTGCCGATATCTGAACAAGAGAGCCTCATAAACATTGTAACAAGCGGTTCAGTGAAAATTGAATTTAATCAGAAGCCACTGCCAGATTTCTGGATAGGGCTGGGCTCAGAATATCCTGCCTTGGTCAAATCATGCTGTTAAAACACTGATGCCCTTTGCAACCACGTACCTACAGTGCCTTGCGAAAGTATTCAGCCCCCTTGAACTTTGCGACCTTCGAGCTGTTTTGCAAGGAGGAATGGGAAAAACTTTCAGTCTCTCGATGTGCAAAACTGATAGAGACATACCCCAAGCGACTTACAGCTGTAATCGCAGCAAAACGTGGCGCTACAAAGTATTAACTTAAGGGGGCTGAATAATTTTGCACGCCCAATTTTTCAGTTTTTGATTTGTTAAAAAAAGTTTGAAATATCCAATAAATGTCGTTCCACTTCATGATTGTGTCCCACTTGTTGTTGATTTTTCACAAAAAAATACAGTTTTATATCTTTATGTTTGAAGCCTGAAATGTGGCAAAAGGTCGCAAAGTTCAAGGGGGCCGAATACTTTCGCAAGGCACTGTATGTGAGAGTGGATTCTCGGCCCTCACTAGCATGAAAACTAAATACAGGCACAGACTGTGTTTGGAAAATGATTTAAGACTGAGACTCTCTCCAATACAACCCAACATTACAGAGTTAAGTGCATCCTTTCAAGCACACCTTTCTCATTAACCTGTGGTGAGTTATGCACAATTTTCAATTAACAAATAAGGTTTTATATCTAAGATGGTTAAATAAAAAGCAAAATTATTGACTATTATTATATTATTATTTGTGCCCTGGTCCTATAAGAGCTCTTTGTCACTTCCCACGAGCCGTGTTGTGACGACAACTCACACTCATTCTTATGTTTAATAAATGTATCGTATAGTGTGTGGGTGGCAGGCTTACAATGGTGGCAAAAAAACAACATTTGAGAGTGCGCTGACCCTGGTGCTAGAGGGGGTACGCAGCTGGAGGTTGAATGTTTGAAGGGGTAGGGGACTATAAAACGTGTGGGAACCACTGCTATAGGGAATAGGGTGCCATTTGGAACTGAGATCAGAGTGAATTTATTCCTATAATATAATAGAACTAGAGAGGACATAGTAAATGACGTACTAACCTCGGATCCAGGTAGATCCTCAGGGTCATATACTGCTACCTTTGCTCCATTAGGGTGACAACCCAGCCAAATGTCACCTGTTACATGGTCCACCTCGATGTTGTCACAGAGAGACCCAACGGCTACAGACTGGTTGGAGACAGACATCATTAGCAATGTGATGGCTCATTGTATTACAGCGGTTGGACCATCTCTAGAAACAATACAAAATATAATATTTTGCCCATAAAGAAGTTTGCGTTCATATTCATATTTGATGTAGTGAAAAGTTTTACCTTGACATGTACCAAGTCTTTGTTTTCTTTATCTCAAAAACAGCAATCTCATGGTCCAAAATAGCAGACACGTATAGATACCTGGGAGGAAAAAAACACATTTATTGTTTTACTGCATAACACACTTCCAAAGAGCACAACCAATTTGTACATTTTAAACTGTTCGATTCTCAATTGTGTAGACTTTACTGCAATTGTGGAAACAAAGAAGGCACCTTTTGTCGGGTGACATGTTGATGCCGTTTGCAGATAGGAAGCCATGGCCCACTGCCTTCACTCCTCCAGGGCTGTAGTAAACCACGTCAGCCCAGGGTAGACCCAGGACCACAGCCAGCATGTGTAGCACTGCACTGGGATAGGAGTGATCGTTGGTGGCATAGAAGCTCTCCACTCCCACAGCCACAATGTCATTCACACTGAGAGAGTAAAGGGCAAAAACATACAGAGTTAGCCAAGCAGAAACACACCACTGTGGAACTCTCACTGGTCATACTGTACAGTACATAGCCAATGTGGTTCATCCACATCATGTAAATGTAAACATCTCACACCTACCTATGAAGGAGATCATGCTTTATAGTTTTCAGGTGCACAATGGTGTTGTCCTCTTCGACAAATAGAAAGATCTCTACCTGGCTTGTGTAATGTTGAGGGTGATTGACAACAAACAGATGGATGGTTTTATCTGGAAGGAGATGGGAGTTCAGCAGTGAGAAATATCATCTCTACTGTCTCCTCTGGTGTCTAAGGCTCTCTATTGATTGACAGGGAACACACACACACACACACACACACACACAGTAGTGGTCTGGTCTGGAATGGAGGAATTTGCTGCGATTTCTGACTTGAGTAACTAGAATAATTGCTGACACATGTTTTATACTGTACTCTTTTACTGTGTACTGTTGTACTGTATACTGTATTGTTTTACTGTATACTGTATTATTTTACTGTGTAGTGCACTGTTTTGCTATATAGTACCAGTCAAATGTTTGGACACACCTACTCATTCAAGGGTTTTTCTTTATGCCAAAGTGTGCAAAGCTGTCATCAAGGAAAAGGGTGGCTAATTTTAAGAATCTAAAATATATTTAGATCTGTTTAACACTTTTTGGTTACTACATGACTCCATATGTGTTATTTCATAGTTGTGATGTCTTCGCTATTACTCTACAATGTAGAAAAGAGTTATTTAAAAACAGAAAAACCCTTGAATGAGCAGGTGTGTCCAAACTTTTGACTGGTACTGTATATTGTACTTATATTTTATTAATAAAATATATTATAAACATATCTTGTGTAATTTCCATTTTTGTATGTTGTTGAATCAAACAGCTGTCCATTACGGTCTAGCCGGTCTTGAGGGAAAGTGTCTAGCAGAGAAATTCACAGTCAAAGTGTGTCTATATATACGCTGTGGATTTTATTGGTTGGGTGGGTGATTACACAAAGCTCACTGGTCCACTTTGTGAAGTTATCACATGTCCGATGTTTTTCAAACAAACTCATTTCATATGTGAGAGCTAAATCTCCCATCCTTTACCTGTCTCGTCAATGTAGACACTGATTCCATGGGGGTTGAAGGAGTCCCGGTCCAGGTCTCCTTTGATTGTCAGCTCCACAGGGATCAGTCTGGGGTCCAACAGGTCCAGGGTATATATCTTCCCTGGGTCATCAGAGAAGGAGGGCATTCCAGGATATTTCAAGCCCTGGGTGGGGGTATTGATTTGACATGAGTGACAGGATTAGGTTCTAAATGGCACCCTATTCCCTATATAGTGCACTACTTTTGACCAAATTGGTGCACTATGTAGGGAATAGGGTGTCATTTGGGACACAACGCGGTATATGTATTGTATTATTAAAAACAGCTGTTTTATTCTGTAAAAATAGTTATTTTATCATCAGTGTGAGGGAGGTATGTTCAACATGCAATATTATGAATTGAGGACAATATTTTAATTATTCAGTGTGCCTTACCAGAATATGCTTGCCATGAAGGATAGCATCATGACAATGGATTTTACTTACGGTGCTTATGATGGCCAGTCCATCTCGAAGTATGGTGAAGTCCTCTGCTCCATATTCTGTACATATAGGATTGTCCACAAACCATTAGCAACAGCCTATATCAATGTATTATTTTTATCCCATAGGCCAAAGGCCTTCATTAAACATAACATCATCATCATGACACCAAACAAAGCATGCTGGGACACGTTGATACTTGGACTATTAGTCTAATGAACTTCAGCCCTGACACTTGCCCAACTAGCGGTTATACAGCCTGATCTCATCACACATACTGAGAAGACTCATCATTTTGAGCCTACTGGAATAACTGGAACAGGCTCAAAGTAGAACAGGCTATTTCAACATTACATTGGTATCTATCTCACACCGATGTGAAACATAGAAGAACTATACTATATGTTTTAATTAAAGCATGAACTGTTATACTGTCAATATGATTACAATTTAATGGACTGGTTCAGACATACCTATATTCTTCAATAGGTGACAGTTGGGGAGGCGTTTTACAGGCACTTCTCTGTTGGCAAGGGCTAGTTCACTGCAAATAGAACCCGGTTAATATTACTTTGGTGTGAAAGCAAGAGCAACACAGACCATTCTGAATTCAGCTTTTGACACTCTCACACCACTGCTCAATTCACCTAAAGTCGTTCACTTCAAAGTTGCTAAAATACTATTTTTCAAATATCACTTTTAATGTCTGAGGCCTCTGTTGACAATGCCAATCAGGTCAATATTGTAAACTCTGATCAGGGAAATGTAGCATGATTCCGAAGAAGACATTCCAAAGAAGATACACATGCCCTATAATGTTAAAATGTTCAGCAACCATGCAGCCTACCTCAATTTAAGAAGTCTTTGCCCCAAAAGAGCTGCCAATGCAGCAATGCAGATGGTAACAAGCACCCACTTCATGGCAGACAAACTCTTTCCCTTGGTCAAAGGTTATGAAAGCCGTGTGCAAAAGGTGGGTGTGTTGTGTACAGGCAGAGTGTAATTGCTCAGTTGAACCATGGGGCGCGCTGTAGTTTAGCAATTCCTAGAGGGAGGTCAAATCTGCAGTCCCAAAACTGTGATCCCCGGGTTCATGATGATGATATTGTCCACATCACTTGTTTGCTGCTTTTCAGACAAATGAGTTGACAACTAAACAACAGTTGAGACTTGCACGCCAAATTAGCGGCCCACATTTAATGTAAAGAAGTTAACACACTTGTGAAGAAAACAATATTCAGTTACATCACAACTGAATCTAGTTCACAACTTTACAAAGAGGGTAGAAAACATATCAAATACTTGTTTTCCATGTCAAATCAGTGAAATAAACATGACTTTAACCTCTACGCAGGGGTGTAAAGTACTTAAGTAAACATACTTTAAAGTACTACTTAAGTAGTTTATTTTGGGTATCTGTACTTTACTATTTATATAGATTTTTAAAACTTTTAACACTACATTCCTAAAGAAAATAATGTACTTTTTACTCCATAGAGTTTACCTAACACCCAAAAGTTACATTTTGAATGCTTAGCAAGACAGGAAAATGACCAATTCACGCACTTATCAAGACAACACATGGTCATCCCTTCTGCCTCTGATTCGATGGACTCACTAAACACAAATGCATCTTTCGTAAATTATGTCTGAGTGTTGGAGTGGTGCCCCTGGCTATCCATACATTTTAAAAACAAGAAAATGGTGCCATCTGCTTTGCTTAAAAGAAGGAATTTGAAATGATTTACACTTCTACTTTTTCTTTTGATTACTTAAGTACATTTTTGCAATTACATTTACTTTGGATACTTAAGTATATTTATAACCAAATACTTTTATACTTTTACTCAAGTAGTATTTTACTGGGAGACTTTTCCTTTTACTTGAGTAACTTTCTATTAAGGTATCTATACTTTTACTCAAGTATGACAATTGGGTACTTTTTCCACCACTGCCTCTATGGGATCGGTCCCCCCCACGGGACAGTTGAAATAAAGAGCGCTAATGTGATTAGCATGACGCTGTAAGTGTTGGTCAATCTCTTCAACAGATGAT
Source organism: Oncorhynchus keta (assembly GCF_023373465.1). Taxonomy (NCBI): domain Eukaryota; kingdom Metazoa; phylum Chordata; class Actinopteri; order Salmoniformes; family Salmonidae; genus Oncorhynchus; species Oncorhynchus keta. Next base: position 548,268 of record NW_026290798.1, read on the forward strand.
CAGGTCTATATAATTATCAAACATACATTAGTAATGGAAAGGAAACACAGACTCTTAGTTTAAGTATTAAAATACTCATTTTAGTAATACAATTGTAGGCAGAAGTTGGTACAGAGTACAGTATAGCAGTACATGATAGTTGTCCCCAAGTTCTGCAAAATGTGTAAGACATCCTGCAACTCATAGAGCCTCTCCCAGTCCTCCTTGCATGAGTTTCCCTGGCAACAACATTTTAATAAATCTAACCTCCCTCTGACAGCAGTAACCATCTTATCAGCAATTAAAAGCTCAGAAGTGGGTTTAACCGAAACTTGACCTGTCATCACAAGTATGAACGAGTGTAAGCATCTTCTGATAGGTGGCTGGTTTTATCAGGTCTGTGACAGCCTTGTGTTCTCAGAAAACCAGATAACCACGGTGGGATCCAGACAGGAGGAGTCTGAATGTAGATGCCTTCTGATGTCTGAAGGTCACATCACTCAAAATCAGGTTAACACACACACAGAGGTATCCTGAAGAGGAGACCTTACAGTTTATCATAACATAATTTATTAACCCTTTAAAAGGTATAAGGCCTTGGTTTAACCCTCTTCATTAGTAACAAGAACATTTCCCAGGACATAGACATGTCTTGTATGGGCAGAAAGCTGAAAGCTTAAATTCTTGTTAATCTAACTGCACTGTCCAATTTACAGTAGCGATTACAGTGAAAAAATACCATGCTATTGTTTGAGGAGAGTGCACAACAACAAAAACATTTTTATCACAGCAACTGGTTTGATATATTCACCTCTGAAGGTAAATAATGTACTTACATTCAGAATCTTGCTCTGATTTGTCATCCAGAGATAAAATGTAGCTTAGTTTTGTTTGATGAAATCCATTTTTATATTAAAAACATCACATCTCGATGTGTGAAGGTTGGTGTCTTTTCTGTAGGGAAGCTAATCATCCATAATTTATGACATTCCTAGAAGTGTGTAAAATTACATTTTTATTACCATATCATTTTTGTATGTTCTCTATAGTTATGTACTTGTGTCATTTGACCAATTCGGCACATTTGGGCAGACTTGAAACAACATTTTGAACAGTAATACAGTTCATTGGATCAGTCTAAAACGTTGTACATACACGGCTGCCATCTAGTGGCCAAAATCAGAATTCCACCTAGACTCCTAAGTGAGATATTAGCCTTTCTATTGCATTTCAAAGATGGGGGGGGGGGGTTCTCCCCCCTTTGCATTATCTTTTACCAGATCTAATGTGTTATATTCTCCTACATCAATTTCACACATCACAAACACTTCAAAGTGTTTCCTTTCAAATGGTATCAATAATATGCATATCCTTGCTTCAGGTCCTGAGCGACAGGCAGTTATATTTGGGAATGTCATTTTAGGCCCAAACATTTTTTTAAAGGGTCCTTAACAGTCAGATTATTCTTATCAAGTCATTTCTCCTGTCATTTATCAACTTTTATACAATGTGGCACTTGCAACATTACTATGTATCGTTACAGGTCTTGTTCAGTGCACCAGCGTTATCTTTGACATATCATTTTGTCAACTTTATTGCAAATCTAACTTCCTGTGATTAGACAGAGCGTGCAATGAATTAACTTTAAAATATTTTTTTTACTTGGCAAGTTGAACCCCACAGGCCACGGCAGAATTCAGTACAGCACAACACTGAGGAACTTTCAGCTAGATATATATTATGCAGAACATGTCATATAGAGTAAGGAATCTTGTTAACTCTATTCATTGCATTTCCATCTGCAACATTCAGTATGTTGCACACTTGCACTCTTCCAACCACAACCCACGTCGGAAGCCTGTTTTCTACATAAAGCATTGGCTACTGGTCTACCTTGGCTAGATCACAGACCAAGGCTTTCTGGTAGATTGTTCCAATGAGAAGCTTTCCTCCATAGGGAGCTGCTACAGAGGATCCTATGAGCACACTGCCATCATCAGCATACACCTGGGTCACCACTGGCTTCTCAGAGTGGATGTCTTTAATCTGAATCACCTGTGAAAACAATATCATGAAATGTAGATGTATACCAGACAGTGAGCATTACAGAGAAAGACACCCACGCCAGGTCCAGTCCAAGTCCACCCCAAGTTCACTTTTAGTCCACCCCAAGTCCACTCAATGTCCACTCCAAGTCCACTCAAGTCCACTCAATGTCCACTCCAAGTCCACTCAATGTCCACAGTCCACTACAGGCAGTTATATTTGGGAATGTCATTTTAGGCCCAAACATTTTTTAAAGTATCACCACCCTCTTAACAGTCACGCCGGATTATTAAAGCACTCTAAGTCCACTCTAAGTCCACTCTAAGTCCACTCAAGTCCACTCTTAGTACATTCTAAGACCATTTTAAGTCCAGTCAATGTCCACTGCAAATCCACCCCAAGTCCACTCTAAGACCACTTTAAGCCCAGTCCATGCCCACTCCAAGACCACTCCAACTCCACTCTGCCACCCCAAGTCCACTCTAAGACCACTTTAAGTCCAGTCCATATCCACCCCAAGTCCACTCTAAGACCACTTTAAGTCCAGTCCATATCCACTCTGAGTCCACTCTAAGACCACTTTAAGTCCAGTCCATATCCACCCCAAGTCCACTCTAAGACCACTTTAAGTCCAGTCCATATCCACTCTAAGTCCACTCTAAGACCACTTTAAGTCCAGTCCATATCCACCCCAAGTCCACTCTAAGACCACTTTAAGTTCAGTCCATATCCACACCAAGTCCACTCTAAGACCACTTTAAGTCCAGTCCATATCCACTCTAAGTCCATTGCGCTTGTGTGTTTCCTCTCGTACAGTAGTTGGAATGTACCGTAGTCCAGCAGCTTTTACAATAGCATAGTAGAGGTGTGAACATGTGAAAACAATGTTGGTGTATAGTACAGAGATACACTGCTGGTATATGATCCAGAAAGCAGTTCACTCAGGAAGTTTCAATAGCACACGGCAGGTGTACGAACCTCAGATCCAGGAAGATCCTCAGGATCATTTCGAAATAGTTTCCAGCCATTAGGGTGACAACCTATCCACAAGTCGCCAGTCTCAGGGTCAACATAAATGTTGTCAACAAGAGAGCCCACTTCCACGACCTGGTGACAAAGAATAATATCACGTAAGCTATAAAAGTAAAGAGTCACACACTCTATATATATAAACTCCCAGTAATTTATTGGGTAAAACACCTAACGTTTCGGCATCACTGTGCCTTCTTCAGGGCGCCTGAGAGCAGAGGGTGCCTTCTTCAGAGAGCAGAGGGTGCCTTCTTGTGCCTGAGAGCAGAGGGTGCCTTCTTCAGGGTGCCTGAAGAGGGTGCCTTCTTCAGGGTGCCTGAGAGCAGAGGGTGCCTTCTTCAGGGTGCCTGAGAGCAGAGGGTGCCTTCTTCAGGGTGCCTGAGAGCAGAGGGTGCCTTCTTCAGGGTGCCTGAGAGCAGAGGGTGCCTTCTTCAGGGTGCCTGATAGCAGAGGGTGCCTTCTTCAGGGTGCCTGAGAGCAGAGGGTGCCTGAGAGCAGAGGGTGCCTGAGAGCAGTGGGTGCCTGAGAGCAGAGGGTGCCTTCTTCAGGGTGCCTGAGAGCAGAGGGTGCCTTCTTCAGGGTGCTTTCTTCAGGACACGGTGAACGTTGTTTTTTTTACCCAATAAATTACTGGGAGTTTATATATATTCGGTGTGCGACTCTCTATATTTTTAGACAGTTTATTTGCCGTTAGTCAGCACCTCTACACTAAATACTTTTCTTTGGGTGTGCGCCAGATCATGCTTTTTAAAATAATAATATCATGAAAGGAGTTTTAAAGAGCCTATTCTGGATTCAGATACACAAGCAATGGGAGAGAATAAACACATCAGATTTAGGCTTTCAACAGAGCAGCATGTTTCAATAGTCCATTTGACTATTTACCAGGTGTAAAACAAATCTGCCATTCCTTATATTTTACCTTCACTGGGGCCAAACCATTGCTTTCCAGTCGCTCCAAAACATGTATGTTGTGGTCAAATAAGTCAGCCACATATATGTGCCTACATGAAAACATAAATAGTTATATGTTACATAACATCACATTAGTTACATCAACAGACCTTATCGTGTCAACATGTGATATCCACTCTATAATCAAACAAGTAACAGTTTTGACTGCCCATATGGACAGGATTATTGAACTGTGTGTACACAGGACAGTACTCAAAGCGCTTTGAAATTCTTTGTGTAATGTCATTATTTTTTTAATTGTAATTTTCTCAGACACCCTTATACAGAGCGACTTACAGTAGTGAGTGCATACATTTGAGTACTTTATTATGTTTTTTTAAATGTCATACTGGTCACCAATGGGAATCAAACCCACAACCCTGGCGCCATGCTCAACTGAGCTACACGGGACTGAATACTTGAATAGTGCTATAGAAGTTGAATACATTATTTATCTAATTATTGTACCTTTTGTCAGGTGAGATGTTGATGCCATTGGCCATGTAGAATCCCTCAGCCACTACTTTGACCTCTTCAGGGCTGTAATACACAACGTTAGACCAGGGCTGAGCCAGAAGTACCTCCAGAGTATTCAGAGTGCCTCCACTGAAATAGTGATCGTTGGTGGCATAGAAGCTCTCCACTCCCACAGCCACAATGTCATTCACACTAAGAGAAAACCACAGATCAACTTAAATCACTATTTACTCTAAATGGCATATTAAAGAACTGTTGGATGCATAACAACATGACAAAACAAAAATGAGCACTAGTTTGTGCTCAGTTCAAATATCCCTAATTTCTCCAAACTCTCAGTCTTTAGAGTAGCCAAGTTTAGGAGGATAGGCTACATTTCCATATTGTTACCATGTAATTGACACTTTTAGCCCTGCTGTAATATGAAACTCTACCGACAATCTAGGTAACAAACCAAATTGGTTTGAAGCAATGACATGACTTCAGCTCTTGCATACATACCTGTGAAGGAATTCATGCTTTATGGTTTTCACATAGACAAGGGAGTGGTCCTCCTCAACAAACAGAAAGATCTCCACTTGTGTTTTCTGTTGAGGGTGATTGACCACAAACAGGTATACTGAGTTATCTGGAAAGTGGAGAAAAGATTCAGCTCAATCAATTGATCCGTCTTGTGTTTTTGACAGTTCTCTTTTCACACAAGAGAAGATTGGGAAGAGCAGCAGATGCATTTCAAAACCTGTTTGCGTCCCAAAATGGCACCCTACTCCCCATATAGCACACTACTTTTGACCAGAGCCCTATAGGGAATAGTGTGCCATTTGTGACACAGGTTATGGGTTTTATTTACCCGTCTCATCTGTGTATACACTGATTCCATGTGGATTGAAGGAGTCCAGGTCAAAGCCTCTCCCCATGCGGAGCTCCACTGGTTTCATCCTAGAATCTTCACTCATATCAAGGGTGTACATCTTTCCAGGGTCATCTGAATAGGATGGCAATACAGGATCCTTCAAGCCCTAGTAATTCCAATAATATTAAGATTAATATTAGGATATGTTGATAGCCTAATACATTTTTTATGTTGCGTGTTTCATATAGGGCCAAGTCAATGTTGTAACTCACAGTGCTAATAATAGCAAGTCCATTGGGAAGTATTGTGAGGTCCTCTGATCCGTACTCTGTCAGAAATCAGATCACATGTGTTCAGATGTGGCTTTACAGGCAAATAACGTTGTACAGTTACTTCATATAATACCATTGAACATGTGGCATAGAGCTTATGGAAAGGCATGCCTTTTATATCCATGCCAGCACTGTTAAAGTTCCCGATGTCCTGTACATTCATGTGTACTGTACGTACCAAGGCTTTTGATTGGATGGCAGTTTGGGAGGTGGGTTTGGACAAGCTTTCTGGAAGCAAGAGTCCTTTTCCTGCAACATGTAAAATAAGGTTCATAGTTACATCCCTTCAAATGGTTCAAACTCCAGAATAACACTGCAATTTTAACACTGTAGTTATGATTTAGGGCATTTTTATGTGTCTATGTACAAACAATCATAAATATAGCCGAGTCAGCTATCACATTTAGTATAGCCTCAGACTACTGTAACTTGAGCAGTTTATAAATTCAGAAAAGTGAAAATAACCCAAACCATTATTACTCAGTAATAAAGCACCGGCTAATAAAGGAAAGCTAAATAGAAAAACAGGTTAGTTGGCTTATATTGCTTGCTGTCAACAAAACAACTTTTTGAGGTTGCTAGCAAAAACACTAAATTGGCTAGCTAGCTACTATAACAGCTAGCATTCCATTTTATTCCAGCTAAAAAAGCTACAACTACATAAACACAGCCTACCTTAAGTTAATAATTCTCTCTCCAAGAAATGCTGATAAAGCAGCAACAAAAAGTGATATGACAACCAGCTTGCCCATTTTGAATAATTCGATAGTAGTAAATTGAGCAACTTTCGAGATAACTTCACATGTTCTGTTGAAGACCTGCCAGTCTCCGCCCCGCCCGGAGGCGACCCCTGTCTCCCGCAGACACTCACTGAGCGGCAACAATGCAACTGTAGTTGATGTCAAATGTTAACACGAGCAGTGGCTGATGTCAAATGTTGCCACTTAATGTGTGCGATGTGCATTCATTCCAATGTTGTGTATAAACTCTGGATGCCTAACAGGGAGCGCTTTATTGAAGCCATCTTGGTATTCCTTCTCCGTTGTACTTTTTATTTTGGTAGCTATAGAAATGCATGTATTAATGTCAACATTCGTTTGTGACATTTTTATTCTATTCCAGACACCTTCATACATACTTTTAAATAATATTATGTGAGCTAAACATACAAATGCAAAATGAAAAATAGATTAAAACATTTCCAGTTTTTTTTTAGTACAGTTACTCTCCACACTAAAAGAAAAAAAATACATAAATACATGCATTTTTTTCCCTTGAAACATTGAACTGAAATACTGTAGAATTCCATTCATTCCTATGGAGGACTGCTCCCACTGGGGAGAGCCAATATGATGGCTTCAAAGCCTCTCAATGGCCAATAGGAGAGTGTCAGCAATCCGGGGCTTAGATACATTATTAGTGCATACACTGTACTGATGTCAGTGATATAGTAGACTTTTCCCTGGTACCAGAATATTACCTTACATTATAGGCTATTCAATCAATTACAGACTCTCCCCCCAGAACCAATAGAACATATTTTAGGACAATTAGTGAATTTGATTTTAAAATCTCAATCTGCACATGAACAGCTGAAATCACTCATAGAACAGAATACAACATATCCTGTTATCAATGCAGTAGTGGAAATCAATAATAATACATCCTGGTATCAACGCAGTAGGATGGAGGCGATAGGTCACCATGCAACAATGCTCAATGTATAATACTGTTGTGTGGGAAACATTTTGGGGCTTTTTTCCATGAGACAAATAAAATGCGGAGTAACCCAATTAATTACCCTTTCTTGAACTTGAACACCAAAGTACTCATTCTCAGTTAAATCTGTTTGCAAGTTCCAAACTATTTGATATTTTACAAATTCCATGGCATTAGTGCCAGTGAATTTAAGCTTCAGTGGCGCAGTGGTCTAAGGCACTGCCTCTCAGTGCTAAAGGTGTCACTACAGACCCTGGTTTGATCCCGGGCTGTATCACAACCGGCCGTGATCGGGAGTCCCATAGGGTGGCGCACAATTGGCACTGCGGCATCTGGGTTAGGGGAGGGTTTGGCTGGGGTAGGCAGTCATTGCAAATAAGAAATTGTTCTTAACTGCCTAGCCTAGTTAAATAAAGGTTAAATAAAATAGAAAACATTTGTTGTTTAGACTCCATTACATAATACGTTAGGCTGGGCTAGTTGAAATAAATTAATCTGTCGGTGTTGCTTTTACACCAATCTAACCATGCATATATTTCCCAGGGTTTCTACAGCATCAATGTCTGTACATTTCACAGAAAGAACAGAAAACATACAATGATAAAGGACTATTCATATTTGCCTGTTTGAAATTGTTTATTTATGAAGTCGATTTTTTTGCAAGTGATAAGACTCCTCCCAAAATAAAAACAAAAAGTTACAAAATTGCCTATGTATTCAAAATCATGTGTAAGAGACCACATTAAAAAACAAACAAACATGTATTCAGAAGTAAAAGTAACACCAAATTGGCAAACTATTGACCCTGTGATAGTCAGCATTTGGTGCATGCAACCGAACAGTTACTGTAGAGTATCTACAGATGTCCAATCCAAGTACGATAGCTTCTAACAACTTCAAAACACCGGTAACTCCTGCACTTAACAGTAGTGTGTGAGCAACTATCCAGCACTGCCAAGTGGGGGCTACATCAGAGAATCCTGTCTCGTTTTGTGAAGTTGTCTACAGGTTCAGTGTATTGCAACAGCAGGAATCCCCAAACAAACTGTTTCAAGCTAGACTGTATATTTGGGACATACAAAATAAATGTTATTATCCATTCTCTTCATCATCAGGTCTACATTGTATTAGAATTCCTAGACCAAATCATCCAGACAGGTGTGACAAATAAAAAATGATGTCATGTCCAGATCTCAAAATATAACTGAACAGGGAAAAGCAATTTCAACATCTTTTCTCCGTCATTCTTCTCAATGTAATAAAAAGGAAACCCACTGGCCAGGCCAACACATAGTAGAGAGTGGGGTGGGCTGAACCGACCCACGGGCCAGGCCAACACATAATAGAGAGTGGGGTGGGCTGAACCGACCCACGGGCCCACACAAACATAGGTGAGGAGGTCCCATGAGGAGGTGGTGGTTTCAGGGCTGTGCTCCGGTGGCTGATGGGAGGTGGAGGTTTCAGGGCTGTCCCCGGCAGCCGCTGGGAGGAGGTGGTGGAGGTTTCAGGGCTGTGCCCGGCAGCCGCTGGGAGGAGGGGTGGAGGTTTCAGGGCTGTGCCCGGCAGCCGCTGGGAGGAGGGGTGGAGGTTTCAGGGCTGTGCCCCGGCAGCCGCTGGGAGGAGGGGTGGAGGTTTCAGGGCTGTGCCCCAGCAGCCGCTGGGAGGAGGGGGTGGAGGTTTCAGGGCTGTGCCCGGCAGCCGCTGGGAGGAGGTGGTGGAGGTTTCAGGGCTGTGCCCGGCAGCCGCTGGGAGGAGGTGGTGGAGGTTTCAGGGCTGTGCCCCAGCAGCCGCTGGGAGGAGGGGGTGGAGGTTTCAGGGCTGTGCCCCGGCCGCTGGGACTTGTGGGGCCAAAGTGTTGGGGGCAGAAATGACAGGTGATCCAGCGTTGTTAGCCAGTGCCTTTGTGGAGGTGATACCTACAAGAGATAGTGGACACATTCTCACCAATGACTTCTACTGTCAGTACACTTATTGACAGGAAGTGAAAGAAAAAAGCAGTGTGATCTATGGTCAGGAGTAGGGCTGTGGCAGTCACTAAATCAGCCGGTGATTGTCAAGCAAATAACTGTTGGTCTCACGGTAATTGACCGTTAATTAACAAACACATTTAGCATCTTCTGGCTTCCACACATAGCCTTCAGGCCACTGATGCAGATGTTAGGGACATTTACATTGTAAAAAGTCTAATAAATATAGCCTACATCATCACAATAAATCCATGATTTATTTTAGACAGGTCTAAAGCCAGGTAGGCTGGCTGGCATGAAAATGTTGTAAATAAATGTTGTAAATATAAACAATGTGCTTAATATTAGGAAAGTTGAGAAATAAAGCAGGCCAAGCCTATAGAAAGCTGACGGGATCCTCCTCTATTTAGTAGAGGCCATCACTCTGTTTTCTCGCACAATTGCATAGCCTACAGAAATGTTGAACACCATAAGCTCATGGGCTCCCATGAAATGTTTAATTAGATTTTCGATTACATTTATGTCAGAGTGATTAGAGGGACAATAGAGTGCGGAGTACCAGGCAGTTAGCAAGTTTGGTAGGCTACTAATGACCAGCAGCAACATTAGAGCTTGGAGAAGTCTAATTACTGTGACTAAACGGTCATGTGGAATTTGACTGCCTTCATGACTCGTGACTGCCGGTAATATGATCACTGCAACAGCCCTAGTCAGGAATACTCACCATAGATCACAAATAAAACACTGGTGTTGGGAAACCATTCAAACAATATACAAAGTGTAATGATAACAGCACATCTTGCCAGGGAGTGGCACCCTATGCCCTAAATAGTGCACTACTTTTGATAGGGCCCAATAGCACCCTATAGCCTAAATAGTGCACTACTTTTGACCAAAGCCCAAAGACCAAAATGCAGTGTTGGATGACTTACCTGCCATCATACTGGAAGAGCTGACTGGAGTGGAGCTGGTAACTATTCCTCCAGGAGTGCTGCCCCTTCCCTGATCTTTAACAACGGAGTCTGGCATCAGAGAGAGAGAGAGACAATCAGATATCTTCTAAATCAACACTCATTTAACCCAATCAACCGACAGCTATGATACCAACACTCATTAACCCAATCCACCGACAGCTATGATACCAACACTCATTAACACAATCCACCGACAGCTATGATACCAACACAATCCACCGACAGCTATGATACCAACACAATCCACTGACAGCTATGATACCAACACAATCCACCGACAGCTATGATACCAACACAATCCACTGACAGCTATGATACCAACACAATCCACCGACAGCTATGATACCAACACAATCCACCGACAGCTATGATACCAACACAATCCACTGACAGCTATGATACCAACACAATCCACTGACAGCTATGATACCAACACAATCCACCGACAGCTATGAAAGCAACACTCGTTAACACAATCCACCGACAAATATGATACCAACACTCATTAACACAATCCACCGACAGCTATGAAAGCAACACTCGTTAACACAATCCACCGACAAATATGATACCAACACAATCCACCGACAAATATGATACCAACACAATCCACCGACAGCTATGATACCAACACTCATTAACACAATCCACCGACAGCTATGATACCAACACTCATTAACACAATCCACCGACAAATATGATACCAACACAATCCACCGACAAATATGATACCAACACAATCCACCGACAAATATGATACCAACACTCATTAACACAATCCACCGACAAATATGATACCAACACAATCCACCGACAAATATGATACCAACACAATCCACCGACAAATATGATACCAACACTCATTAACACAATCCACCGACAGCTATGAAAGCAACACTCGTTAACACAATCCACCGACAAATATGATACCAACACAATCCACCGACAAATATGATACCAACACTCATTAACACAATCCACCGACAAATATGATACCAACACAATCCACCGACAGCTATGATACCAACACTCATTAACACAATCCACCGACAAATATGATACCAACACAATCCACCGACAAATATGATACCAACACTCATTACCAACACATTAACACAATCCACCGACAGCTATGAAAGCAACACTCGTTAACACAATCCACCGACAAATATGATACCAACACAATCCACCGACAAATATGATACCAACACTCATTAACACAATCCACGACAGCTATGATACCAACACAAATATGATACCAACACAATCCACCGACAAATATGATACCAACACAATCCACCGACAAATATGATACCAACACTCATTAACACAATCCACCGACAAATATGATACCAACACAATCCACCGACAAATATGATACCAACACAATCCACCGACAAATATGATACCAACACTCATTAACACAATCCACCGACAGCTATGAAAGCAACACTCGTTAACACAATCCACCGACAAATATGATACCAACACAATCCACCGACAAATATGATACCAACACTCATTAACACAATCCACCGACAAATATGATACCAACACAATCCACCGACAAATATGATACCAACACAATCCACCGACAAATATGATACCAACACTCATTAACACAATCCACCGACAGCTATGAAAGCAACACTCGTTAACACAATCCACCGACAGCTATGATACCAACACTCATTAACACAATCCACCGACAGCTATGATACCAACACAATCCACCGACAAATATGATACCAACACAATCCACCGACAAATATGATACCAACACAATCCACCGACAGCTATGAAAGCAACACTCATTAACACAATCCACCGACAAATATGATACCAACACAATCCACCGACAAATATGATACCAACACAATCCACCGACAAATATGATACCAACACAATCCACCGACAAATATGATACCAACACTCATTAACACAATCCACCGACAAATATGATACCAACACATTCCACCGACAAATATGATACCAACACAATCCACCGACAGCTATGATACCAACACAATCCACCGACAGCTATGATACCAACACTCATTAACACAATCCACCGACAAATATGATACCAACACAATCCACCGACAAATATGATACCAACACTCATTAACACAATCCACCGACAGCTATGAAAGCAACACTCATTAACACAATCCACCGACAAATATGATACCAACACAATCCACCGACAAATATGATACCAACACAATCCACCGACAAATATGATACCAACACTCATTAACACAATCCACCGACAGCTAACAAAGCAACACTCGTTAACACAATCCACCGACAGCTATGATACCAACACTCATTAACACAATCCACCGACAAATATGATACCAACACAATCCACCGACAAATATGATACCAACACTCATTAACACAATCCACCGACAGCTATGATACACTCATTAACACAACTCATATGAACACAATCCACCGACAAATATGATACCAACACAATCCACCGACAAATATGATACCAGCACTCATTAACACAATCCACCGACAAATATGATACCAACACAATCCACCGACAGCTATGATACCAACACTCATTAACACAATCCACCGACACATGATCCACCAACAGCTATGATACCAACACTCATTAACACAATCCACCGACAAATATGATACCAACACAATCCACCGACAAATATGATACCAACACTCATTAACACAATCCACCGACAAATATGATACCAACACAATCCACCGACAAATATGATACCAACACTCATTAACACAATCCACCGACAGCTATGAAAGCAACACTCGTTAACACAATCCACCGACAGCTATGATACCAACACAATCCACCGACAAATATGATACCAACACTCATTAACACAATCCACCGACAAATATGATACCAACACAATCCACCGACAAATATGATACCAACACAATCCACCGACAGCTATGATACCAACACAATCCACCGACAAATATGATACCAACACTCATTAACACAATCCACCGACAAATATGATACCAACACTCATTAACACAATCCACCGACAAATATGATACCAACACAATCCACCGACAAATATGATACCAACACAATCCACCGACAGCTATGATACCAACACTCATTAACACAATCCACCGACAAATATGATACCAACACTCATTAACACAATCCACCGACAAATATGATACCAACACAATCCCACCTATGACAAATATGATACCAACACAATCCACCGACAAATATGATACCAACACTCATTAACACAATCCACCGACAAATATGATACCAACACAATCCACCGACAAATATGATACCAACACTCATTAACACAATCCACCGAGCTAGCATTAACACAATCCACCGACAAATATGATACCAACACTCGTTAACACAATCCACCGACAGCTATGATACCAACACTCATTAACACAATCCACCGACAAATATGATACCAACACAATCCACCGACAAATATGATACCAACACAATCCACCGACAAATATGATACCAACACTCATTAACACAATCCACCGACAAATATGATACCAACACAATCCACCGACAAATATGATACCAACACTCATTAACACAATCCACCGACAGCTATGAAAGCAACACTCGTTAACACAATCCACCGACAAATATGATACCAACACTCATTAACACAATCCACCGACAGCTATGATAGCAACACTCATTAACACAATCCACCGACAGCTATGATACCAACACAATCCACCGACAGCTATGATACCAACACTCATTAACACAATCCACCGACAGCTATGATACCAACACAATCCACCGACAGCTATGATACCAACACTCATTAACACAATCCACCGACAGCTATGATACCAACACAATCCACCGACAGCTATGATAGCAACACTCATTAACACAATCCACCGACAGCTATGATACCAACACAATCCACCGACAGCTATGATACCAACACAATCCACCGACAGCTATGATAGCAACACTCATTAACACAATCCACCGACAGCTATGATACCAACACTCATTAACACAATCCACCGACAGCTATGATACCAACACAATCCACCGACAGCTATGATAGCAACACTCATTAACACAATCCACCGACAAATATGATAGCAACACTCAAACGTCAAGAACAGACTGGTTATGTCTTATTTTTTTCCCCCAAAACACTTGAGCGTGTCATCTCTGACCTAGTTCTCCCATGTCACCTGGTTCCTCCGCACATGCCACTTGCTTCCAGTCGAAGCTGGCATCATCTCCAAGACCCTGATGCTTGCCTACGCAGCAGCAAGAGGAACTGTCCTTCCCTACCATCAGGCTTATTTGAAAACCCTACATCCCAACCCGAGCCCTCCGTTCCACCACCTCTGGTCTATTGGCCCTCCCACCCACACGTTGAGGGAAAGTGTACTTGATATGATTGTGATAGCTTGGTGAGACGACAATACATCTTAAGATGAATGCACTAATTGTAAGTCGCTGTGGATAAGAGCATCGACTAAAGGGCTAAAATGTCAAATGTATACTGTAGTCACATGAACTCCTCTGAAGAAACTGTAAATATCTGTTAAAAAGCCTTCTGCTTCAATGTGTTCAATGGCTGCAAGAGAATCCACTGAATATGAACCTTCTTTTTTTACCAAGTACTTAAAAAAGAAAAGTGTATTGTATTGAGGCATAATTTAGCACCATAATCTTAAAATCAAGCGAGGGTTCTAGCACTTACAACATTCAGTTAGGTGTCTTATGCAGCAGGCCTATATCGAGAAGTCTGAGTGGAGGCGGAGGGGAAACTCACAGAAGTATGGGTGTTCCATGGCCTCCCGGGCCGTGAGGCGAGCGTTGTGGTCGTAACGCAGCAGCTTGTCCAGGAAGTCCAGAGCCTCGGTGCTCACCAGGTGCTGGTTCTCACTGTGCACAAACCTCTCCCACCTCTTACGGGAGTGTCTGGAGAATGGACCAGGAGAGAGAGGTCAATACATAAAATCAATTCAACATTCATTCAGAGGATAGATTCACAAAGTTCTCTCAATACACTTTTACAAAGACTTTTTGGGGAAAAGGAGACAACAAAAAATGAACAAGTCATATGAATAGATGGAAAGAGACTGGTGGCCAAATGGACTGTACCCATGAGTACTCTGTCATGTCTGAGGGGCTTTCACCGTTCAACTCTTCAACTCTGTTAAATGGGTCAATATATTGGGCATTATTAACCTGAATTACTCAAGGCAGGGGTCAGGTAGAAATTGACATTCACATTGAGTATTTGGATCATTTAGTAATACATTCTGAAGCCCAGTTCTGTTGAAGTAATCTGACGATGAAATGTTGGATATTCTTACCTGCCCAGAATGTCATTAAACCGCGGGTCTAGTTCAATGTTGTACTTATCGATGTAGTCATACAAGTCCTCTGTGCCGAGGACTTTAGCAATCCGTACGAGCTGTAAAACAGAAACAGAACATTTTAGAGGGAAGACAAACTAAAACAAAAGCCTGAGGCCTAAATCTGGAATTCAACTGGCAGTCAAGTAAGAGGGCTAGAAGTATGCACTAAATATCAACCATCAGCCTTGTTGTAAAGACTGTCGTCTCATCATGATCAACACATTGTTTGAGGGTTGTTCATCAGCACTGAGAGACTCAATAATTCTCACCTGATTGTAGACAAACCAAAACACTCAACCAAAATACTTACTTGTAATCCTACAGAAAGTTGCAATTCAACTGGCAGTCAACTAAGAGAGCAACAAGACATCCAGCTCAAATCAGTGCTGTTGTAGTAGAGACTGGTGCACCAGGATTCAATATCAAGACAATGTGATCAGCACCATGAGAGACAATTCTACCTGGTCGTAGTTGTCGTGTCCATGGAAGAAAGGCTCCTTCCTGAAGATCATGCTGGCCAACATACAGCCCAAACTCCACATGTCTAAACTGTAGTCATACATCTGACATAAAGAGAGGGGGGGGGGTGAGCGCTGTGCTTAAAACAACAATGACTACATTACTGTACCAACTTACACCTACATTATTATAACTACATTAACAACATGCTACTATAGATGTGGCCAACTAGACTAGTCAGTTTCATGTTTAGAACTAGTCTTGTCAGACTGTATTGAGTGGTCTCACCTGGTAGTCTACCAGCAACTCAGGTCCTTTGAAGTAGCGCGAGGCCACTCTCACATTGTACTCCTGGTTAGGGTGGTAGAACTCTGCCAAGCCCCAGTCGATCAGGCGGAGCTACAAGAGAATAGTCATTATTGCTCGTGTTTAAAAAAAAAAAAAAAAAATGTAACCTTTATTTTACTAGGCAAGTCAGTTAAGAAAAAATTCTTATTTTCAATGACGGCCTAGGAACAGTTGGTTAACTGCCTGTTCAGGGGCAGAACGACAGACTTTGTACCTTGTCAGCTCGGGGATTTGAACTTGCAACCTTTCGGTTACTAGTCCAATGCTCTAACCACTAGGCTACCCTGCTTAATAATAAGTTCTAATTCTAATTCTGAGTTCTAGTTCTATGATAATAACACTATTAATACACAGGTCTTATTTAGAGCTTTTCTAAAAACCCAAAGACACTTTACAATAAGCAACAATAAGGAAACAAAAACATCTAACAAAGTGGGCTGGTTAATTATGGTAGTGATCCAAGCTATAGTAACAGAATGAATGAAAGGAGGAGCCTGAATCCATACCTTTCTGTGTTCATGATCAATCATCACATTGTGTGGCTTGACATCTCTGTGCATGATCCCCATACTGTGACAGTAGTCAAGGGCCTGAGAAGAAACAATTAGGTCATGGTTTAAGCTAACAGTAGTCTAAATGCGAGATGTATCATTGGGATCTGAGATTTGATTGGATTTATTAGGATCCCCATTAGTCGATGTCAATGGAGACAATTAGTCTTACTGGGTCCGACATAACAACAGACAAAATACATATATTTAAAAACATTAACATGTAGTGTGTGTGCATCTATCAGTTACACATACATGTCAGTACATACACACAACAAGTAGGTCACATGTCAGTACATACACACAACAAGTAGGTCACATGTCAGTACATACACAGAACAAGTAGGTCACATGTCAGTACATACACACAACAAGTAGGTCACATGTCAGTACATACACAGAACAAGTAGGTCACATGCCAGTAAAAACACACAACAAGTAGGTCACATGTCAGTACATACACACAACAAGTAGGTCACATGTCAGTACATACACACAACAAGTAGGTCACATGTCAGTACATACACACAACAAGTAGGTCACATGTCAGTACATACACACAACAAGTAGGTCACATGTCAGTACATACACACAACAAGTAGGTCACATGTCAGTACATACACAGAACAAGTAGGTCACATGTCAGTACATACACACAACAAGTAGGTCACATGTCAGTACATACACAGAACAAGTAGGTCACATGCCAGTACAAACACACAACAAGTAGGTCACATGTCAGTACATACACACAACAAGTAGGTCACATGTCAGTACATACACACAACAAGTAGGTCACATGTCAGTACATACACACAACAAGTAGGTCACATGTCAGTACATACACACAACAAGTAGGTCACATGGTACATACACACAACAAGGGAGGCGTTATGCAGTGAGGTGTTTGTGTGTTCTTTGAAACCATCCCTTACCTTCAAGATTTCAAACATGTAGAACCGTATGTCGAAGTCTGATAAAGTTTGATACAGTTGCTGAAATACAGAGAATTTTTTTTTAATCAAAATGAGATGGCTGGACATTGGTTCAGAATGTAAGGTTTATTAGAATTCTATACAGACAGATGAACATGGTCTCTCTCCTCACCTTGAAATCAGTGTTGTTGACATGCTCAAAAACCAGCGCTGGAGTTCGAGACTGAGAAGACATAAGAAAAGGCATGAGGAACTACAATAACTACAATCATTCACTCAACCAGAACACACAAAAAATACATTTGAAAAAAAGAAGAAGAATCGGGATGGTAAAACATTTTCAATGTAAACTCAAATGATTCAAACCAGGTATAAAGTAGAAAAGTGATATATTTTAAAATAAGATCATCTTTGACAACTAACAACCACCAAAATAAAAACTAGACAGTCAGGGAGAATATATATATATTTTTTAATGACATGGCATTGATTTTATTATAATGTTTGAGTCTCTCAGATAGCATAAGAACAAGGCATAAGCCATGGCAAAATGTGGAGAATTACAGGAAATTAGCTTTAAAACTGCACATCTTCTCACAGCCGTTTCCAAAATGTGTTGAATTGCAGGAAATGAGCTTTAAAACTAGTGATGCACCGATATGACATTTTTGGCCGATATCCGATATTTTCCTCGTCAAAAAAAAACCCAATACCGATAACCGATATTTAAAATTTTAGCGGCCTTTTAAGCATTCTAGTACAGTTAAATAGACGCAGTGGACGCAGTGTTGTTCATTCGTTTCATTCTCAACCAGGATTTCTTTGGAACCCCTTTTTTGTCTTTGCGTGTCAAATAAGCTTGTTGACCAATCAGGACCTGAATATGACTGCACGTCAAATAATAATTTAACGCATTCATTATTTATTGTTACAAGGGATTCATCAATACGTATGCTATGATGCTGGTAAAGTTGTCTCGCGCACCTATGGTGCTGGTCATGAAAAAAAAGATAGCTAGCTCATGGATGCAAACAATGTAATTCTTTCCCAAAAACATAGCAAAACAACATCATGTTTCACTATATAGCTACGTGTCATCATCTAAAATAAGAACTGTCTGATAAATTAGGGTTATTTGATTAATGGTGGTCAGACCCATCTATGTGAAGCTAGCCACAATAAGGATTAGCCACACTAGTGAACTTTGTGGTTAGCCTTCAAAATAAACTTATGGTATAATTATATTTGTATTCATTTGCATCACAGTCAATGACATACTTTTATTTTGAAAGGCAAAGCTCAAATTCCACTATTGTGCCTAATCCGTATTGTGGCTAGCTTCACAACACATAAGCCGGTCAAGCCTCACTAGCCAGATGAAGCTAGCTGGCTGCTCCGGTATGGAAACATCTGAAAAATAGAGCAATTGGTAGTGTGTACCGGTGCTCGACCAGTCGCCGAAAGCCAATATCACCCACGACAGAGAAAAGTTGGATTGTCAAGGGCAATTCTTTCCATTATCTTGGCTTTAATGGATTTTGCGTTTTGAGTTGTCTCGCTGAAATGTTCTTACTCTTTCATATGACCGCTCGACTTGTTGACTGCTCGATCCACACAGCAGACATTGTGGGCTAGGTTAGGAATGCTGTGCTGCACGTGTAGCGCTACATTTTACGTGGCGTCATTACGTCATGCACCTACGTTATATAGGTATGCACGTCATGTACCTACGTTATATAGGTATGCACGTCATGTACCTACGTCATTATATAGGTATGCACGCACATCATGCTTTGACTGTAGGTACACGGTTTTTAACATCTGCTTTAATCTAGACATCGGGCCGATACCAGCGTTGGCATTTTTAGCTAATATTGGCCGATTCCGATATGTTCACTGATATCTCGTGCATCCCCATTTAAAACGGCAACATTTTGTCTCTGCGGCAAAGAGGGCCTCTAAACTAGGCGCCATTGGCCACGCCCCGCTAACTTTGCCACAGCTGCTGAAAAAAATCCAAGGGGAAACTCTGGATGGAGGTAGCTGAATATGAACCACATTGTTTCTGCTTAGTGATTGAGCAACCGCCATTGTAAAAAAAGGCACACAAAAAACAAGCATGTGGTTGTGTTATGATTTACACTTTACAGACGTATAGAAATTAGGATCATGAGCTCCACTCACCACAGGATCCTTGACGATATCTAAAAGTGAGATGATGTTGGGACCGCCTCGCAAGTTTTCTAGAATCTTGATTTCTCTCTTGATTTTCTTCTTTTTGACTGGCTATCGACAAACATAACCAAATACCATCAGGACTTCATACAGTACGTCTCTTTGGCGAGGAGCAAAATTTGAGTCAGGGGATAAAATGCCAATACTAAAATCAATTATAATTAATATGGTACCAACCTTGAGTATTTTGACAACAACCTTCTCATTGTTGGTGATATTTATGGCTTCAAACACCTCACTGTATTTGCCGCGTCCTAGTTTGCGCACCAGCTGGTAGTCATCTTGGTTCCTACATAGTCAAGAGAATTGGCAAGCAATGTGATGGCGTGACAATTTCAGCTAGGTAACACCAACTAGAATCTAACACACATATCAGAACATGCAACAGAAAACAATGTGTTCAGCTTTGAACCACACACGCACTACGTACCCCCATTCCACCACATGGGACTCGTAGTCCCAGTACTCCCGAGGCCTCTGTGTGTTTACATCAGGGTAAACTCGAGAGCGGCTTGGGACAGAGCCGGACATATTATACACAGGTTGTTCTCTGGATCACCTGGGACATAGAAAATAGACACACCTATTATAATAAAAACAAACATGATAGGGGTGGTGTATGTGAGTCCACATCGCACTTTAATGTCATTTTTTGCACCCCACCCAAGGACAAACAAAAACAAACTTTTACAGCTTTTTACAGTAGTTACATAGCAAAACATAAAATAATTTGATATACTTTACATCTAGATAGACAGTACTTATACATTATAAATTGTGTTTTTGTCATAACTATTATATAACATGAGCTTTTAAACCCACCCCTCAGCTACTCTCAGTCCATCCCACCCATCTCCCTAATCCCACCCCTCCGGTACTATCAGTTCATCCCGCCTAACCCCACTACTCTCAGTTCATCCCACCTATCTCCCTAACCCCACCCCTCAGCTACTCTCAGTCCATCCCAACTATCTCCCGAACCCCACCCCTCAGCTACTCTCAGTCCATTCCACCCATCTCCCTAATCCCACCCCTCCAGTACTATGAGTTCATCCCGCCTATCTCCCTAACCCCCCACTACTCTCAGTTCATCCCACCTATCTCCCTAACCCCACCCCTCAGCTACTCTCAGTCCATCCCAACTATCTCCCGAACCCCACCCCTCAGCTACTCTCAGTCCATCCCAACTATCTCCCGAACCCCACCCCTCAGCTACTCTCAGTCCATCCCACCTATATCTCCTAATCCCACCCCTCCGCTACTCTCAGTTCATCCCACCTATCTCCCTAACCCCACCCCTCAGGTACTTTCAGTCCATCCCAACTATCTCCCGAACCCCACCCCTCAGCTACTCTCAGTCCATCCCACCCATCTCCCTAATCCCACCCCTCCAGTACTATGAGTTCATCCCGCCTATCTCCCTAACCCCCACTACTCTCAGTTCATCCCACCTATCTCCCTAACCCCACCCCTCAGCTACTCTCAGTCCATCCCAACTATCTCCCGAACCCCACCCCTCAGCTACTCTCAGTCCATCCCAACTATCTCCCGAACCCCACCCCTCAGCTACTCTCAGTCCATCCCACCTATATCTCCCTAATCCCACCCCTCCGCTACTCTCAGTTCATCCCACCTATCTCCCTAACCCCACCCCTCAGGTACTTTCAGTCCATCCCAACTATCTCCCGAACCCCACCCCTCAGCTACTCTCAGTCCATCCCACCCATCTCCCTAATCCCACCCCTCCAGTACTATCAGTTCATCCCGCCTATCTCCCTAACCCCCACTACTCTCAGTTCATCCCACCTATCTCCCTAACCCCACCCCTCAGCTACTTTCAGTCCATCCCACCTATATCTCCCTAACCCCACCCCTCAGCTACTCTCAGTCCATCCCAACTATCTCCCGAACCCCACCCCTCAGCTACTCTCAGTCCATCCCACCTATATCTCCCTAATCCCACCCCTCCGCTACTCTCAGTTCATCCCACCTATCTCCCTAACCCCACCCCTCGGGTACTTTCAGTCCATCCCACCTATCTCCCTAACCCCACCCCTCAGCTACTTTCAGTCCATCCCACCTATCTCCCTAACCCCACCCCTCAGCTACTTTCAGTCCATCCCACCTATCTCCCTAACCCCACCCCTCAGCTACTCTCAGTCCATCCCAACTATCTCCCTAATCCCACCCCTCCGCTACTCTCAGTTCATCCCACCTATCTCCCTAACCCCACCCCTCAGCTACTTTCAGTCCATCCCACCTATCTCCCTAACCCCACCCCTCAGCTACTTTCAGTCCATCCCAACTATCTCCCGAACCCCACCCCTCAGCTACTCTCAGTCCATCCCACCTATCTCCCTAACCCCACCCCTCAGCTACTCTCAGTCCATCCCACCCATCTCCCTAACCCCACCCCTCAGCTACTCTCAGTCCATCCCGCCTATATCTCCCTAATCCCACCCCTCCAGTACTCTCAGTTCATCCCACCTATCTCCCTTACTCCACAGCTACTCTCGGTTCATCCCAACTATCTCCCTAACCCCACAGCTACTCTCGGTTCCCTATCTCCGTAAACCACCCTTTGATGATTTGCATGTGCCATTTGTCAACTGTGCTGTTTCTAATAAATTCTGAACCTATCTAATCGATATCAAGGAAGATCCATATATAAGAAATATCTATAACCATAGATGGAGAATTACGTGACTGATTGAAAGTAATGTAGACTAATGAATCATTCTGTTTGGCATACTGTTGGCATCAGGTATTTGACTGCTGTCTCGCTTGACTTGGCACAGTAGGCCTATAAGACAGTGTGATTGATCACTGTGTGAATGATTGATCACCATGTGAATGGTACCTTGGAGGTTTCCTCCAAGCTGCAGGTGACAGGTGGGGTCGCTGCAGAGCTGATGCTACGTTGGTTTGGTAGAGGCTGCAGGATAAAACACACAACAAGATGTTAGTTGGCTAGCTACATATTTTAGTCAGGTAGCCATCATGATATGGACAGGTTTCCCAGGCACAATTTAAGACCCGTCTTAGACTAAAAAGCCTGCTACATGGAAATTAATTAAGTACAGGACTAAGCTTATTCTGTGTTTAGGAAATCGCTGATATACTGGTCAAAAAAATCTAAGATAATAGTTTGCTAAAATCAACAAACCTGATTGTTGTAGTTGTTAAGGAGGACATCCAACCAGTCTAATCAGGGGGCACCGGGCTCAGTAGAGTCATCACTAGGATTCCCACTGTCATATGCCCTGTTGAAAGACATACATGTGATTGATTTAGTACAATACTTGGCCAAAGAGTCTCGACTCAACCTCTGACTTAACTCAAAAACCCGTCACTGCTTACGAGCTTTATTTCTATGGTATTGTTTACCAGTCTGTCAAGTGTCAACAATGCTGAAAATCATTCACTGTATGATGAAACCGATCAGAAACATCTATGGTGCACAAAGCAGTTTCATTATGATAACCAGTGTCCGGCTGGGACCCACACTGTTTAATAATATGTGGTGAAACTCCCTCGAGACAGTCACACACGCACGAGCCATGGCCTGCACATGTAGCCAACTAGCTCGCGCTAGCTGCTTCCATGATGAACTGCACCGCACCAAAAGCCGGATGGGAATACTAGGTTAGCTAGCTAACTAACAAGCAAATGTTATCTATAGTTATATTCACGAAACATGAATTGCTGGGCAGGTATTCATCTATAAATGTTAGTAAATCAGTAAATAGTATTAGCTGACGTACATACGTTGAAGATTGCTAGCTACCACAAGCCAGAAAATATTATTTGTTTTCAGAAGAAAAAAAGTGACAACGGAGTGCGTTAGCGAGGCAACTGTCTGACAACGCCTTAGCTAACATTCTGTGGGCTACGTTGATAGCTCATGGTAGTAAAGCTAAACATACTTATGTATGCTTTAAGAGTATTTGTCTTATATGCAATAACACGCTAAGTTGACTCAAAGCAATGGCCATCTCACGTAGGTAAATGAGCTAACGTGTATTACCTCTCGACGTTGTTGGGACATCAATATGGCGATGCTTGGTTTAGCGGCAATGTGCACCTCCATTCCTGTGAGGGGCGCTGTGCTTTCTTTGTGTGGAAAATGGGAGAGAGAACACGAGGCTGTACTTCTCTGAAAACCCTTAATGACACCTAGTGGTTAAATGGGAGAACCTCTGTGTCACAATTCAATCCTAATTATGTTATACATATTATATATATATTTTTCAAAGTGCGCCACATGCCAGAAGTTTCGACATTAGATGGGTGGTGTATTCGAGTCCATATCCACATCGTACTTTTAATTTATTTTTTGGGGGGGCCAAAAAATACATTACATACACATTATACATTGTCCCACTTCGAAGGACAAAAACAAACTTTGTTTTTACAGCTTTTTCTTTTGTTGTTACATGTAAATCACACACACACATTTTGTACAGTAGTTACACAGCAAACATAAAGTAATTCGATATTTTGATATACATTACATCTAGATAGATAGTACTTATTCATTTAAAAAAATTATAGTCATAACTATTATAGAACATAACCCCAGCACTCAGCTACTTTCAGTCCATCCCACCACTCCCTTAACCTCCCTCTTGTGATTTCCATGTGCCATATATTTGTGCTGTTTCACATACATTCTGAACCTATCTAATCGCATAGATTGTAAGTTAAAGATAAATATTCTTACTAAAGTTATTATTATATTGTTGATTGACTATGGTCGTACTTCCTCCTTAGTTATTTTCCACAATATAAATCTATGTTCTCACTGGGACAAGACCAATGATGTTCCAGACAGGGACAACGCACAACGGAAACGATGCTGTTCTGATTGACCAATTGAAAAACGGGGCGGGATTGGGTTGTGGGTTGGGGAACGCTCCACTGACCTTTCGTCACTCATTGTTTTAAGCCACACCCTACTACACCCACTAAGCGGAGAAAAGGTATCCCAACGTCTGTCCAAGAATGTTGAAATGTTGAATGTTTTGAAGAAACGTGTTGTTCAGTACAAACCGTCACACTACCTAGCTACTGTTTAATCAAACTGAATGCACCCCAGGTATGTATGACGTTCCGGACCCATGGACATCTAACTAATGCATAACTCCAAAACATTAGTATTTTATTAGAATCCCCATAAGCTTCTGCCAAGGCAGCCATTACTCTTCCTGGGGTCCAAACATGAACAAAACAATACATCACAACAAAACAATAGTCTACATCATAAATAAAACAACACATCACACAATACATTGTGCACTATTACACATTTGCATATCTGCTCCACCTTTACAAATGTACAGTACAAAATGTACAATATTACAATGTGTGGGTGTGTGTCTCCACAGTTCGCGTTGTGCCTTGAGGTTTTGTTTTATCTGGGGGTTTTAAATCTGATTTTACTGCTAGCTTGAATTACCTGATGTGGAATAAAGTTCCATGTAGTCATGGCTCTATGTAGTACTGTGTGTTTCCCAGCCTCTGTTCTGGACATAGGGACGGTGAAGAGACCACTCTATGTAGTACTGTGTTTCCCAGCCTCTGTGCTGGACTTAGGGACTGTGAAGAGACCACTCTATGTAGTACTGTGTGTTTCCCAGCCTCTGTTCTGGACTTAGGGACGGTGAAGAGACCACTATGTAGTACTGTGTGTTTCCCAGCCTCTGTTCTGGACTTAGGGACTGTGAAGAGACCACTCTATGTAGTACTGTGTGTTTCCCAGCCTCTGTTCTGGACTTAGGGACTGTGAAGAGACCACTATGTAGTACTGTGTGTTTCCCAGCCTCTGTTCTGGACTTAGGGACTGTGAAGAGACCACTCTATGTAGTACTGTGTGTTTCCCAGCCTCTGTTCTGGACTTAGGGACTGTGAAGAGACCACTATGTAGTACTGTGTGTTTCCCAGCCTCTGTTCTGGACTTAGGGACTGTGAAGAGACCACTCTATGTAGTACTGTGTGTTTCCCAGCCTCTGTTCTGGACTTAGGGACTGTGAAGAGACCACTATGTAGTACTGTGTGTTTCCCAGCCTCTGTTCTGGACTTAGGGACTGTGAAGAGACCACTATGTAGTACTGTGTGTTTCCCAGCCTCTGTTCTGGACTTAGGGACTGTGAAGAGACCACTATGTAGTACTGTGTGTTTCCCAGCCTCTGTTCTGGACTTAGGGACTGTGAAGAGACCACTATGTAGTACTGTGTGTTTCCCAGCCTCTGTTCTGGACTTAGGGACTGTGAAGAGACCACTATGTAGTACTGTGTTTCCCAGCCTCTGTTCTGGACTTAGGGACTGTGAAGAGACCACTCTATGTAGTACTGTGTGTTTCCCAGCCTCTGTTCTGGACTTAGGGACTGTGAAGAGACCACTGTTCTGTGAAGGAAGTAGTACACAGCGTTGTACGAGATCTTCAGTTTCTTGGCAATTTCTTGCATGGAATAGCCTTCATTTCTGAGAACAAGAATATACTGACGAGTTTCAGAAGAAAGTTCTTTGTGTCTGGCCATTTTGAGCCTGTAATCGAACCCACAAATGCTGATGCTCCAGATACTCAACTGGTCTAAAGAAGGCCAGTTTTATTGCTTCTTTAATCAGCGCAAAAGTTTTCAGTAGTTCTAACATAATTGCGAAAGGGTTTTCTAATGATAAATTAGCCTTTTAAAATTATAAACTTGGATTAGCTAACACAGCGTGCCATTGGAACACAGGAGTGATGGTTGCTGATAATGGGCCTCTGTACACCTATGTAGATATTCCATAAGAAACCTGCCGTTTCCAGCTATAATAGTCATTTACAACATTAACAATGTCGACACTGTATTTCTGATAAATTGTATGTTATTTTAATGGACAAAAATGTGCTTTTCTTTAAAAAACAAGGACATTTCTAAGTGACCCCAAACTTTTGAATGGTAGGCTGTTTTTTCAGCAGCAGCATATCAATAATGTCAAAAGCTGCACTGAAGTCTAGCAAAATAGCTCTTCTTATTATCAGTTTCTTTCAGCCAATCATCAGTCATTTGTGTCAAGGCCGTACATGTTGAGGGCCCTTCCCTATAAGTGAGTTGAAAGTCTGTTGTTCATTTGTTTACTGTGAAATAGTATTGTACCTGGTCAAACACATTTTTTTCCAAAAGTTGACTAAGGGTTAGTAAGCAGGCTGATTGGTCGGCTGTTTGTCCTGTAGGCTTAGATAGATGGGAGTGGCAATAGTCCGCTACCATACAAGTTGTCAGTACCAGACGGTTTGTCATTACTGATAGACAGCAATACTATTTTCACCTCTTCCACACTCACTTTACAGAATTCAGATTCAGTTATGCCTGAAAATGAAGGTTTAGAGTTTGTTATTGGCATGTCATGCCTATGTTTGCTAATTTTGCCAGGGAAAAAGTCATTAAAGTAGTCAGCAATATCAGAGGGTTTTGCAACGTTCAATTAATCAGTGCTGTTCTGAACGACCAAAGAAGAATTTGAAAACAGAGAAATATTGAACGACCAAAGAAGAATGCCTTTGATAAGAGAAATATTGAATACAGAATGAAAATACTTTCTCTTTGGTCGTTATGACTAATGGACAACATACACTGAATGGACAAAACATTAGGAACACCTTCCTAATATTGAGTTGCACCCCATCTTGCCCTCTGAACAGCCCTCAATTTGTCGGGGCATGGACTCTACAAGGTGTCAAAAGCGTTCCACAGGGATGCTGGCCCATGTTGACTTCAATGCTTCCCACAGTTGTGTCTAGTTGGCTGGATGTCCTTTGGGTGGTGGACCATTCTTGATACACAAGGGAAACTGAAAAACCCAGCATACCCCGTTCAAAGGCACTTAAATATTTTGTGTTGACAATCCACCCTCTGAATGGCACACATACACAATCCATGTCTCAACTGTCTCAAGGCTTAAAAATGATTATTTAACCTGTCTCCTCCCCTTCATCTAAATTGATTGATGTGGATTTAACAGGTGACATCGATAAGAGATTCACCTTGATTCCCCTGCTCAGTCTATGTCATAGAAAGACCAGGTGTTTCTAATGTTACATACACTCACTGCATATGCTTATGCTACACTTTCAGAGTGCGGTATCAATTAATCCACTCATTGTGTAGGCCTACCCTCTTCTAAATTGCTGTAACAATGAGAAGGAAATGCCAGAGGCATGTTTTGTTTGCATCACTGACCACAGGAACCAGTCACCTATAATCAACATAGTCTAGAAAGAGAAGGTCTTTGTTTTGTACACCGCTTGAATGAACAGTCACATCTTGGGAGTATTTGTCTTCTAAGTCGATGGGTTGTTTGTCGACTGATATTATAATTAGTCCTTTGTAAACTGTAAACCTTTTTGTTTAAATGCTCATCTGATTCCTCAATCTTAAAACATTCCCACGGTCATCCACTGTTTCCTGCAGAGACACCTGACACAGCCCCCATTCTATCTCATAGAAGTGGGTCTGTGTCTATTGTCTCTGTGGTTCCAGCCAATCAGCTATAAGGACAGGTATAAAACCTCTGTTGGGTCTTTTAACAAAGAGATAGAGGACTCGTGTGATGACTTCCACCCACCATGGAGCTGTAAGTCACTTTTTTATTGCATCATGGCCTCTTTGACTGACTATATTCTTTATAACAATGTAATGGGGGGTCAACTGTACAACTATTTAGATACCTAGTCATGTAACATTTAATTGAAATGTTGTGCGTTGTCTTGACTTAGTTTTACAAAGCATTAGATTAAACACTGTACAACTATCTTCTTTATAAAAGGGAAGGGAATGGGGGGATACCTAGTCAACTGAAAAGGCCAATGCTCTTTATTTTTCTCGTAGCTCCCTGTGTTCTCTGTCAGTTCTGACGCTAGTGGCTGTTGTGTTCATGGTACCAATGAAAGGTAAGTCTCATTTACCCTAAACAAGGATCATATATCAGCCTATATCGATTTGCTCCAGTAAGCTTTTCCAGTGAATTGTTCAGCGTGTCATACACTGGCCAAAAACAACTTGCTTTTATTGCTGTAGTGAAAACAGTAATATGATACAGTAATATGACATGATATTACTGAGGTTATGGAGATTCAATCAGTTAATAATAGTCCTGTTTCCTTTTCAGACAGAAGTGATGATGTGTTAAGCTTTTTGAATGGTGAGATGGTTGGCTACATGCTAATGCACCTGTTTATTGTCTTGTGTTGATGAGACCCAAACAGTTGTCAGTCTTGATGGAGAACATCACATTTTCAGACGATGATCAGAGGTGGTGGTGAGATTCTAATAAGCTGTTGGTTAGGTAGCTCATTCTCAGATGTTGTTACAGGTGCCCTTGATGTTGCTCCCGCTACTCAAAGCACCTCAGGAAAAAATCAAAGGTCTGTTCTTCACACTTATATATTTATTTATCTATCCTCATTTTGTTACTTTTAAAATCACTAACTCGATCTGCCGTCTTTCTTTTCTACTTTCCCCAGGTCCCAAGAACACCTTTGGTAAACCAGCTCCAACCCCAGGTTAGTGAAAGTAGATTTTGATGTTTGAGGGAAATGTTTCTAACTAGCATCTGTTATTACCATGTTGACCTAATTTATTACCGTGTTCAACAGGAAGCCCAAGTCCTTTAAGACCAACAGAGAACTCTGCAGGTTGTTTTTTTATTACGTTTAGTTTGTAATCAAACGGTCAAACTTTGTTGTGAAATATAATGAAATCAATGTTACATTACGTGTATCATTACTCACCAATCATTTGTCTTCCAGAAATCTCAAATGTTACGCAGACTGCAAACTCTGCTTGTTTAACAGGTTAGTGTGGGGAAGGTTGAGCTGGGAAGTTATCAATAGTCAGTAGTTAGTGTTATTGATATGTGGTTGATCATGTGTTTTTGTGTTATTAATCATTATCTGATCATGTATCAGATGTTGTAGACTCAGATGCCAGATCCAAAGAGAAATGCAACTCCGATGATCTTACAGGTGTGTGGAATATGGTTTGAAAATAATGCTATATAGGAAGTTTCAATATCATTTCAATATCAATATCATTTTCAGAGTTTTATTCAATGTCCCACAGATGCAGAACGGTCTGAAAGTAACTCCGCAGAAAGCAGAGGTATATTAAATATCAAAATAATCTGTCACTGAAATATCCGTAGGGGAAAATGAATCTGGTAATATTGATTTCATAGACTGTTATGGCCACACCAATTCTGATTCTCTCTCTCTCTCTCTCTCTCTCTCTCTCTCTCTCTCTCTCTCTCTCTCTCTCTCTCTCTCTCTCTCTCTCTCTCTCTCTCTCTCTCTCTCTCTCTCTCTCTCTCTCTCTCTCTCTCTCTCTCTCTCTCTCGCTTTCTCTCTCTATCGCTTTCTCTCTCTTGTCTCTTTTCTCTCTTTATCTCTTTCTCTCTCTTTTTTTTCTTCAGAGGATTATGATGACTCTCTGGGATCTAATACAAAGATGACACAAACTGGTATGTCATGTTTTACATCAATTTAAAGAAATGGTAGCTAGATAATTGATGGCGTGACTGTTTTTCACCTCAAACAGAAATGCAGAAGGTACCACAGGATTCTAATTCTGCTGGTCAGAATTCCAGCCTCTTATAATTACATCCCATAGACATGTAACTAACACTATGTAAGAGACTGAACATGACATCAACAGGGCTTGTCTTGTTGTAGGACAGCAACAGAGACGGAAAAAATAATGTGGTCGTGGTTGTAGCAGCCGCCAAACCCTCTACTGAGATTCAAGATATGTCATAATCTACTCGATGAACAGTGTATTTAAACAAACATAGAATTAACATACTTAAATAAAAACATATTAAACCAATAGCACTTATTCATATCCATAGATTTTTGTACAAAGAGTAAATTCAAAATGGAATCAGTTGACAGTTCTGACTCTTCATCCCCAATACAGTGACAGACGACAGTAGCAGCGACGAGACTGACAGTTCTCTTCCAAGTGATGTGAGAAAATACAAACAACCTCCAGGAAGGAGAACCATAAACCCAGACCATGTCGACAGCATGCAGACAACCACCAGGCAGGATCCAACCAATGGGAGCGAGGAGCTGGATAGAGAGACTCAGAGGGACCCCACAGTGGGGAGAGAGAGAACCAGCAGAGTGCTCATTGATCTCAACAGTGAAGAGGATGTGATGATGGGCTGTCAGGGTACTGTCTGTGTGCCCGGAGAGCAGTGGACTACAGTCAATGGAGGTGAAAATGATGAGAATACAAGTCTAAACAGTAGAGATAGAGATATCCAAAGCCAAGAGGTCACAGGCACAGCCACAGCCTACGTAGGGATAGTTGTAGGGGTGTAGTGAATGGAGTGTTGGACACAGCCAGAGAACAGCAGGACTTGGACAGTATGGAGCATGTCAATGGTAGACCCAATGGTACTGATGAAGCCAAGAGTAGAGGTTCATCTGGCTTCTATTCTACCATGATTCCAAACTACGGCTTTACAAAAATTAAGATCCACGGAAGATTTCTTTAACTACTGAACCTATATTATTGAAAAATATCTGAATGATTGCTTTCTATCCTAACAGAAACCAGAGATGACATCAGCACTGAGACGAACCCAGTCGGTAGGTTTAGAGGAAACACACATGAACAATAAAACAATCCCAGTAAAAACCCTGAGGTCCCTGAGCACTTCTGTTCAGATGGTAAGTAGGGTTATGTGTTCTGGTAAGGGAAGATACAGAGAAACAGCAGATTATTTACATACACTTAAATATGTGCTGGAAACACTTTGGTGAGGAAAATATCACTTTCTCGTATTGCGAAACCCACAAATGTTCTCTAGCAGGTCTGAAAATATTTCCTGTTTTGCAAAAATATTTAAATTGATGTGGTGAATTCGAAACATTACCCCAGTGAATACTTTGTAGAACCATTTCTGTTTCAAATAAGACCACTGTTTCTAAGACCTAAGTAGGTCAACCTACATCCATATTACACATTCAACAGCACACCACTGTTTTCAGACTTATCTTACCACTCACAGGCAAAATGTTTAAATCATACTGAGTGTTCTCCATGTTGGCTGCTCTGTGTTCTAGTGATTGGTTAGCCTCCAGGAGCCCCAGCCAGGAGCCCCAGCCAGGAGCCCCAGCCAGGAGCTCCAGCCAGGAGCCTGTCAGTGCCAGAGGCTTCCTCCAGGTAGAGTTGGCTCAGCTCTACCCTGCAGGGCCTGTAAATCTCCCTGCCTCTCACTCGTGTGTCGTCTCCCTCAAGCTCCACCGACTCTACCAGACCGCAGAGTCCCTCTCACACTTATATTCATGACAGAGACGTCAGTAAATCTGGATATTTACCACCAATTTTTCACTTGATCTTGAAATGGTATAAATGGTATTCTGACAGCAGCTGTGCCCCCTGGTCTTACTGCCGGTAGTCAATTTGAATTGTAGGTGAATGGAAATAAGATGTTTGGCTCCAAATTGATCTGATCAATCTGATGAAATAAAGGTTTCTCAAAAAGAATTGTTTGTTGTACTAATTCGAGGTAATTCAATAAAAGGCGGTGTATACATGCAAATTCACAATTGTAAGGAAAGACAAGACATTGTTTGAAGGCAGAATGTCTTACAGCGTTACACAACTGCTTGGACTACATGACCATTCTACACAGAACATTTTCTACATTTCAACTTCACCCAATCATTCAACTGTCAACTTGGCCCATACAAACAACATTTGGTAACTTTGTATAAAATATAATATGTCAGTGATTCAACAACGGGAGAAAAATGTGTTGACAGAACATGTCACTGTTACCTTCTTGCTGCGGCAGCAATTCTCCAGACATGAACGCTTCTCTCATCCAACAGTGTTTTATAGTGATCTCTCCCATGTGTTGGAGTTGACATGGGGTGACTGCCCTGACACATCAGCCTTGCTGTTTGCACACAGGCAGGAACACATGTACTGTGGCCTGAGGCACAGCTTCAACATCAACTGCTGTGCTGAGCAAAACCAGTGACACAGAATGAGGAGCAGCTGATTACAAAATATACATACATGATGAGCTTGTGACCCTCGCGTGATGAGTTAACTTGTCTGAGACCTGAGGACTTGTGGTAGCTCCCTGAGCTGATGTCTAGGCTTTAGCTTAGCAGGCTACCATAGTCTTGTGTCACGATTGGTAGAAAGTAAATTCACTGGACCTTAAAGCTGGAATCCCCAGTAGGTGGAAACAACGCCACTGGCCGCCCCAATACCGTTGTTATTGTTTTAGTTTCCCAGCTGAGGATCATCATGATAAAAACAACTGCAGTACATATTGTGCTTTTCTATCGCACCTGCAAAGTCTGGGGGGGAACTGTGTTGGTTGTTTCCAGTAACTTCTATGTTGTTGTAATATCCCAAACGGACCTGGTTGTTTCCAGTAACTTCTATGTTGTTGTAATATCTACCTGGTTGTTTCCAGTTGTTGTAATATCCCAAATGGACCTGGTTGTTTCCAGTAACTTCTATGTTGTTGTAATATCCCAAACGGACCTGGTTGTTTCCAGTCACTTCTATGTTGTAATATCCCAAATGGACCTGGTTGTTTCCAGTAACTTCTATGTTGTTGTAATATCCCAAACGGACCTGGTTGTTTCCAGTAACTTCTATGTTGTTGTAATATCCCAAACGGACCTGGTTGTTTCCAGTAACTTCTATGTTGTTGTAATATCCCAAACGGACCTGGTTGTTTCCAGTAACTTCTATGTTGTTGTAATATCCCAAACGGACCTGGTTGTTTCCAGTAACCTCTATGTTGTTGTAATATCCCTATGTTGTTGTAAAACGGACCTGGTTGTTTCCAGTAACTTCTATGTTGTTGTAATATCCCAAACGGACCTGGTTGTTTCCAGTAACTTCTATGTTGTTGTAATATCCCAAACGGACCTGGTTGTTTAACTTCAGTAACCAGTCTATGTTGTTGTAATATCCCAAACGGACCTGGTTGTTTCCAGTAATCTATGTTGTAATATCCCAAACGGACCTGGTTGTTTCCAGTAACTTCTATGTTGTTGTAATATCCCAAACGGACCTGGTTGTTTCAGTAACTTCTATGTTGTAATATCCCAAACGGACCTGGTTGTTTCCAGTAACCTCTATGTTGTTGTAATATCCCAAACGGACCTGGTTGTTTCCAGTAACTTCTATGTTGTTGTAATATCCTCTATGTTGTTGTAAATCCCAAACGGACCTGGTTGTTTCCAGTAACTTCTATGTTGTTGTAATATCCCAAACGGACCTGGTTGTTTCCAGTATGTTGTTGTAATATCCCAAACGGACCTGGTTGTTTCCAGTAACTTCTATGTTGTTGTAATATCCCAAACGGACCTGGTTGTTTCCAGTAACCTCTATGTTGTTGTAATATCCCAAACGGACCTGGTTGTTTCCAGTAACTTCTATGTTGTTGTAATATCCCAAACGGACCTGGTTGTTTCCAGTAACTTCTATGTTGTAATATCCCAAACGGACCTGGTTGTTTCCAGTAACTTCTATGTTGTTGTAATATCCCAAACGGACCTGGTTGTTTCCAGTAACTTCTATGTTGTAATATCCCAAACGGACCTGGTTGTTTCCAGTAACTTCTATGTTGTTGTAATATCCCAAACGGACCTGGTTGTTTCCAGTAACTTCTATGTTGTTGTAATATCCCAAACGGACCTGGTTGTTTCCAGTAACTTCTATGTTGTTGTAATATCCCAAACGGACCTGGTTGTTTCCAGTAACTTCTATGTTGTTGTAATATCCCAAACGGACCTGGTTGTTTCCAGTAACTTCTATGTTGTTGTAATATCCCAAACGGACCTGGTTGTTTCCAGTAACTTCTATGTTGTTGTAATATCCCAAACGAACCTGGTTGTTTCCAGTAACTTCTATGTTGTTGTAATATCCCAAACGGAACTGGTTGTTTCCAGAAACTTCTATGTTGTTGTAATATCCCAAACGGACCTGGTTGTTTCACCACTAAGGATTCCAGCTGTAAGAGTAGTCACTGTTTACTTATATAGTAAACACACCACAAGTTGGAATCTGAAGTGTCACTCCAATATGGCTTCATTTTGTGGTGGATACCAACCACGGAGATCCTCCACTATTACATTCTCAGTGTTCCTTTCCAGACCTCCGTGTACTGGCTCTGATGCTTATAAAACTTTCTGTAAAAAGCAGTCTGCACAGGAAGCTAGCTCTTCTATCTGTGCTGTCTTAGAACCTGGAACCTGCCAGGAACAGTGTGGTGCCTGGACAGAGAAATCCCAAATTGTCAGCTGCTCTGGGGTTTATGGAGATGAAGAAGAATCCTTAGACAAATGTTTAGACAGAAATATCCCATCCCCTCATCTAGAGGACAGCATCTTGGGGAATGAGTGAGCGGAATGGATTTCTCCTAAGTCCGAAACAGTACGACATCTCTTTATCTCTCTTATGAAACTGATTTTACATGACAATCACTGGAAAATAACACACACACACACACACACACACACACACACACACACACACACACACACACACACACACACACACACACACACACACACACACACACACACACACACACACACACACACACACACACACACACACACACACAGTAGAGAGAGAGAGAGAGAGAAAGCCCTCAACAAACACAAACTTAACTAAATTAACATATCCCACTTGTATTGTTCAGACAGGACCTGAACAGGCAGACTAAACAAATCCAAACTGAGTCGTCGGGTTGTTGGGAAGGATGAATTACAACCCAGTGCTAAATGGGAGAAGTGATGGTGTCTGACAGTTGAGTTCCTCTGTGAGCCGCTGTCGGGTCTGATTTCTCCTCTGCTGAGCAGTCATTAGTGGGGCCAGACAGGAGGCTCTCCTCCATGCATCATGTCATACTATCATGTCATGCTCCTTCTCTTAACAAGTTAAACAGAGGTTAACATAGATATTTGGTTTATGGGTTATTGCCATTGGTTATTACAAAATATGGCTTTAACACTAAATGGGTGGACTTGGACCGTAGATTCTGTCGGTAGTGTTGTGGTCAGAGGAGGGTTAACAGACAGGGGAACTGGTGTCCCTGGGCCGACTGCTCTGCTGGGTGGAAGACAGGACTGCACCATGTCTGCCCTCCAGGCTTCGTTTGTAACACACACACACATTTGTGTGTCTGATTTATCCAGACCTCACGGTCTTAGTATTCAATAGACCCAAGAAGACGAGGAAACATCAATGGACTGATTTTATTGAACAGGGGTAAGGTTTTGCCACAGGGAAAAGCTCCTCCTACTCTGACCACGTACGGTCACACTTCATTTTCCTGGTGGTTGTGGTCAGGTAATGGGTAGCACTCTTGTTCTCAATGTCCAGTGGAACTATGCAAGATCAGGCTTTGGCTGTTCTCACACAATCTGGTCAATCCATCTGTTTCTACCATTATTACGCACTGTCTGGATTAAGATTACATTAGGATTTGAGCTATTAATGTACTATAATTCCTTTGAAGCCATTTGTGGCAGCAGTTTAAAATCAATTTCAAAGTCACTCCTTAAAGGGGAAATCTGCAGTTTATACAAAAATATAATGGGTAGATATCATTCATTAAATGTCCCAAAATGAATGTACCAATTACCCCTTTGTAGGAGGACAAAATGGTCCTCCTTCCTGGATAAGA
Organism: Oncorhynchus keta; assembly: GCF_023373465.1. NCBI lineage: Eukaryota > Metazoa > Chordata > Actinopteri > Salmoniformes > Salmonidae > Oncorhynchus > Oncorhynchus keta. The sequence goes on from NW_026290798.1 coordinate 585,242, forward strand.
GGTGACTTTCCTGAGATGTTACTGATTTTGTCTTTCGGCCTCTGCTGTAGGGTTCCAAAATTACAGTAACTTTCCCCAAAATATTAGACTTCCTGCTTATTCCCTCTATTGATTCCGGGAATCTTCCAACCGGGATTTCTTGAAAACCAAGGAATTTTGGGAAATGTTGCAATCCTATTCCTGAGAGGTGACAGATTGAGTCTTTCAGTCTCTGCTGTAATGACCATAATAAAGAGTTAGTTGATTTAGTGAACAACTGGACAGTTCTGGTGTAGAACTAAGTAACAGCTAATCAAAATGCAGTTGCCAAATCACATTTTGCGTTGTTGAATGTTAAACCTTTTAAATTAAACCAGACGAGAGGGAATGAGTTTATCAAAAACCCTTGAACCATGCTTAACTGTGGTTGGGATCATTTGCCAGGCCATGCCACCTTGAATGGCAGCCATCCTAATTGGTTTCAGGCTGTTTTCTTTGGCTTGAAACATGTTGAAATAATTTTGAATATATTGAAGGGAACATATTATGAAGCTGACTTGACTGATGTGGGCTCCTGAGTGAGTCTAATGTCTAATGTTGTGTAGATCTCGTCACCTATTGGACTGTATGTGTGTGTAGTGTGTGCTGTGTAGCAATCCATGTAGGCAGTTACAAATACAGAATGACAAGAAAAATCGTGTTTTATCTTGCAGTCAATTGTGGTGATTTGTCAGCTGATCTTAATGTGTTAATTTCATGTATTTATAAATCTCATTCTGAACCTGATGAAGATTTATCCTATCCAATCCCTATTCTTAAACTGTGTGTGGTTAGGTTTCAGCTCATAGCTGTCTGTGGTCACTGTAATGTCGTGAGTATGGGGGCTGGTGTCTAGTGCTTTGGTCCCCCCCACTTTCCCTCCTACCTGTGGGCACTGGATAGAGTTACATCTGAACCTCTTCTGGTTCTTAACACAACCTGTCTACAACTACAGCACCAAGCATGGAATCAGCCTGTGTGTCTGGAATAAACAGACGTTTCCTCTACTGTAGACTGAAAGAGAACATGTCTGTAGTCAGGTCTCTTGGGGAGGAAGACGTTTCTCTCTCCAATGACTTTTCCAGGTGAAGGTTAAATTAATGAAGACACATTGAGGGATATGAAAAGGCTGCCTGGGCTTCTGTAGAAGCCTGCTTCCTCACCCATCTTCCTCATCTCCCTCTTCCTCACCCCTCCTCCTACTTATCCCTCTCCTCCTCACCCTCCTCCTCCTCTTCATCCCATCCCTCCTCTCCCTCCTCATCCTCACCTTCTCCTCAGACCTCTTAGTCTTAGAGTTTTATTCAGTAGCTGTAGGAGAGAAAACGGGAAGGTGGGGGTTCAAGGGGAAATCACAAGAGTACACCCCAGCTGGCCAAGTCCTGAGTAGATTTGTCAGAGCAGAAATGGTCTCTCTGCTTTTCAAAGGCACTTTGGCTTGAAACCAGGCACAGGACGGCAGTGCTCTTAGATTAGTCATTGGCCCCTGTGTTTGACAGTTCAGACAGGCCTAATATGTCTGGGTAGAGAGAGACGTGAAACCTGGACCTGGGTTTTGGGTAATAGGCACCTCCGGCGATATTGGGATCATTCCTGTTCTCTGAATGTGTGGCATTTGTCTTATACTAATGCCAATGTTTGCTATGACATTTTGGTCTGTTGTGGTGCATACCTGGGTTTTGTGGGAATGCCAAATACCAAGAATGAGTTTAGAATATATTTTCATTGATTTAAACCTAGTACACAGTGTAGCCTAGCGGTAGGGTAGCCTAGTGGTTAGAGTGTTGGACTAGTAACTGCCGAGCTGACAAGGTACAAATCTGTCGTTCTGCCCCTGAACAGGCAGTTAACCCACTGTTCCTAGGCTGTCATTGAAAATAAGAATTTGTTCTTAACTGACTTGCCTAGTTAAATAAAGGTAAAATAAAAAATAAATGAATTTCAGAAATACTATTTTTCTTTGACATGTCATTGAAAAATGTCAAATATCAGTGTTATGAACCCTGGGGTTAGGAATATGAGCTTTTGAAATGATCATACTGACCCTGATATCAATAAATAGTCATTTGGTGGATAGTAGGCATACCTACAAATAAGTTTAACAAACCGTTTACACTATACTTAAGCAATAAGGCCAGAAGGGGTGTGATATTTGGTCTGATATACCACGGCTGTCAGCCAATCAGCATTCAGGGCTCGAACCACCCAGTTTATAATTACAGTTATCATGGCCCTATTGGTCCCATATCACAACTCATTTACATTCTGTCTTCCCTTCACCTATTCATTCAGAAACATTACAAATAGAGCCTCATTCAAAGGATCATGAAGAAATATGCCAAGCTCAAACCTCCATTAGACGTAGGGGACAATATAAGCAGACCACTCTGTCTATAATGTTCCCTTCCTCCTCACACCTCTCAATGTTTGTGTCCAAAATGGCACACTATTCCCCTGCACTCCTTTTGACCAGAGCACTATAGGTACTGCACTACACAGGGAATAGGATGGGACCCTGGCAAAAAATAGTGCACTACATGGGGAATAGGGTGCTATTTGGGATGTAGACAATATCCCTGGCTGGCTCAGGAAGACGCTGGCTAAATATACAACTGACCCACCTCATGTTTGACTTTCCATCACAAAGCCAAGCAAACACAGTCTGTAGGCTCAGTGAAGTGGAAGTGGTATCATGTGGGGGGTTAAGGCTATTTTTCTTTAGGAAATCTGTTTAAACACCATTGAAAAAGTAGTGGCACCATGTCTGGATTGAAGAAGGAGCTTTGAGCTATTGAGTTTTTTTCTTCTAATTCTAATATACCAACGTTTCATTTGATGATTAGAAAAACTCAAGGTGGTTTAGCTAATGTGGACCAGATGGGGGTTTGTTGCAACGATCCCAATTTTCCTAAGCGTTAGTGGAGGAGGGGTAATAAAAGCCATAGCCACAGTTCGGCATGCAAACACCCTCCCTCGTGTTCAAACTCTCAGAGGGGACGGAAAGCAAGCGAGACCGCAATATTATACTTTGTTTTTATTAAATCCAGTGATTGACAGCACAGAGAGATTTTTCCAGTCTGTAAATCCAGGCCCAATTGAAGAGGACAGAGAGCACTGGGCCCTGGCATTATGCTACTGGCTGTAGTACACAGGCTTTAGGGATGTGGTGTCTCCTCTCCTCTCCTCCTCTCCTCTCCTCTCCTCTCCTCTCCTCTCCTCCCTCTCCTCTCCCCTCCCCTCCCCTCCCCTCCCCTCCTCCCTCCCCTCCCCTCCCCCCTCCCTCCTCTCCCTCTCCTCTTCCTCTTCTCTTCTCTTCTCTTCTCTTCTCTTCTCTTCCCCTCCCCTCCCTCCTCTCCTCTCCTCTCCTCTCCCTCTCCTCTCCTCTCCTCCCCTCCCTCCCCTCCCCTCCCCTCCCCTCCCTCCTCTCCTCTCCTCTCCTCTCCCTCCTCCCATGCTTTGTGGTAAACCACTGGGAGCTGACAGGTTAGCCCGGAGGAGCATTATGCTTCCTTAGAATCAAAACATATCAGCTCAGTTTTTTTCAGTTCCAAAATTGTACGTGCAAGGCAGAGCTGGTTACAGGGCCAAGTGGCCGTGGGCCCAAAGGTGCGGTGGATTGGAAGTCTTGTGCACATATGTCGGAATATGTTAAACGTGTATATTAGATTGGAGCCTTGTAAATGGAAAGGGCCTCCTGTTTCATTGGACTTGTAAAGGATAAAACGCTCACAGCTGTTTACAAGTGTTAGTACAGTCTCCGATCTATCTAACTGTACAAACAGTCTCCGGAAGGGGATCTATCTAACTGACTACAGTAGGCCACTGCAGATTGGCTGTGGAGTATTGACCACTCCCGGAAGGGGTCAATGTGTCTATCTAACTGACTACAGTAGGCCACTGCAGATTGGCTGTGGAGTATTGACCACTCCCGGAAGGGGTCAATGTGTCTATTCTAACTGACTACAGTAGGCCACTGCAGATTGGTCTATTCAACTGACTGGCCAGTATTGACCACTCCCGGAAGGGGTCAATGTGTCTATCTAACTGACTACAGTAGGCCACTGCTGATTGGCTGTGGAGTATTGACCACTCCCGGAAGGGGTCAATGTGTCTATCTAACTGACTACAGTAGGCCACTGCTGATTGGCTGTGGAGTATTGACCACTCCCGGAGGGGTCAATGTGTCTATCTAACTGACTACAGTAGGCCACTGCTGATTGGCTGTGAGTATTGACCAGGGTCAATGTGTCTATCTAACTGACTACAGTAGGCCACTGCTGATTGGCTGTGAGTATTGACCACTCCCGGAAGGGGTCAATTGTCTATCTAACTGACTACAGTAGGCCACTGCTGATTGGCTGTGGAGTATTGGAAGGGTTCAATGTGTCTATCGAACTGACTACAGTTAGACAATTCATCAATAGATGATTCATACATGTAACGTGTGCGCTGGTAGTCAGGAAGGAAGTTCAGAGAGTGAATCATTTAATAAATGAACAAAACATAACACAAAACAAGAAACACGAAAAACGCACAGACATGAAGCTGATACAGAAACAATTCTCACTCCAAACTTCCATGTGTGACGTTGACTAAATCAGCTAAGTGAAGTTGATTAAATCAGCTTAGTGACGTTGATCAAATCAGCTTAGTGACGTTGATCAAATCAGCTTAGTGAAGTTGATTAAATCAGCTTAGTGACGTTGATCAAATCAGCTTAGTGACGTTGATTAAATCAGCATAGTGACATTGATTAAATCAGATTAGTGACGTTGATTAAATCAGATTAGTGACGTTGATTAAATCAGCATAGTGACGTTGATTAAATCAGCATAGTGACGTTGATTAAATCAGATTAGTGACGTTGATTAAATCAGCTTAGTGACGTTGATTAAATCAGCATAGACATTGATTAAATCAGCGTTGATTAAATCAGCTTGTGAGTTGATTAAATCAGCTTTGTGACGTTGATTTAAATGACATTGATTAAATCAGCTTAGTGGCGTTGATTAAATCAGCTTAGTGACGTTGATTAAATCAGCATAGTGACGTTGATTAAATCAGCTTAGTGACGTTGATTAAAGCTTAGTGACGTTGATTAAATCAGCTTTGTGATTAAATCAGCGTTGATTAAATCAGCATAGTGACATTGATTAAATCAGCATAGTGACATTGATTAAATCAGCTGCGTGATTAAACGTTGATTAAATCAGAACGTTGATTTGGTGAACACTGGTGAACGTATTATTATTTCTCTGTATTTCAGTCTTCATGATCGATCTCACATCATTCTTCATGATCCCAAAGTATTCAAGAGATATAGCAGTTTGCAACAGATTTAGGTAACAAATTGCTCTCGCTTGAAACCAGACCCCGGTCTAGACGTCTGTTCTCTGGAGAACCCCAGGCAGGCATCTGCTCCTGCACTACCCACTCGGTTGGATCCTGACCTGGATCTCTGTATCCTGAGGATGGGAGTACTGTGTGAGCCTTCCTCCAAAAACTCCTGCTACTGCAGCTGTAACAGGAGTCATTGTGCTTCCTTAGCAGTATGGCTTCCATCCTGCCCCTTACAGGGCTCCAAGTCACACCAGGGATTAGAAAAGCTAGCAATTCGAATGTTAAGAAATTGAGGTTACGGGGAGCCATGCTACAGCCGGATGAAAGGAAGTCCTTACAAATTCCCAACAACCGAGCGACAGGTGGCTACCTTGGCAACAGCACCCCGCTCTCCCTCTCCTCTTCTCCCCCCTAATCCTTTGTCTCCGTCCTAACCTCCGTGGTGTGCACACCTGTGAGCGTCTCGTGTGCGCACGGCCACCACAGTACCGACTTGACCCCTATCAGCTACATCCCAGCCTCCCAGCCTCCCAGCCTCCCAGCCTCCCTCTCTCTCCTGTCTACGAGGGCTGGCCAGCATCTCCTTTGATGGTCCTTTGTGTCAACATTTCTCCACTTAGAAAACAAATGTGATGTGCTTCAATTGGTGATTTAAAGAGATTTCCTGCTGATGCCGCCGTGGAGGCCCAGTAACATGCGAGAATGTCTCACTTGTCTGTCTATGCTCATCACTGTTTTAATTCTTAGTGAAGAGAAAACTCTGTTTTTATCCTCCCAGAACTTTAGGTTTTGTGACGTTGACGATCATATGTTATGGTTACGTCAGGGGGAAACAGACACATGAAGGACATCATGTTGGCTTGGTTACGTGAGAAGTGACCAGGTATTCACAAAAAGAGACAAAAACGTAATTCAAACAGAATATCAGCAAATTGATATACCTGTAGATTACATTATATTCACACAACTGACAGAAATACTCAAAAAAATCAATTGGATTTGGATATGTAGTGAACTGGAGAGCTGGACTGAACTCCCATGCAGTAGTTGTTTGATTTAGCTAGACACAGTCAAGCCCACAAGCTCTGGACATCTGGAAGAGCTGTAGTGTGAGAGGAGAGAAGAAAAGGAGGAGAGGAGAGGAGAGGAGAAGAGAGGAGAAGAGGAGAAGAGGAGAGGAGAGGAGAAGAGAGGAGGAGATGAGGAGAAGAGGAGAGCAGGAAAGAGGAGAGGAGAGGAAAGGAGAGAGGAAATAAGAGTAGTGGAGGAGAAGAGGAAAAGAGGAGAGGAAAGGAAAGGAGAGGAGATGAAGAGGAGAGGAGAGGAGAGGAGAGGAGAGAAGAGAGGAGGAGAGGAAACGTGTTGGGGGGAAACGTGTTGGGGGGGCGGCTCCGGCCCAGTGCTCTCAGTGATAGGCAACTGCAGGAGTTGGCAGGCTCCACTTCCCTCTCAGCACAAGGCATGCACAGAGTGTCTGTCCCAAATGGCATCCTATTCCCTATATAATGCACTACTTTTGACCAGGGCCGTATCGGCCCTGTTCAGACGTAGTGCACTGTAAAGGAGTAGGGTGCCATTTGGGACGTCACCACAACCCTGGATCATTAGTATAATTTTGCCTCCAGGACAGATGTTGAAACGCATTCAAACAGCTCATATTTAACAGAGGTCAGTGTGTAGTTTATAACCACTAGTGCTTCAGCTCTCTCTAAAAGATATGGTCGTCGTCAAGAACCTCTGATGAAAATAAACATGATATGACTATGGTCAATGGGGAGAGAGCCCAATAATGTGAGGTGGAATGCCTTGCCTTCTCTTTAGAGGGACGGTTTAAGGGGTTTTACAATGCGTCTGGTCATTGAAGAAAACTCCAGGGCCTCTATAGTAGTCTATAGTAGTGGTATCATCTGTGGTTTCATTTGATGAATCCAGGATCACATTCTGCACAGTGGAACAAAAGCAGTGGTTTTAATAGCATGAATATTTCATAAAACTGGCTTGTTGAGACTCAAATGATACACTATGAATCATCCTCCTTTTAATTGCTCCAGTCTAATGACACACTATGAATCATCCTCCTTTTAATTGTTCCAGTCTAATGACACACTATGAATCATCCTCCTTTTAATTGTTCCAGTCTAATGATACACTATGAATCATCCTCCTTTTAATTGTTCCAGTCTAATGATACACTATGAATCATCCTCCTTTTAATTGTTCCAGTCTAATGTTACACTATGAATCATCCTCCTTTTAATTGTTCCAGTCTAATGACACACTATGAATCATCCTCCTTTTAATTGTTCCAGTCTAATGTTACACTATGAATCATCCTCCTTTTAATTGTTCCAGTCTAATGACACACTATGAATCATCCTCCTTTTAATTGTTCCAGTCTAATGATACACTATGAATCATACTCCTTTTAATTGTTCCAGTCTAATGACACACTATGAATCATCCTCCTTTTAATTGTTCCAGTCTAATGATACACTATGAATCATCCTCCTTTTAATTGTTCCAGTCTAATGTTACACTATGAATCATCCTCCTTTTAATTGTTCCAGTCTAATGACACACTATGAATCATCCTCCTTTTAATTGTTCCAGTCTAATGATACACTATGAATCATCCTCCTTTTAATTGTTCCAGTCTAATGACACACTATGAATCATCCTCCTTTTAATTGTTCCAGTCTAATGATACACTATGAATCATCCTCCTTTTAATTGTTCCAGTCTAATGATACACTATGAATCATCCTCCTTTTAATTGTTCCAGTCAAATGATACACTATGAATCACCCTCCTTTTAATTGTTCCAGTCTAATGAAAAGGGAAATATAGTCAAAGTGATGCAGACCTCCGCCTCTCATAAAGAGGAATCGAGCCAGTATTCTGGATGAGAAGAATGTGGGTGACGTGAACTTAAATAAATCAGAAGCAGATATTAAAGGAGGAGGGTATAGTGGCTTGTGGAAGGGGACCAAGAGAAAGTCTACTTCCTACTTTACACTCCCGTCAGCTGCAATGGCTTCCATAAGAGGAGTTTTAGTAGCCACAGCGGGTTGGCAACGTCAGTCCAATCCTGTCAGTCCAATCCTGCTCACGAGCAAATCCTAGATCACATCCCAGATCACAACCGTTAACTAAACCCGCGCTGGACACTACAATGTACTTATTTGACAAAAGAGGAATCTAAAATGAAGTGGCTGTGAATTAGATAGTCGGGCAGGAGAAATAAATAACACAAACCATCTGAGAGGATCAAAGTCTTTATCCAGTAGTGATGTATGAAAACTCAACTTTCACTATGTATCACTTATCCATTCAAAGTCGGTGTTTACAGGAAGTTAGTTGGAATGCTTTGTTGGATCAGTTAGCACAGTCATAATGTGTTTGTGCCTTAAGCTTCCCATCTGTGGTGACTTCCTTAACAATTGTACAACCAGAAATGGATCTACTTCAAACACTGTGCACGAGATCGGGTGCCCCTGCACGAGTAAGCAATAAAACCCCAAGCAAATGTGTTCTTCCAGCTACTTTTTCATTTTCCGGCTATCAATGAAGTACGCTAGAGTAAATGGCTTGTCTAACTACAGTATCTTAGCTGGCATGACTGCTGGTAAGGTGGGTAGACTTTAGAAAAGCAAGCAATAACTAAACATGCAGAGAAGCATCTTTAAAGAAGAACCACCGTTCAGGAGGCAGCTCAAGAGGTCTGCTTAGAAATGCTGAAAAAGAAACATATATTGTTTACATAGAATTAAGCATAATGATTATGGCTCTAGATTGCAAGAAAAAGCTGTTTCAGAAAATGCTAAATTTTCCAACCACCCCCCCAACCATCGCCACTTACTTTGCGCCCCTCAGATTTTGGGGTGCATGCCGTCCCCTGCCTGTGGAGCATTATGCACTGAGAGACCCGGCTTGCCTGTGGAGCATTATGCACTGAGAGACCCGGCTTGCCTGTGGAGCATTATGCACTGAGAGACCCTGCTTGCCTGTGGAGCATTATGCACTGAGAGACCCTGCTTGCCTGTGGAGCATTATGCACTGAGAGACCCGGCTTGCCTGTGGAGCATTATGCACTGAGAGACCCGGCTTGCCTGTGGAGCATTATGCACTGAGAGACCCAGCTTGCCTGTGGAGCATTATGCACTGAGAGACCCGGCTTGCCTGTGGAGCATTATGCACTGAGAGACCCAGCTTGCCTGTGGAGCATTATGCACTGAGAGACCCGGCTTGCCTGTGGAGCATTATGCACTGAGAGACCCGGCTTGCCTGTGGAGCATTATGCACTGAGAGACCCGGCTTGCCTGTGGAGCATTATGCACTGAGAGACCCTGCTTGCCTGTGGAGCATTATGCACTGAGAGACCCTGCTTGCCTGTGGAGCATTATGCACTGAGAGACCCGGCTTGCCTGTGGAGCATTATGCACTGAGAGACCCGGCTTGCCTGTGGAGCATTATGCACTGAGAGACCCTGCTTGCCTGTGGAGCATTATGCACTGAGAGACCCGGCTTGCCTGTGGAGCATTATGCACTGAGAGACCCGGCTTGCCTGTGGAGCATTATGCACTGAGAGACCCGGCTTGCCTGTGGAGCATTATGCACTGAGAGACCCTGCTTGCCTGTGGAGCATTATGCACTGAGAGACCCTGCTTGCCTGTGGAGCATTATGCACTGAGAGACCCGGCTTGCCTGTGGAGCATTATGCACTGAGAGACCCGGCTTGCCTGTGGAGCATTATGCACTGAGAGACCCAGCTTGCCTGTGGAGCATTATGCACTGAGAGACCTGGCTTGCCTGTGGAGCATTATGCACTGAGAGACCCGGCTTGCCTGTGGAGCATTATGCACTGAGAGACCCGGCTTGCCTGTGGAGCATTATGCACTGAGAGACCCGGCTTGCCTGTGGAGCATTATGCACTGAGAGACCCGGCTTGCCTGTGGAGCATTATGCACTGAGAGACCCGGCTTGCCTGTGGAGCATTATGCACTGAGAGACCCGGCTTGCCTGTGGAGCATTATGCACTGAGAGACCCGGCTTGCCTGTGGAGCATTATGCACTGAGAGACCCGGCTTGCCTGTGGAGCATTATGCACTGAGAGACCCGGCTTGCCTGTGGAGAATTATGCACTGAGAGACCCGGCTTGCCTGTGGAGCATTATGCACTGAGAGACCCGGCTTGCCTGTGGAGCATTATGCACTGAGAGACCCGGCTTGCCTGTGGAGCATTATGCACTGAGAGACCCAGCTTGCCTGTGGAGCATTATGCACTGAGAGACCCAGCTTGCCTGTGGAGCATTATGCACTGAGAGACCCGGCTTGAAGCACCAAAATGCAGAATTGTACATCGGAACTGGATAACTGTATTCATTTTAACATTGGAGTCATGTCAGCTATTGAGTGGCAATAAAAACAACAAACTCTACAAATTAATACATTTCAAATGTTCAATACAATGTTTGCTTTGTTTTTGGAAACTCATAACCAAACACAATCTGTTTAGTTTGCCATTTATTGACTAGAGTTGAAGTTATTCTGGAAAAATCACATTGAAATTGCATATAAACACTTGGACACCATCAGTGATTTAACTTTAGTAATGTCTACGCTGTCAATTGTCACACACCTCCACCTTCACGACTGCACAGCCACTGTTTGACGTTGAGGCCTTGATGGTCACATGATGGCTTTTATAAGCAATACTGGAGCCATTTGCTTGACCTTGCCTGACATTTCCTCTGCCCACTGTTATACATCTCATCATAAAGAGGGTCATCACAGCCTTTGTCCCTGTTGAAGACTCCCACTGCAAACCAGTTTGAGTACCAGTTATAGTCATAGGGCGCAGAGAACACGACAGCTATTATCTCAGTGTGCTTCTTCTTGGAGTGACTGAACATCTCATAGGTGAAAACACCAACGGCTCCCTTTACTGTGTCAGAGGTCTTGTGAACGTGCTGATGTCTCTGTTTGAGGATCCTACAGTAGGCTTCAAGGGTCTTATGTTCATGTAGACCCTAATGATAAAATAAACATCACAAGGTTACTACAAAAGAATTTGAGGTCTTGAAGGCAGAGGGGCGTGTGTTATATTTTGGCTGAAAATGAAACAAATGACGCATGAGAATGTTTCATGACGCTGAACCTCCCAACCATTTAACCCACATAGGTTAGTGTCACGTTCATCGTAACGATGAGACCAAGGCGCAGCGTGATATGAATACATTCCTAGTAACCCCAATCAGAGACAACGATAAACAGCTGTCTCTGATTGGGAACCAATTCAGGCCACCATAGACCTACATATACCTAGACATACTAAAACCCCATAGATATACAAAAACCCTAGACAGGATAAAAACTCCTAAACAATACAAAAACTAAACCAACCACCCTTGTCACACCCTGACCTAACCAAAATAATAAAGAAAACAAAGATAACTAAGTTCAGGGCGTGACAGTTAGGCCATCCCATTGGTTTCTAAAAGGATTCTGATTGACCTGATCGGGTCTGCGTTTGAAGCGTTGCCAAACCCTGGGAGAATCTCAATTGCATACTCCTCGTGTCCTCTCTCCTCACCTCCTTCTCAAAACCTCGGACTTCCCCCACCTGAATAGCTGAGAAAAATAATCAAAGTGTTTGTGTTTCCGGATTTTCTGGATTTCTGCACATGTGAAAGATTTGATGATGAAAAAATAACATTAAACCGCTAATTAGACTGCATGTCTGTGTCTTGCTTGTGTTTTGTTTTCTAATCAGTGATGAAGGCCTTTGTCTGGTGTAGCCTTCAAACGTCATGCTGAACACATAAGACATGTTCCAGCTACTGCATTCCACGTCTCAGTAGACTATTAAGCATTAAGCAGGATTTGATGTTGTTGTTTTTTTAGAAGGGGAGTAAGGCTACATGTAATTATTTACATGTTGTACACAAAATACATGCTCAACATGTTCCTGAAGCAGCTATCCAGGCAGCATATGATACAGAAGGAAGACAGAGACACAGTCTAGTTAGCGGTTTACTGTTATTTTTTCATCATCATTGCAAATATTGGCGAAGCAGGAGGAAGACAGGTAAAATAGTAGTGTTCTTTTGCAGCAACTCTGGCTAGTTGCTACGACAAGGCAGCAACTAAAAGATTAGCCTACATCATCACACAAAACGCTAATGGTTTATGCTCCAATGCAATGTGTAAGGACTGCATCCTGCTTGTGCAATTGTCAAATCCATTAAAACAGACAGAGAAGGTTGTAGCCTTCATAATGTTCGTTTCTGATATCTTTTTATTTCAGCTGTTCAGAAATAAGAGGCAGAGACACAGGCTACATCACCGTGGTTCAGAAGAGGCTGAGGAAAGACAGAAACATGAAGGGAGGTGGAGTGTGGAAGGCAGCTACTTAAAATAACACATGTAGAACGTGATCCGGTTCTGTAGCTTTGAGAAAGAGGTTTCAGAGGGCCGGGGCAGAAACTCCATATTCTCAGCCAAGTCCAAAGATAATGATAAACGATTAAGGGGCAACCAAGAGAATACTGCCAGTTTCTCAATAACCAAAACACTGTCCTAAAAACTGATTGGATGGACTGAAAGGAGTCTCGTCCAGTTGTAAATCAGATATGATAATTAAAATCATGAACTAACCCTTTAAGTATTATGGATTTGACTCCCAGTCTACACTAGCAGCAGCAAGCAGGTAGATCCATCCCAAACAGAGCCGGGACGTCCCCAGCAGGGGCGCAACTTTGGTTTTAGAAGAGGGGGAACGTAACTTTAAAAAAAAAAAATATTTTTATCCAGTCTGATACACTCCATACAGCCTACCTGACCACTCGGAGGTGTCCGCATGGTCCTAAAGCACACCGTTGCCTAGTTTTGTATCACATCCCAATGATAAAACTTATATGCCCCCCCACATCCCCAGTGAAAGTTGCGCCCCTGTTCCCTCGGTGTAGTCTCTGAATTTTTTTGTTGTTGAAAAATGTGTTACTTTGGGAACTACAATCATTGGTAGGCTCCACGGTGCAGTTTCAGTTGGTCGGAATCATGAAAGAAATCAACGTAGCCACTGCAGGGATAGATAGCCATGATGAGCTGTAAAGTCAACCTGTAACGTCACATTATTGTTACGTTATGCAGACCTGGGTCAAATAAAACATAGGTGTTTCTATTTAAACATTTTATTTTCTCTGATTTTAATATTTTTTAAATAAATACTCAGCTCCAAAACAACCCGGTTTTAACAGTATTTGAAATACTATTTGAAACTTATTTGTAAAGATTTTTTTTGACAAATCCTTTGACTGATCTCCTTAATTTCACTGAATTGTCTGATGTGCGGGCATGGCAGGGCAGATTTCCCTGGTGACCAAAGAATGACATTCAAGAGTGGCTGGTTTTACAAGATTCTTGTTCATTGTAAAGGGACTCAGTGTCCAATTTCAAGCATAACTGAGTGTACGCTGGCCTCAAGTATTGCTCAATTGGAGAGATAAAACTCTCCCGTTCTCTGGGTTCAGAACGGCAAAGAATGTGCTTGAGATGTAAACACACCACCTCAAAAAGAGAGTGACGTTAACAGGAAGTGCTAACATTAGTTGGTTAGCTTAAGTTTAGGCATGTAAAACGACTACTTAGGGCAGGGGTGTCAAACTCATTCCATGGAAGGCCTAGTGTCTGCGGGTTTTTGGTTTTTCCTTTCAATTAAGACCTAGACAACCAGGTGAGGGGAGTTATTTACCCGTTAGTGACCGTAATTCATCAATCAAGTAACAGGGAGGAGCGAAAACCCACAGACACTCGGCCCTCCGACTGAGTTTGGGAAACCCTGGGTTAAGGTAAGGGTTAAGGTTAGGTAAAGGTTAGCTTAAGTTCAGATATTTGGGCAAAAGTGGCGCCCTAAGATGATATCGAACTCAGTACGTGTGCATTTTTCCCAGTAGGATGGACTTATTCACGAGGTCCCAACATCATGTGAACACGGCATGTTTTAGACCTAAAATAACTCTCCTAATGACTATTCTTTACTCTTTGTCACTACAAAAATGTACTAATTGTTTGCAAATCGCACATCATTAATAAGCTAGCCATACTGAGTAAATTTAACTAGCGAAATTATTCAGGATGTACTAGTCACAGTATAGTTTTCATTGGCCGCCATTAAGTTGAAATACTATCAAAAAATGAAATCTATAGCTGAAGATAATATTAACATGTTTAGACTGTTGGGAAAGCCTTCAAGGTGAAGCTGGTTGAGAGAATGCTAAGAGTGTAAAAAGCTGTCAAGGCAAAGGGAGGCTACTTTGAAGGATCTCAAATACAGTATAAATATATATTGATTTGTTGAAACAATTTTTGGTTACTACATTATTCTATATGTGTTGTTTTGATGTCTTCACCTTTATTCTACAATGTAGAAAATAGGGGGGAAAACTTGAATGAGTAGGTGTGTCCAAACTTATGACTGGTACTGTATATAAAGTGTAATATTGGGATGCAAACTCAAAATGTAAGACATTATAATTGTGTATCTGACATGGTACAGGTGTATTATTGTTTTAAGCCCATAACCATGTGTGTGAGGTGTAAACTTTGTTGCAAAGTAGAATTTCTCAAGACAACCAAGAATCACTCTGTGTGGCCCTGGTTTGTATTATTATGAGTAAGTACATCAATGCTCCCATTTGTCCATGTTTCTTGGAGATCCTTTGAATGGTAATGTTTTGTGATACTATCAACTCATTCTGTGGTATAAGCACATTCATAGTTCTATAACACCTAATGTCACTTTACTTAAGGTGTCTATGCACCCTCTATAAGGGCATATGACATGGTTAGGATGCCCATCTTTCCATTCACTGTGATAGAGAGGTTGTAAATGAGATAACACTCTGCTATAACATCTGGTATGTAGACTCTTATGTAGTATGTAATAATATATGACATAAGTTGTCAGGCAGACTGTATAGTAGCAGTTGTAATTAATAGTTGACATTAGAGTGTACGTCAACAGTATGTTCAGTCATTTTTAACACCCATTATAACCGGTGTTATAACATCTCATGCTATTTAAAACTACTTTTGACAGCTCATGACAAATGTTATAATGTGTTATATGGCTGTTATAAAAGGCTTTATGAATGCATGAATAAGGACACCTACAGTAAAGTGTTACCAATAATACTTATTTGGTGTAGGAATTGTACATCTGTGTCCCGGAGTGATTATTGATCTGAGCTAGCAGCTGGTAGTCCTGATCAACTATTATCACTGTCTGTCACTCCAGCAGCATCACCGGTGGTCCAATAACCCATTAACACTGTCTGTCACTCCAGAAGCATCACTGCTGGTCCTAATAACCCATTAACACTGTCTGTCACTCCAGCAGCATCACTGCTGGTCCTAATAACCCATTAACACTGTCTGTCACTCCAGCAGCATCACCGGTGGTCCTAATAACCCATTAACACTGTCTGTCACTCCAGCAGCATCACTGCTGGTCCTAATAACCTATTAACACTGTCTGTCACTCCAGCAGCATCACCGGTGGTCCTAATAACCCATTAACACTGTCTGTCACTCCAGCAGCATCACTGCTGGTCCTAATAACCCATTAACACTGTCTGTCACTCAAGCAGCATCACTGCTGGTCCTAATAACCCATTAACACTGTCTGTCACTCCAGCAGCATCACCACTGGTCCTAATAACCTATTAACACTGTCTGTCACTCCAGCAGCATCACCACTGGTCCAAATAACCCATTAACACTGTCTGTCACTCCAGCAGCATCACCAGTGGTCCTAATAACCCATCAACACTGTCTGTCACTCCAGCAGCATCACCAGTGGTCCTAATAACCCATTAACACTGTCTGTCACTCCAGCAGCATCACCACTGGTCCTAATAACCTATTAACACTGTCTGTCACTCCAGCAGCATCACCACTGGTCCAAATAACCTATTAACACTGTCTGTCACTCAAGCAGCATCACCGGTGGTCCTAATAACCTATTAACACTGTCTGTCACTCAAGCAGCATCACCGGTGGTCCTAATAACCTATTAACACTGTCTGTCACTCCAGCAGCATCACCGGTGGTCCTAATAACCCATTAACACTGTCTGTCACCGGTGGTCTAGTCTAGTTAGGTTCTTTCCACTAGTCCAGGGGCAGACAGATGATGACCGTTTGTTGTTTTTGGATGATAGATTAAGTAAAGAGAAGGGAAAGATGTGGGTTATATGGTCTGATTAAACTGTCCACAGGTCACTGGGTTTCCATTGGGCAGAGAGAGTATCATCAACCCAAACCAGATGTCCTTATGGACTGTGTTTTCTTAGCTGATGTCACTGGTGATGATCTGAGAGGTTTGGTCTGGGGTCTGGGAATGGTGGGAGTGTTCTATGAAGCTGCTCCACACAAGCAGTTCAGACAATCTAGCCACCTAGCTACTATGGCAACATAATAGATATTTGACTTCAAAGATTTGCACTAACTGTGATCCGAAGACCACATGATATAACACGAAAAGGAGCATTAGCATAAAACATATTTTTATCGAACAATACATAAACAATACAAAAACACATAAACAATACACAACATTGGCCCAGATTTCCAAATGTTCAACTATTTATGAAAAGATCTTGATGATTTTTCAGGAGGTGGACCGAAATCTGTCAGAGCGCTCAAAACATTGTATGTGTGTGTAAGTCTTTGGAGGGTCGGACAAAAGGACAAGACAAGGAGCAGTTGGACATCCATGGATATAGCACAATGAAGTGGACCTCTTCTTCTTCTTCAAACAGGGGTCACGGATGGCGGATAGAAAAGGAAGCAGCAAAGATGCAGGACAGAGGACAATCTGAGTGAACCCTGCACACATTGTAAAGCCATCAGAACAGAGCCTGTGAGTCAGTAGCGCTCCTGGGAAAAAGAAGGAAGAACGCAGGAGAAGAGGAGGAGAGACGGAGGGAGCACATGGAATTCCAAAGGTAAACGAGAGGACAGTCAGGGGAAGGGACAGGCAGACTTCCAGAGCTCTACCTGCAGATGTAATCTAGGATCTGTTCCTCTGCTCTGCCAGTCACCATCACCACTGTCTGAGGCTGAGGGCTGTGCTTCTGCTTGTGCTTCTGAAAAGCACTCTGTAACAACTGTTGATGTAAAAGAGAAGAGCTTTATAAATCCATCTGATTGGTAATTGATGAAAGGATGGGGGATGTCAGGGTCTGCATGGTACTGAACTACTGCTGATTCTTCCTAAAGGGTTGCCTTTCTCCCATGATTCAGCCAGTACACTTCAGATCCATCAGTGTAATAGCAATATGTTTCACATCAATAACATGAACATCCAGCACGTATTGATGAGAGTGAAGGGCATACAGTCCAGGGAGGGTTCTAGACTGGTGTTATGTCATATTTGGGTGCTCTGAAGTCCGTGGAAGGTTCAGTAACGAGTCATTTGTGTGTCCAGAGCCCAAGTAGTGCACTATATAGGGAATATAGTGCCATTTGGGCTGCAGCCGTTGACATAGCTGTCCTCCTCTGCCTGTTCATTATAATGCCCAGTAGTTTAAGGATAGATAGTAACCGGTCATGAGTCTATATATCATCCCATGTTTCATGGACTTTTTGCTGCCACATCCTCCCTTAACACACCTATCAAATCCTCCATGGTCTTAAATACACCATTGTGCTTTCAATATATATATAGTATATATATATATATATATATATATATATATATATATATATATATATATATATTATATATATATACACATGATACAAATATTGTATTCTTATTAAGTACGCAACTGTAATTCCAACTTTCATTTGAAGAATAGGCTAATTGAACTGATCCTTCACAATAGCGTTGGATATTTATCCTCTGGATGTTTCTGTCCTTCAGGCGTTATCTTCTTACAGTTGTTTTCTGTCTCTGTCTCTGTTCTGAAAGAGAGAAAACATCATCAGACCTCCTGGTTTTCACCCACTGAAGATGACTCCCTATCCCCTTAATAGTGCACTATTTTTGACTATGTCCCATAGGACTAAGTCGCTCTGGATAAGAGCGTCTGCTAAATGACTTAAATGTAAATGTAATGTAAATGACTCACGTTTACTTTTGGTCAAAAGTAGTGCACTATATAGGGAATAGAGTGCCATTTGGGACGCACACTTAGATTAGATGCATGAACTGATGTAGCCCAGCTCTCCATTTCACCTTATTTTTCAGTCTGCAGTCACAATGACATCATTGTAATCTAGGCCAACAGAGTGAAAAATAAAGGGTTTGAATCAGAATGGGATGTTTAGCATTTGTCTGTTCCATCAAAACAGAGCACCCTTGATTTTCTCCTGTGGTTATTTCCTTGGGGTCCAGGTTGTCTGGACAGGAAGCCAGCCCAGGGAACAGCAAGCAGAGCCTCATATTTTCCCTTCTCACCTCTCTGTGTTTTGTGACACACCTGGCTTGCATTACGTCTATTCGCTTTGGTGAGGAGGTTGTAAGTTATAGGAATGGCATTGTTTCTTGAGTCAGAGCTAGGCTGTACCGTATGTGAGCTAAGCGGGAGCGGGAGCTGGAGCTCCTAATCAATGCTCCTGGAGTCAAATGGATTCTAATCAGAATAAGAAGCTCTGGTCAGTTTTCTTACTGAAGCTTTTGGGGAAATCTTATGGCTACTGACAGAATATTAATACACTGAACAAAAATATAAACGCAACATGCAACAATTTCAAAGAATACAGTTCAAATAAGGAAATTTGTCAATTGAAATAAATTAATTAAGAGATAATCTAGGGATTTCACATGGCTGGGAATACAGATATGCATCTGTTGATCACAGATACCTTAAAAAAAGGTAGGGGTGTGGATCAGAAAACCAGTCAGTATCTGGTGTGACCACCATTTGCCTCATGCAGCGTGACACAACTCCTTTGCATAGAGTTAATCAAGCTGTTGAGTGTGGAATGTTGTCCCACTCCTCTTCAATGGCTGTGTGAAGTTGCTGGATATTGGTGGGAACTGGAACATGCTGCAATACACATTGATCCAGAGTATCCCAAACATGCTCAAACTCACATGTCTGGTGAGTATGCAAGCCATAGAAGAACTAGGACATGTTCAGCTTCCAGGAATAGTGTACAGATCCTTGCGACATGGGGCCATGCATTATCATGCTGAAACATGAGATGATGGCTGTCTGCCATCTGCCCGGTACAGTTGAAACCGGGATTCGTCCATGAAGAGCACACTTCTCCAGCATTCCAGTGGCCATCAAAAGTGAGTATTTGCCCACTGAAGTCGGTTGTGACGCCAAACTGCAGTCAGGTCAAGACCCTGGTGAGAACAACGAGCACGCAGATGAGCTTCCCTGAGAGGGTTTCTGACAGTTTGTGCAGAAATTCTTAGATTGTGCAAATCCAGTTTCATCAGCTGTGCGGGGGGCTGGTCTCAGAGGATCCTGCATGTGAAGAAGCTGGATGTTGAGGTCCTGGGTTGGCATTGTTACACGTGGTCTGCGGTTGTGAGGCCGGGTTGGTCCTGTGTAACTCAGTTGGTAGAGCATAGTGCTTGCAACACCAGGATTGTGGGTTCAAATCCCATGGGGGACCAGAATGAAAATGTAAGCACTCACTACTGTAAGTCTACCTGGACAGAGTCTGCTAAATGACTCACTACTGTACGTCTCTCTGGATAAGAGAGTCTGCTAAATGACTCACTACTGTAAGTCTCTCTGGATAAGAGAGTCTGCTAAATGACTCACTACTGTAAGTCTCTCTGGATAAGAGAGTCTGCTAAATGACTCACTACTGTAAGTCTCTCTGGATAAGAGAGTCTGCTAAATGACTCACTACTGTAAGTCTCTCTGGATAAGAGAGTCTGCTAAATGACTCACTACTGTAAGTCTCTCTGGATAAGAGAGTCTGCTAAATGACTCACTACTGTAAGTCTCTCTGGATAAGAGTGTCTGCTAAATGACTCACTACTGTAAGTCTCTCTGGATAAGAGAGTCTGCTAAATGACTCACTACTGTAAGTCTCTCTGGATAAGAGTGTCTGCTAAATGACTCACTACTGTAAGTCTCTCTGGATAAGAGAGTCTGCTAAATGACTCACTACTGTAAGTCTCTCTGGATAAGAGTGTCTGCTAAATGACTCACTACTGTAAGTCTCTCTGGATAAGAGAGTCTGCTAAATGACTCACTACTGTAAGTCTCTGGATAAGTCTGTAAGTCTCTCTGGATAAGAGAGTCTGCTAAATGACTCACTCACTACTGTAAGTCTCTCTGGATAAGAGTGTCTGCTAAATGACTCACTACTGTAAGTCTCTCTGGATAAGAGAGTCTGCTAAATGACTCACTACTGTAAGTCTCTCTGGATAAGAGTGTCTGCTAAATGACTCACTACTGTAAGTCTCTCTGGATAAGAGTCTGCTAAATGACTCACTACTGTAAGTCTCTGGATAAGAGTCTGCTAAATGACTCACTACTGTAAGTCTCTCTGGATAAGAGTGTCTGCTAAATGACTCACTACTGTAAGTCTCTCTGGATAAGAGAGTCTGCTAAATGACTCACTACTGTAAGTCTCTCTGGATAAGAGAGTCTGCTAAATGACTCACTACTGTAAGTCTCTCTGGATAAGAGAGTCTGCTAAATGACTCACTACTGTACGTCTCTCTGGATAAGAGCGTCTGCTAAATGACTCACTACTGTACGTCTCTCTGGATAAGAGAGTCTGCTAAATGACTCACTACTGTAAGTCTCTCTGGATAAGAATGTCTGCTAAATGACTCACTACTGTAAGTCTCTCTGGATAAGAGTGTCTGCTAAATGACTCACTACTGTAAGTCTCTCTGGATAAGAGCGTCTGCTAAATGACTCACTACTGTAAGTCTCTCTGGATAAGAGCGTCTGCTAAATTACTCACTACTGTAAGTCTCTCTGGATAAGAGTGTCTGCTAAATGACTCACTACTGTAAGTCTCTCTGGATAAGAGCGTCTGCTAAATGACTCACTACTGTAAGTCTCTCTGGATAAGAGCGTCTGCTAAATTACTCACTACTGTAAGTCTCTCTGGATAAGAGCGTCTGCTAAATGACTCACTACTGTAAGTCTCTCTGGATAAGAGCGTCTGCTAAATGACTCACTACTGTAAGTCTCTCTGGATAAGAGCGTCTGCTAAATTACTCACTACTGTAAGTCTCTCTGGATAAGAGAGTCTGCTAAATGACTCACTACTGTAAGTCTCTCTGGATAAGAGAGTCTGCTAAATGACTCACTACTGTAAGTCTCTCTGGATAAGAGAGTCTGCTAAATGACTCACTACTGTAAGTCTCTCTGGATAAGAGAGTCTGCTAAATGACTCACTACTGTAAGTCTCTCTGGATAAGAGAGTCTGCTAAATGACTCACTACTGTAAGTCTCTCTGGATAAGAGCGTCTGCTAAATGACTCACTACTGTAAGTCTCTCTGGATAAGAGAGTCTGCTAAATGACTCACTACTGTAAGTCTCTGGATAAGAGAGTCTGCTGGAATCTATTTCTGTTTTCTTTAGATGTGGACATCATTTGTTGAATAAATATTATTGTTATATTAAAGGTTAAGGAGGTTTCATCTGCATGAGTTAAATACGCCCTTCAAGGAGGCTTATCAATGATATACATTTCCCCTTTTTGTATTGAAACAGTAGCGTATCTAAAATATTGATTTACTAAGCATGGATTTTCCAAGCTTTCTTTTTCACTTAATGAAATAGTTTTGTCCTGGCTATTCTGTGGAGTAAATAATAAGTTAAAATGATTACATTGTCCTGAATAGGGCGGCACTACTCCAACATGACTAACTAGTTGGAAAAATACATTCAAACAAATTCATCATGCTCAGTGTCATATATTGACACTGAGGCGGCAGGGTAGCCTAGTGGTTAGTGTGTTGGACTAGTAACCGAAAGGTTGCAAGTTTGAATCCCCGAGCTGAAAAGGTACAAATCTGTTGTTCTACCCCAGAACAGGCAGTTAACCCACTGTTCCTAGGCTGTCATTGAAAATAAGAATTTGTTCTTAACTGACTTGCCTAGTTAAATAAATACATCTACATGTTTTATCTCTATTCAATCTAATTTATAACTTGTCTTTATAACGATCCTGTTGCTGATAATCTAATTACATTAACATGACAATTAATTTAAATGCGCTCATTTATTTAATGTGCACTTTAGGACTGACTCCTGTTTCGTGTTGGATTCGTCTTTAACTACTTCCATATGTCTGTCCATGATAAAACACCCAGTGAAGATCATTTGAATACAATACAAGGCATGAGGTGGAATACAGTCGCAGGAGCAGCAGCACTGCACAGCACTCAACTCTATGCTGCGTCACAAATGGAACCCTATTCACTTTATAGTGCGCGGACTCATAGGGCTCTGGTCAGAAGTAGTGCACTATGGGAAAACGGTGCCATTTAGAGTACATACTATTAGTACTGCTCACAGCAGAGAGGGAACGCAACAGTCAACAACAAGCTTCCTCTGAACACAAAACATTCACTTCAATTTTTTCCGATTGGTAACACTTTATCATAACTTTCATGAATAAGCATGATTATTAAACAATTTAATCAACGATTTATAAATAAGTATTTCAATATTGGTAAAAATGTACAAGTATTTATAATGGCTTTACTCATAAACGTTTTTATGAAGTGTCACCAGCGCTTCTGACTTTGCATTTGGTTTAATACTCAATATCCAGTATCCATTTAACTAAAGGTACTGGGCTGGACCAATGTTGCTGTAATGTTTGGACCCTAAGGGGAAGCCTGGTTTGTAATGGGAGTGTTCACTGCCAAGCATCATCACTAGATCCCATGAAGCCAAGATCCCTGGCATTCTAACCTTGATATGGAGACTATAGATTTACTGGGTTTATCCACTTTATAATTCTATAAATCTACAGCTAGAATATACAGTATTCATAAATGCTGGCCATGCTCTGTCTAAATGGAATAGAGAGTATAGTATGAAGTTTGATAAAGTACACTCAATAGGCATGATATGGTTGAGGCATGTAGTCTCCTACACAGTAAGTCATAGCTATAGCTTAAGCATGTATGACTTTATTTTCATACATTTTATGCCTCAGTTGAGGGTAACAACACTTGTGAAAACCTTGAAGAGACAATGATGTTTTACTTTATACAGTGTTCTCTCTCTACAGTCTACAATAGCTCATTAGCCCACTCTGCAGGTCTTGAAATGTGTTGAAAAGACAAAACTGCACTCGTATTATATACTGAATAGTTCACATATGCTTCATTTAATTATATTCTTCTTCTTTAGAAACAAAGAAACGAGTGGCTGCTGAAGGGTGTTTTTCTGGGAGTAATGAGCACTGGGGTTGTGTCCCAAATGGCACCCTATTCCTACATAGTGCACTACTTTTGACCAGAGCCCTATGAGTCCTGGTACAAAGTAAAGCACTTTAAAGGAAATGGGGTGCCATTTGGGACTGCCTAAATGGGAGAAATGAGTGAGAGCTGTTATGGAGACCAGTTTTACTTTAAGCATCACATCAAAGAGCTAAAAGAGCGAGCTCAATCTGTTTCAAATACCAGCAGCAGAATGAATACAGGGTTCAGCACTGGATCAATCATTTAAAGGGCAATTATCTCATTAGCTGGTTTATTCTGTAGGATTCTAACAATGTCCAATTACTTCCAGGATACATTTATTCTGGATTCATTATTGGGATATATGGTCAGAATCTGTTTTCATTTGTCTGTTTCCAAAAGTCCAAATCCAATGACCAATTATACTGTTGTAAAATTTTATAGTCGCTGAACTTTGAATTAAAACCATTCACAGCATTATAAATCTGAAATATTTCTTCATGCATTGTATAAATATGACTCCTTCCTGATAGTGAAGAGTATTTTCACATTGTCATCCTCTTTCTGATGTTTAGCTGCCTTAGTCAAACATTGTATATTCATTCTATGTTGCAAATCTAAGGCATACATTCTATACATGCATACATTCTATACATTCATACATTCTATACATGCATACATTCTATACATGCATGCATTCTATACATTCTATACATGCATACATTCTATACATTCTATATATGCATACATTCTATACATGCATACATTCTATACATTCATATATTCTATACATGCATACATTCTATACATGCATACATTCTATACATTCTATACATGCATACATTCTATACATTCTATATATGCATACATTCTATACATGCATACATTCTATACATGCATACATTCGATACATTCATACATTCTATACAAGCATACATTCTATACATTCTATACATGCATACATTCTATACATTCTATATATGCATACATTCTATACATTCTATACATGCATACATTCTATACAGGCATACATTCTATACATTCATACATTCTATACAAGCATACATTCTATACATTCTATATATGCATACATTCTATACATTCTGGAGTCATATGTCTGTTTCCAAAAGTCCAAATCCAATGACCAATTATACTGTTGTAAAATGTTATAGTCGCTGAACTTTGAATTAAAACCATTCACAGCATTATAAATCTGAAATATTTCTTCATGCATTGTATAAATATGACTCCTTCCTGATAGTGAAGAGTATTTTCACATTGTCATCCTCTTTCTGATGTTTAGCTGCCTTAGTCAAACATTGTATATTCATTCTATGTTGCAAATCTAAGGCATACATTCTATACATGCATACATTCTATACATGCATACATTCTATACATTCTATACATGCATACATTCTATACATTCTATATATGCATACATTCTATACATGCATACATTCTATACATTCATATATTCTATACATGCATACATTCTATACATGCATACATTCTATACATTCTATACATGCATACATTCTATACATTCTATATATGCATACATTCTATACATTCTATACATGCATACATTCTATACATGCATACATTCTATACATTCATATATTCTATACATGCATACATTCTATACATGCATACATTCTATACATTCTATACATGCATACATTCTATACATTCATATATTCTATATATGCATACATTCTATACATGCATACATTCATATATTCTATACATGCATACATTCTATACATGCATACATTCTATACATTCTATACATGCATACATTCTATACATTCTATATATGCATACATTCTATACATTCTATACATGCATACATTCTATACATGCATACATTCTATACATTCATACATTCTATACAGGCATACATTCTATACATTCTATACATGCATACATTCTATACATGCATACATTCTATACATTCTATACATGCATACATTCTATACAGGCATACATTCTATACAGGCATACATTCTATACATTCATACATTCTATACAGGCATACATTCTATACAGGCATACATTCTATACATGCATACATTCTATACATGCATACATTCTATACATGCATACATTCTATACAGGCATACATTCTATACATTCATACATTCTATACAGGCATACATTCTATACATTCTAGTTATTGTTGAATGATACTATCACAATCCCCACCATTGGGTTCAACGATGAATGAATATCTTTATGCTGTGCATGGGACAAAAAAACATAATGTCTACAGTTTCTGTCAAATGGCACCTTGTTCCCTATATAATGCATTACTGTTGACCAGAGCACTATGGACTCTGGCATCCTGTTCTCTATATAATGCACTACTGTTGACCAGAGCACTATGGACTCTGGCATCCTGTTCCCTATATAATGCACTACTGTTGACCAGAGCACTATGGACTCTGGCATCCTGTTCCCTATATAATGCACTACTGTTGACCAGAGCACTATGGACTCTGGCACCCTGTTCCCTATATAATGCACTACTGTTGAACAGAGAACTATGGACTCTGGCACCCTGTTCCCTATATAATGCACTACTGTTGACCAGAGAACTATGGACTCTGGCACCCTGTTCCCTATATAATGCATTACTGTTGACCAGAGCACTATGGACTCTGGCATCCTGTTCCCTATATAATGCACTACTGTTGACCAGAGAATATGGACTCTGGCACCCTGTTCCCTATATAATGCACTACTGTTGACCAGAGAATATGGACTCTGGCACCCTGTTCCCCTATATAATGCATTACTGTTGACCAGAGCACTATGGACTCTGGCATCCTGTTCCCTATATAATGCACTACTGTTGACCAGAGCACTATGGACTCTGGCACCCTGTTCACTATATAATGCACTACTGTTGACCAGAGAACTATGGACTCTGGCACCCTGTTCCCTATATAATGCATTACTGTTGACCAGAGCACTATGGACTCTGGCACCCTGTTCCTATATAATACATTACTGTTGACCAGAGCACTATGGACTCTGGCACCCTGTTCCCTATATAATGCACTACTGTTGACCAGAGCACTATGGACTCTGGCACCCTGTTCCCTATATAATGCACTACTGTTGACCAGAGAATATGGACTCTGGCACCCTGTTCCCTATATAATGCACTACTGTTGACCAGAGCACTATGGACTCTGGCACCCTGTTCCCTATATAATGCACTACTGTTGACCAGAGCACTATGGACTCTGGCACCCTGTTCCCTATATAATACATTACTGTTGACCAGAGCACTATGGACTCTGGCACCCTGTTCCCTATATAATACATTACTGTTGACCAGAGAACTATGGACTCTGGCACCCTGTTCCCTATATAATGCACTACTGTTGACCAGAGCACTATGGACTCTGGCACCCTGTTCCCTATATAATACATTACTGTTGACCAGAGCACTATGGACTCTGGCACCCTGTTCCCTATAATGCACTACTGTTGACCAGAGCACTATGGACTCTGGCACCCTGTTCCCTATATAATGCACTACTGTTGACCAGAGCACTATGGACTCTGGACTCTGGCACCCTGTTCCCTATATAATGCATTACTGTTGACCAGAGCACTATGGACTCTGGCACCCTGTTCCCTATATAATGCATTACTGTTGACCAGAGCACTATGGACTCTGGCACCCTGTTCCCTATATAATGCACTACTGTTGACCAGAGCACTATGGACTCTGGCACCCTGTTCCCTATATAATGCACTACTGTTGACCAGAGCACTATGGACTCTGGCACCCTGTTCCCTATATAATGCACTACTGTTGACCAGAGAATTATGGACTCTGGCACCCTGTTCCCTATATAATGCATTACTGTTGACCAGAGCACTATGGACTCTGGCACCCTGTTCCCTATATAATGCATTACTGTTGACCAGAGCACTATGGACTATGGCACCCTGTTCCCTATATAATGCATTACTGTTGACCAGAGCACTATGGACTATGGACTCTGGCACCCTGTTCCCTATATAATGCATTACTGTTGACCAGAGAATATGGACTCTGGCACCCTGTTCCCTATACAATGCATTACTGTTGACCAGAGCACTATGGACTCTGGCACCCTGTTCCCTATACAATGCATTACTGTTGACCAGAGCACTATGGACTCTGGCACCCTGTTCCCTATATAATACATTATTGTTGACCAGAGCACTATGGACTCTTGCACCCTGTTCCCTATATAATGCATTATTGTTGACCAGAGCACTATGGACTCTGGCACCCTGTTCCCTATATAATGCATTACTGTTGACCAGAGCACTATGGACTCTTGCACCCTGTTCCCTATATAATGCACTACTGTTGACCAGAGCACTATGGACTCTGGCACCCTGTTCCCTATATAATACATTACTGTTGACCAGAGCACTATGGACTCTGGCACCCTGTTCCCTATATAATGCACTTCTGTTGACCAGAGCACTATGGACTCTGGCACCCTGTTCCCTATATAATGCACTTCTGTTGACCAGAGCACTATGGACTCTGGCACCCTGTTCCTATATAATACATTACTGTTGACCAGAGCACTATGGACTCTGGCACCCTGTTCCCTATATAATACATTACTGTTGACCAGAGCACTATGGACTCTGGCACCCTGTTCCCTATAATGCATTACTGTTGACCAGAGCACTATGGACTCTGGCACCCTGTTCCCTATATAATACATTACTGTTGACCAGAACACTATGGACTCTGGCACCCTGTTCCCTATATAATGCATTACTGTTGACCAGAGCACTATGGACTCTGGCACCCTGTTCCCTATATAATGCACTACTGTTGACCAGAACACTATGGACTCTGGCATCCTGTTCCCTATATAATGTACTACTGTTGACCAGAGCACTATGGACTCTGGCATCCTGTTCCCTATATAATGCACTTCTGTTGACCAGAGCACTATGGACTCTGGCACCCTGTTCCCTATATAATACATTACTGTTGACCAGAGCACTATGGACTCTGGCACCCTGTTCCCTATATAATGTACTACTGTTGACCAGAGCACTATGGACTCTGGCATCCTGTTCCCTATATAATGCATTACTGTTGACCAGAGAACTATGGACTCTGGCACCCTGTTCCCTATATAATACATTACTGCTGACCAGAGAACTATGGACAAATCTGGCACCCTGTTTTTATATAATACATTACTTTTGACCAGAGAACTATGGACTTTTTCTGGCACCCATTTTCCCTATATAATGCATTACTTTTGACCAGAGAACTATGGACTCCTGGCACCCTGTACCTCTATATGGCAGACTCACTACTTTTGACAATAGGCTGTCATGTAAAGTACTTATGTACAAATACTTTAAAGTGCTACATTAAGTAGTTTTTGGAGTATCTGTACTTTTAGTGTTTACTCCACTACATTCCTAAAGAAAATAATGTAGTTTTTACTGGCTATAGGTAAATTTTACCTTACACCCAGAAGTAGTGTTGGAGTGGTGCCCCTGGCCTTACATTTTGAATGCTTAGCAGGACAGGAACATGGTCTAATTCCACACTTATAAAGATAACATCCATGGTCATCCTCTAAATGACCTCTGATCTGGCAGACTCACAAATGCATCTTTTGTAAATGATGTGTGAGTGTTGGAGTGTGCCCCTGGCTATAGGTAAATGATGTCTGAGTGTTGGAGTGGTGCCCCTGGCTATAGGTAAATGATGTCTGAGTGTTGGAGTGGTGCCCCTGGCTATAGGTAAATGATGTCTGAGTGTTGGAGTGGTGCCCCTGGCTATAGGTAAATGATGTCTGAGTGTTGGAGTGGTGCCCCTGGCTATAGGTAAATGATGTGTGAGTGTTGGAGTGGTGCCCCTGGCTATAGGTAAATGATGTCTGAGTGTTGGAGTGGTGCCCCTGGCTATAGGTAAATGATGTCTGAGTGTTGGAGTGGTGCCCCTGGCTATAGGTAAATGATGTCTGAGTGTTGGAGTGGTGCCCCTGGCTATAGGTAAATGATGTCTGAGTGTTGGAGTGGTGCCCCTGGCTATAGGTAAATGATGTCTGAGTGTTGGAGTGTGCCCTGGCTATAGGTAAATGATGTCTGAGTGTTGGAGTGGTGCCCCTGGCTATAGGTAAATGATGTCTGAGTGTTGGAGTGGTGCCCCTGGCTATAGGTAAATGATGTCTGAGTGTTGGAGTGGTGCCCTGGCTATAGGTAAATGATGTCTGAGTGTTGGAGTGTGCCCCTGGCTATAGGTAAATGATGTCTGAGTGTTGGAGTGTGCCCCTGGCTATAGGTAAATGATGTCTGAGTGTTGGAGTGTGCCCCTGGCTATAGGTAAATGATGTCTGAGTGTTGGAGTGGTGCCCCTGGCTATAGGTAAATGATGTCTGAGTGTTGGAGTGGTGCCCCTGGCTATAGGTAAATGATGTCTGAGTGTTGGAGTGGTGCCCCTGGCTATAGGTAAATGATGTCTGAGTGTTGGAGCGTGCCCCTGGCTATAGGTAAATGATGTGTGAGTGTTGGAGTGGTGCCCCTGGCTATAGGTAAATGATGTCTGAGTGTTGGAGTGGTGCCCCTGGCTATAGGTAAATGATGTCTGAGTGTTGGAGTGTGCCCCTGGCTATAGGTAAATGATGTCTGAGTGTTGGAGTGTGCCCCTGGCTATAGGTAAATGATGTCTGAGTGTTGGAGTGTGCCCCTGATGCGTGCCCCTGGCTATAGGTAAATGATGTCTGAGTGTTGGAGGGTGCCCCTGGCTATAGGTAAATGATGTCTGAGTGTTGGAGTGGTGCCCCTGGCTATAGGTAAATGATGTCTGAGTGTTGGAGCGTGCCCCTGGCTATAGGTAAATGATGTGTGAGTGTTGGAGTGGTGCCCCTGGCTATAGGTAAATGATGTCTGAGTGTTGGAGTGTGCCCCTGGCTATAGGTAAATGATGTTGGAGCGTGCCCCTGGCTATAGGTAAATGATGTCTGAGTGTTGGAGTGGTGCCCCTGGCTATAGGTAAATGATGTCTGAGTGTTGGAGTGTGCCCCTGGCTATAGGTAAATGATGTTGGAGCGTGCCCCTGGCTATAGGTAAATGATGTCTGAGTGTTGGAGCGTGCCCTGGCTATAGGTAAATGATGTCTGAGTGTTGGAGCGTGCCCCTTGCTATAGGTAAATGATGTCTGAGTGTTGGAGTGGTGCCCTGGCTATAGGTAAATGATGTCTGAGTGTTGGAGCGTGCCCCTGGCTATAGGTAAATGATGTTGGAGTGTGCCCTGGCTATAGGTAAATGATGTGTGAGTGTTGGAGTGGTGCCCTGGCTATAGGTAAATGATGTCTGAGTGTTGGAGTGTGCCCTGGCTATAGGTAAATGATGTTGGAGCGTGCCCCTGGCTATAGGTAAATGATGTCTGAGTGTTGGAGTGTGCCCCTGGCTATAGGTAAATGATGTTGGAGCGTGCCCCTGGCTATAGGTAAATGATGTCTGAGTGTTGGAGCGTGCCCCTGGCTATAGGTAAATGATGTCTGAGTGTTGGAGTGGTGCCCCTGGCTATAGGTAAATGATGTCTGAGTGTTGGAGTGGTGCCCCTGGCTATAGGTAAATGATGTGTGAGTGTTGGAATGTGCCCCTGGCTATAGGTAAATGATGTCTGAGTGTTGGAGTGGTGCCCCTGGCTATAGGTAAATGATGTCTGAGTGTTGGAGTGTGCCTCTGGCTATAGGTAAATGATGTCTGAGTGTTGGAGTGGTGCCCCTGGCTATAGGTAAATGATGTCTGAGTGTTGGAGTGGTGCCCCTGGCTATAGGTAAATGATGTCTGAGTGTTGGAGTGGTGCCCCTGGCTGTAGGTAAATGATGTCTGAGTGTTGGAGTGGTGCCCCTGGCTATAGGTAAATGATGTCTGAGTGTTGGAGTGTGCCCTTGGCTATAGGTAAATGATGTGTGAGTGTTGGAGTGTGCCCCTGGCTATCCATACATTTTAAAAGCAAGAAAATGGTGCCATCTGTTGTGCTTAAAAGAAGACATTTGAAATAATTTTTACTTCTACATTTACTTCTGATACTTAAGTATATTTAGAACCAAATACTTTTAGACTTTTACTCAGGTGGTATTTTACTGGGTGACTTTCTATTAAGGTATCTATACCATTACTCAAGTATCACAATTGGGTATGTTTTTCACCACTGGGAATAGGGTTCCACTTGAGACAGGGACTCAGAGTTGTAACGGCAAGGTGGTTAACAGCAGAATGAATGAGGAGGAGAACAACACATCTCCAGATGTGACTATTTTGTATGCTGACTGTTATGCTTGTAGTAGTTATTTTGGCTGACTGTATGCTTGTAGTAGTTATTTTGGCTGACTGTATGCTTGTAGTAGTTATTTTGGCTGACTGTATGCTTGTAGTAGTTATTTTGGCTGACTGTATGCTTGTAGTAGTTATTTTGGCTGACTGTATGCTTGTAGTAGTTATTTTGGCTGACTGTATGCTTGTAGT
Source organism: Oncorhynchus keta (assembly GCF_023373465.1). Taxonomy (NCBI): domain Eukaryota; kingdom Metazoa; phylum Chordata; class Actinopteri; order Salmoniformes; family Salmonidae; genus Oncorhynchus; species Oncorhynchus keta. The sequence goes on from NW_026290798.1 coordinate 617,537, forward strand.
AGTTATTTTGCTGACTGTATGCTTGTAGTAGTTATTTTGGCTGACTGTATGCTTGTAGTAGTTATTTTGGCTGACTGTATGCTTGTAGTAGTTATTTTGGCTGACTGTATGCTTGTAGTAGTTATTTTGGCTGACTGTATGCTTGTAGTAGTTATTTTGGCTGACTGTATGCTTGTAGTAGTTATTTTGGCTGACTGTATGCTTGTAGTAGTTATTTTGGCTGACTGTATGCTTGTAGTAGTTATTTTGGCTGACTGTATGCTTGTAGTAGTTATTTTGGCTGACTGTATGCTTGTAGTAGTTATTTTGGCTGACTGTATGCTTGTAGTAGTTATTTTGGCTGACTGTATGCTTGTAGTAGTTATTTTGGCTGACTGTATGCTTGTAGTAGTTATTTTGGCTGACTGTATGCTTGTAGTAGTTATTTTGGCTGACTGTATGCTTGTAGTAGTTATTTTGGCTGACTGTATGCTTGTAGTAGTTATTTTGGCTGACTGTATGCTTGTAGTAGTTATTTTGGCTGACTGTATGCTTGTAGTAGTTATTTTGGCTGACTGTATGCTTGTAGTAGTTATTTGCTGACTGTATGCTTGTAGTAGTTATTTTGGCTGACTGTATGCTTGTAGTAGTTATTTTGGCTGACTGTATGCTTGTAGTAGTTATTTTGGCTGACTGTATGCTTGTAGTAGTTATTTTGGCTGACTGTATGCTTGTAGTAGTTATTTTGGCTGACTGTATGCTTGTAGTAGTTATTTTGACTGACTGTATGCTTGTAGTAGTTATTTTGGCTGACTGTATGCTTGTAGTAGTTATTTTGCTGACTGTATGCTTGTAGTAGTTATTTTGCTGACTGTATGCTTGTAGTAGTTATTTTGGCTGACTGTATGCTTGTAGTAGTTATTTTGGCTGACTGTATGCTTGTAGTAGTTATTTTGTCCAGGGTATTTGTGACTTGCCTGACAACTCATTCACATTGCCCGGCCAAACACCAGGCTCACTATCATTTCTTCTCCAAGATGAACGTATGCAGTGATCGACAGAGCAGCGTAACTAAATTCAGGATGAGTCAGTCAGGCAAACTTGTGAGTACTGCATGGATGAATTCTCTTTTTTACGGGTTCATTTATACTTTGATGATACACGATTCTCTACCGTTCACTTTCCACCTGGAGTGATGATCTTGTCCAGTTCACAAGGTTCTAAATCCAACGGCTTAGTCCTCACTGTTTTCTCTGACGTCAACAATCAGTCCTCATCTAGGCCACTCATCCTGGGGCTGATGCAGGTCCTGCGTGGCTCAGTTGGTAGAGCATGGTGCTTGTAATGTCAGGACTGTGGGTTTGAGTCCTGCTGACCACCCATAACAACATGTATGTACGCACTACTGTAAGTCACTTTGGGGGACAAAGCGCCTGCTCAATGGAATATATTATGCAGGTCTAATGTAATGAGAGTTGAGGTTGTACTTCAGTGTTTCTGCTCTGACTGGTCCCATCGACTCCACCAGTGGTAGGGAACAGAGGTGTAGATTTCACACTGCGGGGAGGCTGCCACATGTCAACCATTCCCACATAAATGAGCTTAGATGTGCAACGGTCAGGTTAGGATGAAATTGGCTCCTTATTAATAACTACAGTATTATAGTATTACACTGATTTGAACGAGAAGGCAGCATTGAAGAGGGTGAATATATCCAAGTGTTTCCCTAACTTTTTTCCATAACCTACCTAATTAATTCAACATATTCTTATGATCAAACTAATGATAGTTTGGTGACAGTTTTAACTAATATAGACTATCTATAGGGGACTATCCAAATAACGTGGGGCTAAAACCCAGCCTTTAGCCATGAGGAGTTCGGCCACAAGACGCAGCCCACAGTGAAATTATCATTTTCTCAATGACAGATTTACCTACAATAAGAACCCAGAATTAGCTCTAAAATAGTTTGTTTGGAAGTTGAAATGCCACTTAAAGGGACTCTATGAACGGCCTAGTTTAGTTATTTTTTCTCTGGGAGGATTTCAACCAATAAGACCCTTGACATCCACACCATACCACTCTACTGTCAGTCATACAGTAGCTCTGCCTCCTCCAGTGGCACTCACCATTTTCCTCTGCTTGCTGAGGCAGAAAGTACAGATGTGTTTGGGCTGGTTCTCTGAGCCCGGTCGGGCGCGAGGGGCTGGGACTGGAGGGTGTGGTGGTGGAATGGGGGTGGAGGTGTGGCACGGCTGCCCATCCCCACACGCCTCCGCCCACCAGCAGTACATTACCCAGGTGGGAGATGTAGCTGGACGCCAGCCGCAGAGTCCCGATCTTGGACAGCTTCCTGTCGGCTGGCTCGGTGGGGATGAGGGTCCTCAGGGCAGTGAAGGCCGTGTTCACGCTGTTGGTGCGGTCCCTCTCTCGGCGTTTGCCACGTTCCGCTGCCGCACATCACCACCGGGGCCCCTGCCACCATCGGGGCCCCGCCAGCCTCCCGGCAACTCCGCAGAACTTCCTCTTCCTGCTTCCCACCTTGATCTGAAACCCGTTGGAGCCGCCGTTGAGACGGAAGGAGGACTTCTGGGAGTCGGAGCCCGAGCTCTCGCTGCCGCCGTTCTCCTCCTCGTCCTCTGACATCATGCTGATGTCGGAGAAGAGGAAGCGGCTTGGGGAGCCGTATGCACCATCGTAAAAGACATCAGTCCAGATCTACAAGACAGGTGGGAGACTCCTCTCTCATATAGAGACCTGTAGAAAGACCAGATCCCCCAGTACTGTAGATCCTCTACTTAATCCTTGGACATGAGGACAAAAGAGATCAAGACACTCAGATTAAATCACTATTTGCTATCTCTCGCTCTTTCTCTGCTTCTCTCACCTCTCTCTCTCTTCCTCTCTCTTTCTCTGTCTCACTCTCTCACCTATCTCTCTCTCTTCTCTGCTTCTCTCTCTCTCTCTCCTCTCTCTTTCTCTGTCTCACTCTCTCACCTATCTCTCTTTCTCTGTCTGTCTGTCTCTCTCTCTCAAGGTGGACCCCTCCTTCACTCCTGGCTGGCTATATTGTGAGCGTCTGTTTCCTCTGAGTTCCCCTCAGCGTGCTGTTAGCCTCCCTCTGCCTCTACACAGATACACGTGTGATTTCTGTCTGAGTGTCTCCGTATGGCTGTCCTTTATAGGCGGTGGGAGGGCCTGCTGCTCCGCTCTACTCTACTCCCCCCTCTGCTCTATGTAGGCGGTGGGAGGGCCTGCTGCTCTGCTCTACTCCCCCCTCTGCTCTATAGAAATCTCAGAGATCGTGTTAGACTCTCTGAGTGTCTGGGCTGGACTAGGGTTGGACTGGGGCTGGGGTATGACTGGGGCTGGGGTTGGACTGGGGCTGGGGTTGGACTAGACTGGGGCTGGGGTTGGACTAGACTGGGAAGGTGAAAAGAAAGGTGGTCTGTATGATGATGAAAACAAATACATGTGATAGACAGTCACTGAACGCTGGATGGTAAGGTCCACTACTTTATGCTCTCTCTCTCTCTCTCTCTCTCTCTCTCTCTCTCTCTCTCTCTCTCTCTCTCTCTCTCCTCTCCTCTCCTCTCCTCTCCACTTCACCATCTACACAGAAGCCTATTGATTTCATGTCAACTGTTTCACACCTCTCGTTCTCAACTAGCACAACAGCACAGTTCTGGACTATTGTCTTCATCTCAGTGTTCTACGATATGAGAAAGCACTGCCTTGACTGATTTGACTAGCGTGGCACTAACGTGAGGTTAGGGCAACACGAGACGGCTGTTGAAAGGTAATATCACAAATGTATAATTACACAATGTTTCAGTCAACCTTCATCTTTCTTATTTATTCATAATATTTATTCTGTGAAATTGACAGCGGAAAAGTAGCCAACAGTCAGCGCCATGGTTGATTAACAGGAAGTGCTAGAGGCAATAAAGTTGGGAGGAGGAAGTGGACGGACGGGAGAATACTGCAGCCAGGTGGACCTGACAGAATGCCTATGCTACTATTACATAGACATGCAGTAGCAGGATTTTCCCTCCACTTGACATATCTCACAGGACCATGCAGGCAGCTCAACACAGTATTACTTTCACCATCCTAATCAACTGCTTCAGGGGAGAAAACATTTTCTTCCTGAACAATAATCAGATATACTGCAAAATGGTCCTAGATGCCAAGAAAATGTCATCAACATAGGAAATAATATACTGCTTTCCATGGCAACATTTCCACATTGCAAAATATGGCCACATTTCAATTGCAAAATTACATTTGATCAATTAATTGAGTAAGTGAAAATAGCTAAAAACAATTGTACAAAAGACACGGCTTCCTTTTCTTGCTACATCATCAGCTGACATGTCCTTCTATGTGTTCTGTCCATTGGTATAACATCTCAACATGAATTCATTACTTAATATCTAGTGTCACTG